>NW_017804075.1:0-10514 GCF_001625305.1 Branchiostoma belcheri
TAATTGAAAAGTAATTGAAAACCAGATATGCTACTCGGAACACCTTCAAACTAGACAAACCAAAAACAGACCACTAAAAAAGCCTTCATATACAGAACTACTGCAGCATGGAACTCTCTACCACATGGGCTGCAAACAGTGGCATCACATGAGAAGTTCAAACAAGGCCTACTAAAACACATGAGGGACATGAGTAAGTAAAGCACATACGATGTTACACATTTGTTTCTTTTCAATAACTATGTAATGTAAATGTATATGTAATTGTACGTGATGTATTGTTATGTCTTTCATGTATGTTCCCTCTCCTGGAAGAATAGCTGCCCACCCTCGGGTGGGCAGCTAAAGGAGAGCTTTTCCTCAATAAACCTCAACAATAGGGTTCACTACTATGACGGCCCACTACAGAGCACTTGCCGACTGTAGTGTAGGTGGGCTACTCTCCAAGCAGAGGTTGGTGGGGGAAGATCGTCACCGTTTTATATATGCCTCGTTTTTTTTTGTCGCCAAAAAAAAAACGAGGCATATATAAAACGAGGCATACTCTATATAAAACGGTGACGATCTTCCCCCACCAACCTCTGCTTGGAGAGTGTAGGTGGGCGGTAGTGGCCGTGGGAGGCGACTGGGCTCCGGGCCAACACACCACAGCATATATCTACTTTAAAGGGGTCGGTTTAAATTAGTGCATAAGCTGGAAAGATTGTGCATGTCAAGAGAGGCCTTTACTTACTGACACCCCTAAGTCAGCCTGGGGAGACTGGTAACCAGGCTAGACTGGGGCCGGTAAGACACCCCTAAGCCGACCTGTGGAGACTGTTAACCAGGCTAGACTGGGGCCGAGGAGCTGGCCAGGCAGTGTATACTAGCCCTGGCAACAGTCTGGCACCCAGGCTAGTCCTGGAGCCGAGGAGCTGGCCTGTATACTGACCCTGGCAACAGTCTGGTACCCAGGCTAGCCCTGGAGCCGAGGAGCTGGCCTGTATACTGGCCCTGGCAACAGTCTGGCACCCAGGCTAGCCATGGAGCCGAGGAGCTAGCCTGTATGCTGTCCCTGGCAAGATTGTTAGGGTCTACATTACCTGCTTCCTGGCGAATAAAGGTCTCATTCATGAGTTTTTCCATACATTAGAAACCATGCATTAATGAGTGACTTACGAGACCGTGTTCCCTATGATTCTACATTAAATCAATTGATATCTTTCACGCTATGTTGAGCACACTTACTCTACGTCTCATAAAAAAATTGCCAACGACTTCTATACACACAATCCCCTTTTATGGGAATTACAAACTGCAACAAGAGTTCCGAGATCTCATACCTCCATGAAATATGGGCTTGATATGTAAATGTAAATTTCTTCTTTAATTATGCAAATGACCTCTGCATTAACATAATATATGCATCGTGATGTTAACTTTTGATTAACTTAAAGATGTCCCAAGTATGACATTCCCATCATTCACCATTGAGAAATCATAGATTTTTGCATTAATTATGCAAATTAGGTCACCATTTGCATAATTAGTATCTGTTGATGTTCCATCTGCCATAGGTTACATACATAACATGTATAAAAGTTCTATAATGTAAAACACTGTAATTATAGAATTTCCTCATTAATTATGCAAATAAAGTCCTCATTTGCATAATTTGCAGTTTATTATGTACATCTCTCTGTCAGATACCTACACACCAAAAATGATGAAAATACGCTGTTCCTATCTGGACTTATTGGCTTTCAAAGATTTCGCCCGAAAGTCCCCTGCAGTTCCTGAACAAGCTGCTAGGGGGACCAAACCCACACCACTTATTCCTGACAGGAAAAGCTATCTGTCACCAAAAATTCAAGACCATAGCATGTTCAGGACAAAAGATACAAAAACCGGAAGTTCTGCTGCAGTACCAAGGTCATCCACCAGGAGGCCCATATTTGACCTTGACCTTTGTCTTCCTAAGACTTATCAGCATACCAAATATCATCACAATCCATAAAGGCGTTATGAAGTTATGCTGACTACAAAGTTGCGGAAACACACACAGACACACAGACACACACACAGACACACACACAGACAGACGCCGCCAAAAACAATACCTCCATTTTTCATGGAGGTAACTAGCGGCTGCCCGCAAGAGGCCCTCCCGCGCTGCAAACCTACGACCGCACAACTCACAACACTGGACTGTGCACGTCCGACCTAGCGCGCGGCTGCCGACAATTATGTCCTAATTTCATCAGTTACAAACAAGCTTTCACCGCTTTGACGTTTTACATCAGTAGGGATGGCTAAAGGGGAAATTCTCACCAACAAAAACACGCGTTCATACAGCCGTTTAGTTTTTGACTTGGTACACTCGGAGTAATACAAGAATGAGACCTTAAATACAAGGCACCCCAAAGATACAACAGTATGCATTTATACATGTACAGTGACTCCAAAGACGGTGTTAACGGTTTAATACTGTTTATTAAACACACGGTAGAAGTCATCATCTTCATAGCACACGACAAAATTTAAAGAACTATCAATTGACATCACACTAAAATTTAAATCATATGCATGAAACTTTCATATTATATCTATAAGCCAAGTGCACCGGTAAACACAATTTAATCTTTCATTGATGCACTCACTACAAATGCAGGAAAAAGAATTGTGCACATCAAGTTTCAATCATCGTTAGCTGAAACCGCATATTGCTGTGCAGGCTATATATACTCATACACATACAAGTTTTAAAAATAAAGGCAACTAATAACTCATATAAATGTTGTAAACATTATAAGTCCATAGAAAACTGTAGCAGAAGGCTATCTGAAAACAAATGACGTAAAAAGATATGATGGTGAATATGAAATTACTGCAATTTAAAAGAGGATCCTAAAACCTGATACAGGTAAGTACATATTGCTATACAGAGTAGATTATACTTATAGTTCAAAGGGATATGATTTTACGGACTAATAAAGATGCATTCTCCAAAGACGAAATAAAAAAAAACAGCATTCTGTTGACACCCAAGCTAGCTCTGGAGCCTGGGAGCTGGCCTGTATACTGCCCCTGGCAACAGTCTGGCACCCAGACTAGCCCTGGAGACGAGGAGCTGGCCTGTATACTGACCCTGGCAACAGTCTGGTACCCAGGCTAGCCCTGGAGACGAGGAGCTGGCCTGTATACAGGCCCTGGCAACAGTCTGGCACCCAGGCTAGCTCTGGAGCCTGGGAGCTGGCCTGTATACTGACCCTGGTAACAGTCTGGCAATCATGCTAGCCCTGGAGCCGAGGAGCTGGCCTGTATACTGGCCCTGGCAAAAGTCTGGCACCCAGGCTAGCCCTGGAGCCTAAGTTGTCTAAACTTGATCTTGATCTACAGCGGTAGAAGGGGCACGTCATCCCCATCTCCAAACCACTGGTCGTCTGGATTTGGTAATAGAATTTCATCTTGCAGTTCCGGAATGTCCCGCATGGGAGCATGGACCTGCACTTCCACAACGTTTCTTACTGGGGCCTGTTCTTGCTGTTCCGGAATGTTCCGTCCCGGCTCTTCCGGAATGTTCCGTCCCAGCTCTTCTGGAATGTTACGTTCCGGAGCGTTCCGTTCTGGACCCTGTACCTGCTGCTGAGGCTCTGGGTCCCGGGGTAGAGGATCGCCCAGAGCGTCTCGCAGCCGCCTCCAGAACAGCGGCCTTTTCTGCACGTCGTGTGGCCACATCAGGTACGTGTCCCTCTTTACTACGGCGTTCAGATGGCGGAACTGTTTAAGCATTTCGTTAGGAATCCTCTCCAGAAACACCAGGATGAGACGCCTCCCTCCCCCCTCCTCAAACATGTGGTACTGGGCCAGCTGGAACTCGTACTCGCACCACTTACTCTTCAGGAAGTTCCTGGTGATGAGGCAGACGGTTCTCCGGCTGTTTTCCACGGCATCCGCGATGTTTTCCACAATGGGAGCGCCCACTGCAAAGTCCCTTTCGTGTAAAACCAGACTGTAGTCAGGTTCCAGATTCTCTATCGCTTGATGTATAACCCAGCCGACGTCCCGGTTGTTGTAGGCAAGAAAAGCATCGTGCGTGTATCTAGGTGGCCCTTGGTTCTTTACTTCTCCAATCTTCGGTCTCCTCCACTTGGCCAACATCCACAGGTAGTACTGAACACGACCGACGTGGTAGTCGACCAGGAAAATGGTCGTCATGGCGACGAAGATGCCCGAAGAGGCGAGCACACAGGCCAGGAGGCGGTTGGGGCGGAATCCATGACTACAGTCTACGTCGAAGAACTTTCGTTCTGATGGATCCTGTATGACGTTAGATTGTTGTTTCTGCGTCAGCCCGTCTAACAAACGTCTTCCACGCAGATGAGCTGGAGTCAAGCATGTGTACCCTCGACCGAAGTCGGGATAGGAATTGTGGAAGTTCGGTACCCTGTCGTATTTATCCAGGGCCCACTCAACAAACCACATTAACTTACAGTCACACAGAAACGGGTTGTCTGCAATGTCGATAGTCTCTAACCGGTAGACAACAGAACCCAGTGTTGTTTGATTTAACACAGCCAACCTGTTGCTACTCAGATTCAGGTGCCTCAACCCGTACAGACGCTGAAAGGCGTCCCCAATCACTGCTATCTTGTTGGCTGCCAGGTTTAAATGTGTAAGGTTGCCTAAACCTTCAAATGTCATCTGTGTTATATACTTTATCTTGTTGTTACTGAGATCCAGGAATTGTAGCCGCGATAGTCCACGGAAGGCGGATGGCATGACGGTGTTGATCATGTTATAACTGAGGTCCAAATGCTCCAGTTGGTCCAACACTGTCAGTTGTAATGTTCTAATGCGCTGGACTTGGTTGTGAGAAAGAGTCAACGTTTTCAAAATTATTACTTGATTCTGTGGCCATGGTACTAGTGATATATCTATTATCGCGTTGTTATCCAACCTAAGTGTTTCTAATACCGATTGCTCACACGGTGAACGATAAAAATGAGTACTACTAGAGATTTTATTGTTAGAAAGGTCGAGATACCGTAAACTCGCAAAGCAGAATGGATTATACATCTTTTCTATGTTGTTGTGCTGCAAATCAAGCACAGTAATATTCCTAGGTAGACAATCGATGTAAACATCTTCAATTTCATTATGACTCAAATTCAGATGATTCACGCTTTTTAAACCACTGATAACTGATAAACATTCACCCGTGTATTTGTTGTATAACTTATTGTGACTGAGATCAAGATAGTCCAAGGTCTCTGGAAGCTGAGCTTGGGAGGTTTGCAAGTTGTTATAGCTCAAATCAAGATGAGTGAGTGAGGACAGTCCTTCAAACACGTCTGGTGGTAAAATAGAAATTTCGTTACCTGTCAAATTGAGATGAGTGAGTGAGGACAGTCCGCTGAACGCATTGTTGTGTAAAGTTTCCAAGGAGACCTGCGTCAGATCCAGCCTTTGTAAATGTGACAAACCCTCAAATGCGTTAGCCTCTATGGTTCCAATGTTGCCAATGTAAAAAATTAATGTTTTAAAATGTTTTAGACCTTTTAATCCCGGTAGAGTATCAGATGTTATTGTATCAATTTCCCACAGTACTAATGTCAACTTCTGAACCTGCGTGTGTCGGAGTTCAGACAGAACGGGACTTAAACAAGGGTCTGCAAAACAGTAGAAGTCAAACGTCTGTACCTTTGTGAGTGACATCAGCAACCCGGGAGCTATCCTACTGTTTGTGTTTAAATGTTTCAGAGTTATTAACAACGGCCGAATCATTTGAACGTTGAGGGTAATGGTACCTCTTATTGCTATAGTCTCCAACTTAGACATGTTTCTAAATACAGGTCCAAAGTAGAAGTCACTGGCTCTTGGTAGATGGAGAGTCAATTCTTTAAGGTTGTGCAGCGGTGCCCACAGCAGGCGTCGTTGTAAGAACCCACTTCCGCTGTGGACTCTTCTCATGGTGGTATTCCGGTCCTCTTCTATGTCACCGCCGAGTTCCCGTATCTCTAGACTTTCCAATGAAGTCAAAAGATAGAACAAATGATCGGGTAAATTGCTGATATTTTTCACGGAGAGTGCTAAATGTCTGAGTTTAGATAACCCCGTGAACACTCCCTCGCTGGCGACTGTATCGGTGTAAGTCCGCACGGTCAGAGAGTTCAGGTTTCGCAGATTTTGGAAAAGTCCATTTTGAAGAGGATAGTTGCCAAGTGCTAGTAGTTTAAGACGTTCTAAATTCTTCAAACCAGCGAATGTACCGACCTCGATAGTCTGTATAGGATTACCAGACAGGTCTAAGGATCTCAGGTTTCTTAACCCACTAAACGAGCCGTTATACAGTATAGTTATGTTGTTCGAACTGAGATCCACCGTGATGACAGACTCGGGGATGCCGGGAGGTACTTGGGTTAGACACGCATTCTCCCTACACACGACAGTTGTTGAGTTCCAGGTCTGACACACAGGTGGGAAGAAGAGTTGTCCTCTAACCCATCCATGTTGGGCGATGAACACGGAAACCACAGTCAAGCAGACGGCGAGAGGGGCGGGTTTAGACTCCATGTCGGTGGAGAGTATGGTATGAACACCTGGAGTTTTTGGTAAATAATAGGGAGTGGGGCTTAATTTGCAAAAATGCAAGAGGTGTAACGTTATACACCTCTAAATATATATATATATGTCGATTTTAACAGAAATTATTCTGGTGATGCCTCTTCAGATTCCGTAAAAAATAAATACCACTTCAATCTCCGTACAGAAATACCGCTCCAGTTTCCGTAAAATTTAAAGAAAATTTTCTGTAAATTTTACGGAAACTGGATCTTTAATCTAAAATCTAAAGTGGTATGGCCTGGCATGCCACGGTTAGGGACAGATGATTCGAGCAACATTACAAGGAGGAAGAAAGGGGCAGGAAACGGGAGGCATGATGGTATCAAATATCTGACATGTCTGACCTTGCTAGCAAAAAGGGGAAGTGGGGGAAACTTGCTGTCGGAGCCGACCGATCATGATGGCGATAATGATGATGAATTTTAGAGAATGGACACTAAGAGAATGGCACTTAGTGAAACGCTTAGAGGAACAGAAACCCGAGAATTCAGCATTGTTGGTTAGCAATATATTATATGGCCATGATATAACAACACTTAGTAGGAGCCGACCGATCCTGATAATAATGATAATGAATATCAGAGAATGAACAAGTGATTAAGTGTTAAGAGGGAAAGCCGAGAAGGGTGGAGGAAACTGGTTGTAAGATCATGTGCAATGTGCAAAACGCACATGATTTTCGAGATTTGAACTTAAAAATATTTTGAATATGCAATTTTGCTCCTAGAGCAAGGGCGCAATTTACAGGCAAAGAAGAAAAAATTAATATACAGCTTTACATATCGTGCACGATAATCAAGGAAAACAAATTTGCAAACTAAAAATAATACATCAATTTGCTCTCAGACTGTTGGTAAACTTTCATTTCTTTATGTGCCGTATAAAATGTTTTAAATTTCGGGATGTTCCAACAGTTACTCCAGTGTTTGTGACATGTAGGGACTAGGAGGGGTGGGAGAGGCACTTGCGGTGCCCTGGAAAGCTTAAGTTAATGCCGAGAAATACAACTTTTCATGTTTTTCTTCTTGTTTCAAAGCTTTGCATTTTTAAATTCTTGCTTGAAAGCTGAATCATCATGCAAATAACACAAAGGTCTCATTTATTGAGGGCTGACATAATTTTTGCAGGATCCTTCCACTGAGCCACCAGGAAAGGAAATTGTATGCCAAACCAGCTGGAAAACAGTTGCAGACCGACTGAATATAATTTTGCACATAAATTTTTTAAATTGCACCTAAAATCTTTGCCAATGTGTAATTTTGTACTCTCCAAGCAGATGTTGATGGTTGTCGCTACCACCACCAACTTGGGTGGGGAAATGGTTACAGACTGGCCAATTTGATACTGTCTTAACCCCACCGAAGGATATGCTTGGAGATTACAATTTTGCACGTACCTCACAATCTGTGGTGCCTCAGCGGTAACAAATTAATAGAAATATGATAGAATATAATAATAAATAATTTAAATAATAGAAATATAATAATAAAAATTAATAGAGATAATAGAAATAATTCTGATCTGCCTAGATCCATTTTCCAAGCCGTACAATGTATTTCTGCATGCAGCTTCTCCTAGAAGGACTGTGGTCAGTGTGGTTAACGATACCAACATCTGTTCTATAACGTCACAGCCTTATCTGACTCTTTGTTTCCTCAAAAACGCTTGATGTTTCGACTCGACTGTTTTCAAGCAGACTGGTTCGGTTTGCAATGCTGTTAGCAAGGACTAAAGTGGCAGAGTGCACAGTTATTTATACATCAATTTATCTAAATGTGGTTAAAGTTTGAGACTTTTTTTAAAACAACTTCTTTTCAGAGTATAGAGTGAGACAGTATCACCTTGTTACCTATATATAGACGAAGAGGGATTTTTAACTTACACAAGTTGGAAGAAGAAAGTTTAAAACCCACCTTCACAACAAGATGATGTCTGTGAGAAGAGCTGGAGGCGGTGGGGAGGGTGGCGCGGAAGAGTCCCCGTCTGAAACAACTGATCTCCAAGCAGATATTCTGGCGGAATCAAAGTAGCAGGACAGTGTTCACTACACCACCGTTTGGCTGGTGAAAAACGATACTGGTACACAAAAAAGGAGAAAAAAAACGGCTCAAAACTAAGCCGAAGCCTAAATCTCTACTTGTAGAGCATAAAGCATCCGTCTATCTGTGGCCTGCTCAAGACTGGCGCAGGATTTCCTTGTTCCTTGTTCCTTGTCTGACATCATGAAGCGATGACGTGTCTGGAACTCTAATCAGGGGGCGGCCAATCAGGGATACAGGCGGCCAACAAAAAGTCCCCTTGCCCCACCGGATCTGCTTGGAGATGACCTAACCCTGCGAAAATACCCAACACACGTCATTTGAGGAAACAATTCCGTGAGCTGCAAGCCCGATCCTGCCTTGTTTAGCAAGTTGTCGTTTCGTCCTGAGCTGAGTCATACAACACACAACGTTTGAAACCTTGAGAAGTAATTCAGGGTTCACTACTATGGCGGCCCACTACAGAGCACTTGCCGATAAGGCTTTCAGTTTTCAGCACGTTATTTGTTACATACTTATTATTCAATTCTCCATTCAATTCAGTCCTGATTTTATAATTTACTTAGTTCGGTTGATTCATTTTTTCATTTGTCGTGCGTTTCAGATGACTACTTGGTTATTTAATTTTTAAATTTAAGAAATCTTCTGGGCTTAAATATTCAATAAGAAAAACTCCCCTTGCCCCTGACCGGATGTGCTTGCAGATGATCCCTAACCCTGCGAAAATACTCACATACGTCATTTGAGGAAATAATTCCGTGAGATACAAGCCCGATCCTGCCTTGTTTAGCAAGTTGTTCACTATTTCGTCCTGAGTCATACAATACACAACGTTTGGAATCTTTGAAAAGTAATTCAGGTAATTGAAAAGTAATTGAAAACCAGATATGCTACTCGGAACACCTTCAAACTAGACAAACCAAAAACAGACCACTAAAAAAAGCCTTCATATACAGAACTACTGCAGCATGGAACTCTCTACCACATGGGCTGCAAACAGTGGCATCACATGAGAAGTTCAAACAAGGCCTACTAATTTAAAAACACATGAGGGACATGAGTAAGTAAAGCACATACGATGTTACATATTTGTTTCTTTTCAATAACTATGTAATGTAAATGTATATGTAATTGTACGTGATGTATTGTTATGTCTTTCATGTATGTACCCTCTCCTGGAAGAATAGCTGCCCACCCTCGGGTGGGCAGCTAAAGGAGAGCTTTTCCTCAATAAACCTCAACAATAGGGTTCACTACTATGACGGCCCACTACAGAGCACTTGCCGACTGTAGTGTAGGTGGGCTACTCTCCAAGCAGAGGTTGGTGGGGGAAGATCGTCACCGTTTTATATATGCCTCGTTTTTTTTTGTCGCCAAAAAAAAAAACGAGGCATATATAAAACGAGGCATACTCTATATAAAACGGTGACGATCTTCCCCCACCAACCTCTGCTTGGAGAGTATAGGTGGGCGGTAGTGGCCGTGGGAGGCGACTGGGCTCCGAGCCAACACACCACAGCATATATCTACCTTAAAGGGGTCGGTTTAAATTAGTGCGTAAGCTGGAAAGATTGTGCATGTCAAGAGAGGCCTTTACTTACTGACACCCCTAAGTCAGCCTGGGGAGACTGGTAACCAGGCTAGACTGGGGCCGGTAAGACACCCCTAAGCCGACCTGTGGAGACTGTTAACCAGGCTAGACTGGGGCCGAGGAGCTGGCCAGGCAGTGTATACTAGCCCTGGCAACAGTCTGGCATCCAGGCTAGCCCTGGAGCCGAGGATCTGGCCTGTATACTGGCACTGGCAACAGTCTGGCACCCAGGCTAGCCCTGGAGCCGAGGAGCTGGCCTGTATACTGGCCCTGGCAAC
>NW_017804075.1:10534-32922 GCF_001625305.1 Branchiostoma belcheri
GCATATATAAAACGAGGCATATATAAAACGGTGACGATCTTCCCCCCACCAACCTCTGCTTGGAGAGTATAGGTGGGCGGTAGTGGCCGTGGGAGGCGACTGGGCTCCGAGCCAACACACCACAGCATATATCTACCTTAAAGGGGTCGGTTTAAATTAGTGCGTAAGCTGGAAAGATTGTGCATGTCAAGAGAGGCCTTTACTTACTAAGGGGCTCGACAAACGGGGCCGCTCCCATGTACAGTGTATTAAGTATGGGCAGTTCTTGGCCCGCTCCCATGTACACACCCATAAGCCGGCCTGGAGAAAACGGTAACCAGGCCAGACTGGGGGCCCGGTAAGACACCCCTTAGCCGGCCTGTGGAGAACGGTACCCAGGCTAGACTGGGGCTTGTAAGACACTCCTAAGCTGGCCTGTGGAGAACGGTAACCAGGCTAGACTGGGGCCGGTAAGACACCCCTAAGCCGCCCTGTGGAGACTGGTAACCAGGCTACATACTGCGGGGGGCTATATATAAACGGAACTTGACTCTGCAAGCGGCTGGATTTGATTTTTGGACTGCAGCTATCTCCAAGCAGATACCGGTATGTCAGGGGCGAGACACTGTCAAAAGTCTGATCACCGACTTCGGAGCTTTTCCGAATACAAATAGTACTGATTTTAATACAGACAGACCCGGATAAAAACTGGCGGAATGTAAAGTTGTGGAGTTCTGAGATTTGATGTTTACTTAACTACATGTAATTAAGTGTTTAAAGTTAAAACTTTTGGTCCAACACAAAAAAGTTCTCTCACCTAGAGCTCACACTTCAAAGAAGCCACGTGACAAGCCTCACTGGGTCAGTCTACTGAGGAAGACCAGAGTGGCTGGTCAAAAGCTCTAGGTGAGAGAACTTTTTTTGTGTTGGACCAAAAGTTTTAACATGTAACTACCAACACAGATGAACTTTCATGATAGTACATGTAATTAACATATAAAAGATAGACACACGTACTGTACTTACAGTTTTATTTGCATCACAAAATTACACATCTTGCCATACTAGTTTGGTACCTTAAGTAGTTTTTTCTCCCAAGACCGAAATAAGATGGGGTGGCCTACCGAAGGCCTTCAGGTGTTTATGATCATACACAAGAAATAGTCACTCAAGCAACTTAACTGTGGTATCACAGAATTGCCGACGTGAAATTTCAAACCCACAGACTAGTGTTAAGTGTAAGGACAAATATGAAGAGTCACAATAATCTACAGTACAAGTATTAGGCAGTAAGCCAAGTATTATATTCAACATGTCAGCCAACATGTTATGTGGTACACTTGATATAACACACTCTAAGATTGGAATGCATCGGTTACAAAATGCTGTTTTTCAGTTCTCGTATTTAAGAAACCTCCCCGTTTAACTCAACTGTACATTAAAACTTCCCATGATTTCTTAACATTTTACTTATGTATTTTCCGTATCCTTAATTTTGCTACTACTGAAGCTACTTGGAGTTAGAAAACTGCCTTTACACTTTGCACTTATTCTCTTAGTGCCTACAACACTCCCCCCTGCAAATATCTTTGCTGGTTCCAAAGACGTTTTTTGTGTGATAGTGCACTCAACAGATCTTGAGAATATTTCACCCAAAATCGTAATACAAGAGTATGAACTAACACCTGCTAATATACTGTTAAATTTGACACCACTGCCACTATGTCACAGCTACTATCCCAGTCTTCTTGGACAATTTAGAGATCTTATACTACTTTGAAAAAAAACAAAACCCACACACATCTGTATGACTGTACAGGACTTACCTTCCCTATGACTTACATGTAAACTACCACGTTTCTCCATTCTATACTAGATACACGTGTCACAAAGAAATCTTTTACCACAAAACCTTTGAGTGTTTTCTTAGCATGTACACCGCTGCAAAAGATATTAGGTCCTTTCCACAACACAAGGATAATGCTACACCAAGAAGTTTCCCACGAAAGCACCCTGATAACTTTCTGTTCCATGAAGAGCTTTTTCAGTGCAAAACTGCTTCATTTCAAGAACTCGGATGTTAATATAGATTTTCATCCCTTTGTTTATGACAGAAACATTACAGGCTATACCTCAACGGAGGAGCCACTTTTTGGATGGTCTTTATGCCAAAAGATAAGATTTTATCCTGTCAAAAAGATTGATTTTGTACAAAGCTGCTTCACTTTAGAAAATCAGACAACTCCAAGACGGGATCTGACTTTACTGGGTTGATGAAAAGACAGGGTGTGTTTCAAAAGCTCCCCATAGTTGAAAACTCATTTTGTTGTACCGGTATGTGTGGTTTAAAACATTTGTCAAAAGACTTCAACCCTTTTTGGCAGAGGGCAGAGCCATTGTTACGGGACCATTTTACGCAAGAGGGTTGACGAAGAAACATGAGTGTGTCTTGAAAGCTACCCAGAGTAGCAAACTTTGGGGGGTCTCACCAGTATTGTGTGTATGGTTAAAAATATTTGTTAAAAGACTTCGATTAAACCCTTTGTCGTGGCAGGGACGTTTTTGGCGACACCTCTGGGTCGGAGCCGTTTTACGCGAAGAGGTCCTCCCTGTCTGTGCCCAAGACTTCGCCTTCCTCGATGGAAGCGAAGTTCATGAAGTGAGAAGGTCGGTGAACCTCGTGGTAGAACTCCTTCGGGTTGGCAAGCTGGAGCTCGAAGTGCATGTTGGGGTCGTGACGCACGCCTGAGGAAAATACAAGGAATGGTCAGTGTGGAAAAAAAGGAATGACGTGCACACTCACATGCACAAACACCCCCCCCAAACTGACCCATGAAGTTGTAGTTTAAGGATCCTTACGAGGCGACCATGCACACACGCGCACACACACACACACACACACACACACACACACACACACAAACACACACGCACACATGCACAAACACACACACAAAGACGCACACACACACACACATACACGCACCAACACAAACACACACAAACACGCACACAAAGCCTTCAGTTTTTAAAAACCAAACTAACCCATTAAGTTGTAGTTCCAGGATCCTTGTGAGGGGACCATGAAGAACCCGAGGAAGCAATCAGACAGATACAAGCACACACACACACACACACATGTACACACACAGACACACACGCACACACACACACACACACACAAATGCGTGTGCACACACACATACACACGCTCGTACACACATGTACACACACACACACACACAAACACACACACATGTACACACACACAAGTACACACACACACACACACACACAACCGTGCACAAACACACTCACACACACACACACACACAAAACCTCCAGTCTTAAAAAACAAAGAGGACTAACCCATGAAATTGTAGTTCCAGGATCCCTACGAGGGGATCATGCACACACACACACACACACACACACACGCACACACACACTCACACACACTCGCGAAGCCTTCAGTTTTTAAAAACCAAACTGACCCATGAAGTTGTAGTTCCAGGACCCCTGCGATGGAAACTTGAAGAACTCCAGGAAGCGGTTGGACAGATACACACACACACATGCACACATGTACACACACACACACATGCACAAACACACACACACGCACACACACACACACACACACATGCACAAACACACCCACACCCACAAAGCCTTCATTTTTTAAAAACCAAACTGACCCATAAAGTTGTAGTTCCAGGATCCCTGTGAGGGGACCATGAAGAACCCGAGGAAGCGATCAGACAGCAGCATCTGTACGCGCTCGTAGTGGGAAGGCAGGTAGCCCTTCGGGTTGTTTCCCTTGTCCGTGTTCTGTCGACCCCACTCGTAGCCGCTCGGCGTCAGCTTGTAGGCAGTCAGGGAGCAGGATCCGGGCGTGAAACTGGGTGGGAAAGGGAAGTACGTGTTAGGTTTGGACCTGTGTTTCACTATCATTTAATATCATTTATCATGAACTTTAACTTTTACTTCCATCATCATCATCAACTTAAACTAGTATCGAGCATAGTCCAGTAGATAGCAACCCTGGCTCTGGACCAAGTGTTTGAATCCCAGCTGTTGTGGCTGTGGTCCACTGTTCATTGTGCTTGTCAAAGAGAGTTATGAACAGTACAATGAACCAGTATATACTCAACATTTGTCTTCTCTGTCACGACCAGTGGAAGATGAGCTCTTTAGTGAGCGAAAACTGGATCGAGATCACTTTCCTTTCCTTCTAACTCACCTGCACGTGATGATGATGGTTTTCTCTCCGTCCCAGGACGGGTTGTCCGCCATGATTTTGGCGTGGGTGGTGACGTCCTGTGGAGACAGCTGCGGTGACTCGTTCGGCTGCGTGTGCACCCAGCCCAGTGGCTCCATCTCCTTAAGGTACTCATGCTGAGGCAGCTGTTGGGGAAAATTTTACATGTCAAAGATTGTTCAGTCTATTTAGTAGTACTTAATTCTACAAGCAGGTCAGATATATCCACCACCCTGAAATAATGCATTTAGAGAGTTCTCCAATTCAACCTCAGCCAGTAAAATAGACTAGAAATCAAAATGGACAAGAAATCGAACTTCTCACACTTCTATAAAATATTTGAGTTTTTGTTAAGTTGTTATGTCCATTTGTGAATCTCTTTTTGACTGTATGCATTTTCCCAACAGCTCCTATAAGGCAACAGACATGCATACAGCAAGAAATTGAAGACTAGATTATTCGCCAAACCATACTCTGTGTTATTTGTTCAACCTTCAAAACCATGTAGATTTCATAACGAAAGCAACTTTTTTAATTCGCACGCTCGCATCAGTTTTGGGGTTTCCAGAGGATGTCATCCATATAATCAAATCAACATGGCCTACACAGGTGAGCTAATTATGCGTACCTGGTTAGGCAGGTGTACAGTCTGGTGTGTTCCCCACTGTGGAACCATCACTATACACCTGATCTCCTTCACCTGGGGGTTGTCAGGTGGGCTCACTCCGTACAGGTAACCTGCGATCTGGAACAACAAGAACAAAACAAAATCAGCCTGCACCTTCAAAAATCAGCAGAATCAACCTGCAGCTTCCTCTTTCCAAGGCCTACCCACATACCAAGTATCAACATAACCCATCCAGACCTTTATGTTATGCTAACCACAAGTATGTGGAAACACACACACACAAACACCTCCATATGGAAATGCACTGCTGAGATGTCAGGTCTAAGAGATAATCTTTGACTTCTTTCTCCAAGTCCTGGCTTTCATTCCTTTTGTGGTTCATCCATCCATCCATCCATCCATCCATCCATCCATCCATCCATCCTCCCTCCCTCCCTCCCCTCCATTTATTCAATTACCCTTCCCACATTAATATTAATATGTTGTACAAACCAGACCAAACTACATTCAGACAGAGCAGTGACATCTGAAGAAGATTTCTTCCAGTCCAACCAACTTTTTCTTCCTTTTTTTCACTTTCTTTTTCCCACTTTCTCCAAGTCACCTGTGCTCTCAGGTCCGAGATGACGATGAACTTCTTGAGGATGTTCTTGGGTAGGATGTAGGTGTATCCTGTCTCCTTAATGTCGTCTGAGGACACGTAGATGTGGTTTGTGCGCAGGTGCAGGTTGGTGGCCGAGATCGCGCGGACTCGCCACTCCGTCTTGGAGGAGAACGTCGCGCGCTCGTAGTTACTGAGGGTGGAGGTGATGATCTCGTCACCATGTTTGTTCACCTGTAACCGGGGGGAAATGTCCCAATTATATTCAAACGGTTTATTGTTAAAACTTACAAAGGACTGGCAGCCATAGGCTAAATTATGCCTTGTTGTTAGAAAAGAACGCTTACATTAAAACCTTTCTTAATTACATATAAGAATAAAAAGAAAAAAAGGCTACCTAAGGTTAACAAATATTTATTGGAAACTTTTTTTGCCAAATGTCGCAGGAAAAAATCAAATGCTTTGTCGTTCTTGCTTAGATTTTTGGAGACTTGGGTTGGTCTAGCCTCATGCACTACAGCCTGTTGGAAAACTGTTTGTACAACCCTTGCAGGGATCCACAGAAAAATAGGCTAGAGTCTGTGGTTTTTTTCTAGGGTCAGTCGGGTAACAGGAAACACAGCAATTCCTTTTTCTAGGCCTAATAATAATAAACAAACGTACCGTTCTTGTGGTGGTGGCCGTGAGCTGTGACTGTTCCTTCCTCTGTTTCTCCACCTCATCTAACTACAGCCCTAACTATCACAATTCACTATGGACAGTGTGAAATTCACATTAATGGAGATCCTAAACAAACAAACAAACACACAAACTGACCGTTCTAGTTGTGGTGGCCGTGAGCTGCGACTGTTCCTTCGTCTGTTTCTCGATCTCTGCGATCTGCTGCCGCTGCTGCGACGGCGCGGAGATCTCCATCCCGAGGATGATGTCACGGATCTCGGACTGCGTCAGCGACGCCACGTTCACGTTGTTCTTCTTCCCATAGTCCGCCAGGATCAGGTCCTTCAGCTGAACTTCCACCTGCAGGGAGAAGGAAAGATATTTTGAAACCACTAGAAACAAGGCTCAAAGCTCTAATGTTGTAGCTGTCTCTTGTGCTTAATCCTAGCAAACTTCAATAAGTACAAAGGAAATGACACTTTTCTTCTCGTATTGCCACTGATCCTTGGAATTCAATCAACCTTTTGGTCTTGAGAAAGGTTGTGAACCACTATGCCCATTCCCTACAGAACAACCAAAATGAATGGACACAGACTATTGTCACAATTTTCTATGACACTGTGTTCTTTGTAAAACTGTTTGTGGAAGGAATATGACACAGACCCTGTATGACTATATGAATTTGTTCCAACTTTGCAGCGAGATCTCTTACGAACTTATGCAGAGACTTTTCCATTAGCCAGGCCCAAGTAGTGAAGCAGGTAACAGAGGAAGTGGAAAAATGCAGCTTCTGGCTTTGGATTAAGAGAAACGAGAAGATATGGAGAGGAAAGGAGTCATCATAGCTCAGAGAAGAGTAGAAGAGAGGCACCGTGGAGACGTCCACGCTGCCGTCCTCCCACCTAGAGGGTGTATCAGGGTTAGAGGATGAAACGCCCAAGGAAAGGTGGCCCTGACTGACGATCTCAACTACTCTTGGTGCTGAAAGGCACGTCAAGTCGCAAAGAGCTTCTTAGCAGGTGAGCATCCAACCTCACGCTGTATGTTCAAGTGTATCTTGTTATCTTTTGTCTGACCCTGACCTCCTTTCTCATGACAAGGTGTTTCATGAATAAAACAAACCAACCTTGATCCACTCCTCATCGCTGAGTGTTGGCCAGATGTGGTGCGGCTCGGTGATTGTTGTCTTGTCCGGTTTCAGGACCACCTTGGTCCGGTCGTTGTTGACGTGTAGAGCTCTCAGGATCAGGATGAGACGAGAGAAGGCCTGCAGGAATCAAGGAAATACAGGACTTAAAACTGCTACTTGGTCACCTTCACACTAATTTAATTGTACAGATATGGAGGATGGTACCCAGGCTACCGAAGCTCCACGGAACTCAAGAACTCAGTACAGTGCTGACTAGAGCTGTGTACCGGTACGCAGTACCGATACTGTACCGGAAAAATTGATTAGGTACAGGTCCAAAATACCTAATCCCTCAGTACCGGTACTGTACCTAAACAATTTCACACCAATTTTATGCCTATTTGTGACCTCAAATGTTTAAATAGCTGGTTAACAATGGGTGCCTGTGTAAGGACAGTGTGTTCATGAAAACAAAAACATCTTAGTTTTGCCTATATTTTATCTGAGCATTCGCCATAAACAAAGAATAAACCTTAACTATCAAGTTTATTTATGTTTTTTTGTTATTGAAGGAGTTCAGAAGAGCATATAAATTGGTCGAATTGTTCAGGTACAGGTTCAGGTCCGGACCTGTACCTAAACCTGTGTACCTGTACCTGTACCTGTACCTAAAATTTGTTTAGGTACACAGCTCTAGTGCTGACTCATAAATGTCCCAGAAGGTCAGCATGTGCCGGCTTGTCGTAAAGTCGCCGTGTACTACAGCAAATTCACATTAACCAGCTTTGTATTCCTGTAATTTAGCTGTAATTTATTTTTTTCTGGCTGAAATTTTTTTTTAATTTGCCCCTGCGCACTAGTTTGGGGGTGTTTAGAGGATGTCATCCCTAAAATTAAGTCAGTGTGGCCTTTTTGAATTATAACTTGTCTTCATGGTTGTCTACAATACTACGTAACTGTACTTGTAATGTATTGCCCCCCTCCCCACATATGTGCCCCCCTCCCCACACCTACTGTATAAGATGGGATAGTTTTGAGCCAGTTGTCGTAGAGGTTGATTAAGAACCATCTGCGGCTCTGTGGCCTTCAGAATCAGGTCTCCAAACTTCTGCCCTGAACAACAGAACTACAAAACTGTACAGTGTGCCACCCTCCCCACACTTACCATGTAAGACGAGATAGTTTTGAGCCAGTCGTCGTAGAGGTTGAATAAGACCATCTGTGGTTCGGTGGCCTTCAGAATCAGGTCTCCAAACTTCTGCCCTGAACAACAGTACTATTGTACGGTATGCCCCCCTCCCCACACTTACCGTGTAGGACGAGATAGTTTTGAGCCAGTCGTCGTAGAGGTTGAATAGGACCATCTGTGGCTCTGTGGCCTACAGAATCAGGTCTCCAAACTTTTGTCCTGTACCACACTACCATAGGACTACTGTATAGTGTGCCCCCCTCCCCACACTTACCGTGTAAGACGAGATAGTTTTTAGCCAGTCATCGTAGAGGTTGAACAGAACCATCTGAGGTTCGGTGGCCTTCAGAATCAGGTCCCCAAACTTCTCCACCTTCAGGCAAGCCTGGAATGGAAGCTGCAGTTCGCTGCCCTTGATGACGATGTTGGGGAAGTCAAGCAGATGAACCTGGAGCAAAAGAACAAAATGGTTCAGGGCCCATCACCCTACACTGAACCACGACGGGGGCCGACATCATCTACCAGATACCTTTGACCCAGTGTTGACATCGCACTTCAAAGAAGCCACGTGACAAGCTTCACTGGGTCAGTCTACTGAGGAAGACCAGAGTGTCTGGTCGAAAGCTCTAGGTGAGAGAATTTTTTGTGTTGGACCAAAAGTTTTAACTTTAAACATGTAACTACCAACACAGATGAACTTTCATGATAACAAAATGGTTCGATTTATTAAACTGATTGAGATAACAGTATTCCGGATTTGCGGAAACATTGACGCAACAGGTAGAAAAGGTTGCAACGCTTTTGGGTTGCAAAAATTTCCTTTCCTTTCTTCTGCTTTGAAACATAACAGAATTTTATCATAATTCAAATCTTATCTACAACCACAATCTAATGTTTATGTTTTGGTTTGTAAGGTTTGTAAAGTATTATAAAAGGTAAAGGTTGTCCCATAGCCTTTTTCAGGATGTAGGGACAGTGGGTTGTTGATTCACTGTGTCTAGGGCACAGTATTGGAAGGTGGAACCCATCCCTCTCCTTCCACTGCCTTTTACCTCCCCAACCAAAGTCTGGTACCCATTTTACACCTGGGTGGAGTCAGGAAAAGTGTCTTCCAATGACACAATGTCCAGCCAACATTCAATACTGTTGATTTGTTAACTTTGCCAAGAAGGTTATGTTTTCATGGGTGTTCGTCTGTGTGTGGGTGTGTCTGTCTGTCTGTAAACTCGAAAAGGCTTAAATGGATATTCTTCATATTTGGCAGATGGGTAGGTCTTGATGAGACCTCGAAATGATTAGATTTTGGGCCCCCTGGCGGCTTGTTTACTGATTGTTTGTTTGTTTGTTTGTTTGTTTGTTTGTACTAACCTCGAGTGGATCCAACATGCCCTTCCTGGTGACGATGATCTGTTTGGGCTGTTCCTCCACCGGCAGGGATCGGATCAAGGCAGCCACCTCTTCTGCAGTTTTCCACTTGGCCAGCTGTAACAGGACAGACGCTTACTTTTAACAAATATAACGAAACACACAACAAACAGAGCTACTCTGGGGAGCTTTCGAGACGTACTTTGTCTCTTCTTCAACCCAGTGAGATCTTGTCTTGGAGTTCTCTTGTCATGTGACATAAAGGAACTGGGGTTAACCAAGCATGTCAGCAGAACGTACTGCACCTGCGCAGAACCCTGTATTTTCACGGTTTTCGATGGATTTTTGGTCAACGTTGTATGAGAATTTTGGCTGTTGCAGAGGAGATAATTTCCGACATAACATTTGGAAACTACAGACAAAATGTTTTCCTTATATGGGCAGATACAACCTTAAATGAGACGTTCTACCGAAGTGCTGTGTACAATGCATTAAGTTTCGCGCAGGTGCAGTACGTTCTGCCGACGTGCTGGTTAACCAAATTTACAACTCACTGGACAGTACCAGTCTTTGTTTTGGATGAATACACTCAGTCACACGAAAAGGAACAGGTGTCTACTCTGAAGAGATTCGATTACAAGATTAAAAGTGAAAGTTCTCACCTGTCCGAGACGTTTCTGCCCTGCCCAGACGGAGGTGTGGATGATCTTAAGGAACAGCTGTCCTGTTCTGGGGTTGAAGATGAAGATGGCTCCGTTGATGGGCTTTGTCGTCAAGTTGCCCTCAAACGTCTGCAGAACAAGGCAAAATCAGATGAGAACAGGCATTTTTGAATACTAATACATCAAAAACTAGAAAAGGTAACATTTGCAGTGCATTCGTTTACCTTCACCTGGTCTTGCCTAACAAACTACTGCTCTGTTTATTCTAACTAAAACTAGTAAAAGTCAATTCATTCATGTATGGCAAGCAGGCTCCCCAACTCTGTCCTGCTACATAATGTAACCCGGCACCATACGGTGTCTGCTACAGCACCAGTTATCATAATGATGGTGACAGAGGTCTGGTCCAGGTCATTGACCTTCTGTGTTTGGAGAAGAGGAAACTGAGCAAAAACAATATGTTTTCCTTCTGCGAATGTTCCTACCTTGTGTATGGTGACCCTGTAGACGTTGGTGTCATCCACAAACCAGATGATCTGGTTGGAGAAGAGTTCTCTGTAGTTCTGGTTCTAAATGTGATCCACCCAATATTTTAGGTTGGCTACATCGAACAACCTGTCAAACCTAACCGTTGGAGTTCCTACCTTGTTCCCACACCTAACTGTGTTCCTACCTTGTGTATGGTGACCCTGTAGACATTAGTGTCGTCCACAAACCAGATGATCTGGTTGGAGAACAGTTCCCCGTAGTTCTGCGAGCTCAGGTACGGCTCGGTCGGCTACATTACATCCAACAACCTATATGTACATGTATCACACCTAACCGTTGGTGTTCCTACCTTGTGTATGGTGACCCTGTAGACATTGGTGTCGTCCACAAACCAGATGATCTGGTTGGAGAACAGTTCTCCGTAGTTCTGGGATGACAGGTACGGCTCGGTGGGCTCGGAGGAGTAGAGCTGCAGGCCCTTGCGTATCCGCTCCCGGAGCACGTACAGCGCAGGGTTGGCCTTCATGATCTTCGCCATGGCCTGCTGGATCAGCGGCTTGCAACCCGGGAACCAGTTCCCGTATGCACTAAGGTGGGGTCAGAGGGCAGGTCAGAGGTTAGAGGTCAAGGTCAGCAAGGTCAAGATGACTAAAGACTTTAACAAATGGTACATGTCTTTGCACTCAGCATTTAAAGTAGGATGATTGAACACACACACACACTAACACACACAGACATGCACAAACTCACACAGACACATGCACAAACACACACACACACACACACACACACTCACATGCACACACAAGCACAGGCACACACACACACACACTCGCACACACAAACACACACACAGACACAGGCACACACACACACACACCGTAACACACACACACATACATACACACACAGACACACACAAACACACACAGACACACACACACTCACACACACACACGCACACACACACACACACAAACACAGACACACACACAAAGTAACAAACTGCCCACCTGTGTAGGTTATAAGCCAGGTCTATCGCGATCATGAGGCCGGTGGGTGAGGGGTAGATACTCATGTTGTCTGTCGTGTAGTCCAGGAACTTGGCGCGGGCGTAGCGCTCGATGTCGTGGGAATCATAGTCGCCCCAACGCAGCTGCACGTCCAGCCAGTACTTCTGTGTTGTCGTGCTGTCCATCGTATCCCTGGCAACCAAAAAACAAACACGTTACTATAAAGATTAATTTTTGTTGGTAGTTACATGTTTAGAGTTGAAACGTTTGATTACAACCACTCACTCTGGTCTTCCTCAGTAAGACTGAACCAGGGTTGAAGCCACATGACAAGCCTCACTGGGTCAGTCTACTGAGGAAGACCAGAGTGACTGGTCAGAAGCTTTAGCTGAGGGAACTTTCTTTGTGTTGGACCAAAAGTTGAACAAACAGTCATGGCCAGGTCGTATTGGTACCTGTGTGTTTTCTTGTGTGTGTCTAGCCAGTATTTCTAGTTCTGTGAAGTCTTGTTGTCTAGTGAAATCTTGACGTTACAAGAACACAAGATTTCAACAAGACAGAGGAAGATTTCTTATAGACAAAGGACAAAATAAAGACTAGGCAGAGGACAAGATTTCTTAGACACAAGACAAAGGACAATATTTCTTAAGGCAGAGGACCAAAATCCATAAGGCATATGACAAGATTTGCTATGACAAAGTAAAAGATTGCTTAGACAGACAACAAGATTTCTTGAGAAGAGGAAAAAAGACAGAATTTCTTAAGACAGAACAAGATTCCCTAAGACGAATCACTTACTTGGAGTCTGCGAGGAGCGATGGTTTGGAGACGTTCCACTTGTAGGCGGCGAACAGTAAGATGTCGGCACACGAGCTGTTCATCTTGTAAGACTTCCTGGGATGGATGGTCTCCTTCTGAACTGTCTCAATCTCCAGGGCATCCAGCTCCTGGTCAAACACCTGGGGGGACACAATAGGACAGGTGAGCACTTTCACTTTTACCCAACCCTGGGAACAGGTACAGTTGAGAACTTTCACTGTCACTAAAGTAATGGTCTAGCCTAACAGCCTACTGTTCAGCTCAGACAATACCCTCCAAATATGCTACATAATCAAACCCAACAACATACGGTGTCTGCTACAGCACCAGTTACCATGGTGACAGACATCTGGTTGGTAGAAGTCAATATGAAACAAGTTTGAACTGCAATTTCCTACATATTAGAAATTGTACTTCCAGGGTGGTAGGTTGGGTGGTCGCCAGACTTTCTGCCATGGAGTCACGTGTGTTATCTGTGTGACGTCATGAAAGTGGTGGATTGTTCATTCCTTGACAAATAATGGAGTTGTACAGTCAAAAATTTGGGTCATTCCAATCTCTTGCATTGGAAATAGCAGCTTGAACTTGTTTCATAAAACTGAACAAGCATTACCTGGCACAGATCCATGACCACGCTCTCGTGGATTTTCTGCCACAAGTGAGCGCGGAAGATCTGGATCAGAGAGATCTTCAGCGTGGGGATCTTGCCATGCATGAAGATCCCGGTCAGATCCAGCTGCACCTGGAATCCCACGTACACCTGCAAGGGGCAAAGGGGAAAGGTTAAAGTACACCTGCAGGGGTCGAAGGGTAAAGGTTAAAGTACACCTGCCAGGTCAAAGAATAAAGGTTAAAGTGCAACTGCAACAAATGGAACAGCCAAGGTTGTGGGTGAGTCGGTTTTACCAAAAATCTCTTTTCCTGAATTTCTAAACCTTTACAACATATCAATTTGGCAGAAATTTAAATATTTGTTAATCATTTAAAACATTTTGCAAATATAATTTCACCTTTAAGTCATGTACATGTGACAAATAATATTCAGTGATGTCGTGTCCAAATTCTGAAGAAGTGACCTACACCAATGACTCTGTTCTCAGACAGGGAAACTGATTGGATATACATTGGTTGGAGACATTTAGTGATCCACTTTTTCAACTCTAAGATGTTTTTCAGCTTCCAACTTTTCAGCATGACACAAGTCATATTCACCTCTAAGACATTTCTCTACTTCCTTTAAGAAAACTGACATCTACATCTACTTACGTTTGCCCTGTTGATGGTTGGAGACCACCAGAGGGTGAAGCGTCGGTTGGGAATCTGGTTCAGACCGGATCTCTGTGCATTGGTCAGCTTCTTGTACTTCATCGACTCCTCAAAGCCGGACGCCTTCTCCCAGAACAGACCCTCCCAAGTGGGGAAGTATGTGCCCTGAAAATTCAATTCTTTATTATTGACAATGACAATGAACTTGATTGCATATTCATGCCCCACATGAACTGAGGTACAAGGGTAGGAGGAACAAGTGTTACATTACTGCACTACGTCTATATCTACAGGATCTCTTCTCTCTTTTTGAAACAAACATTAACAAATTTACATATTTTTCTGTAGTTCCTGGCTGACATAATATAACAATTCTCTTTTTAGTAAGTACATATATTTCTATTCTAATGGAGGTCCCATATTTAGGGAGAGCCACACCCCACACACTTTAAGAACCCACTGCACTTATCGAAAATCGTAGGGGTCCTTCCCGGTGTGAGTGGTTCAAACCTTACAGTCCAATCTTACGAAGCTTGCACTATGTACAAAACTGGTGTGTTATGCCTAAAGGCGGTTTACCGGTTATACGGAACACTAACAAACCTTGAAGAGCGTGGGTTCCAGGATGTAGCATGTGTGAGAGGAGTTTGGGGAGTTGTACAGACGAGATATGAAATAGAAGAGTTTTACCTTGAAGAGCGTGTGTTCCAGGATTCCCTCCACGCCTCCGAGCGCCTGGATCATGTCCGTTCTGTAGTTGTTCAGGTTCCACAGCTTCCCATCATGCCGCTGGTGCGTCCACCAGAACGGGTTCTGCTTCAGCACCTTGATGGGGGAGGGGGGCGGGAAAAAACAGTCAAGGTCACAGGGTCATGTTGTAATTCAGAAACTAGTGTATTGTAGCCTGAGTGTCAGCCTTGTTAGCTTTCTTCCACTACCCAAGGTCCGCTCCCTGCCAACAGGATCTTGGGGAGCGGACCTTGGGTAGCGGACGAAAGCTAACAAGGCTGACACTCAGGCTAAGTGTATTGGGTCGGTTACTTAAAATTTTTTCACAGTTTGGGATAATGCCTCTGCTCATGTCACCAGGACTTGTTCTATTTCAGGTTATGGGGGAGGGGGGCAGCTATAAAATGCCAAGGTCGTGTCACAAGGTCATGTCACAAACTACAAATAACCTATTACTTGCTGTGATACCTTATCACTGATTCTACTGGGCAAGTCAGGTTCAGACTTTTTGTGGATTATTTTTTATAATCCATTTATGACTGAGGATGGTCTGCATTGATTTGGTGGCTAACATCCTGACAAAAGAAACTTTTTAAACGTCTGTCTTACCTGATACTGTTTGAAGTCAGTGCGGACCCTCCACCCCTTGTCGTACGCCAGCGTGTGTCTGTCCTTCTGGAAGAGTGTGTTGATGCGGGGAATCCCGCGGTCCCACGAGTCTTCCAGGTCCTCCAGGGTCAGGCGACGGTTCTGCGCGTTCGCCTCCTGTCGTTTGAGGGCGTACTCTGCCCAGACGCGCTGAGAGTCGATGAACTCACTCTCCCACGGCTGGATGTACCTACAGGGAACAAAGAACAAAGAATAAAAAACAGAACTGATTCATTTCCCAGTCACTGACTACAAACCAAGCAGGGAATGTTTAGCTACTAACAAAGAAAGAAAAACAGCTTTTATTCCTGTTTTATGTCCAATATTGCAGCACTGAGGGAACATTCATGGTGGTCTAGCCTAACAAACTACTGCTGTTTCTTCTTACTCCGACACATTCATAGATATGACCATCCCCTCCAACTCTGTCCTTCCACTTGCTACATAAATATGAATTAATTTTTTTTAAAATTTACACCATTTCCAGGCACAGTTAACCCCTCACCTGTACAAGTTGGGGATAAGCTGGTCCTCATCATGGCTCATGCCAGATCGGAAATGCGTGATGCCGACGTCGGTCTGTTTGGACCATCGGAGATCCGACTGTGGGATCAGCACGTGGCCCATGGACAGCATCCCGGGGCCCCTTTCTTCACGTCTTAAGTTTCAGAAAACGGCTGAATGTCTTACCTGATACTGCTTGAAGTCTGTGCAGACCCTCCAGCCCTTGTCATACGCCAGCGTGTCTATCAAGACCTTTTTTCACCTCTAAGTTTATGAAACACAACTGAACGTCTTACCTGATACTGTTTGAAGTCAGTGCGTTTGGAGTAAAATCACCATTTGTACAGAAACACGCAATTCAGCCTTTGGTTGTTATGTGTTTTTTTTAATAGATCAAAGTAAAAATAACCCACTCACCTGTACAAGTTAGGGATGAGTTGGTCTTCGTCGTGGCTCATGCCTGATCTGAAATGCGTGATGCCAACGTCGGTCTGCTTAGACCATCGCAGATCCGACTGTGGGATCAGTACGTGGCCCATGGACAGCATCCCGAGGCCCCCTAGCTCTTTCGGCGTGTAAAACACCACGGGCGGGAAGCGGGAGGGCATCTTGGAGTTGAGCCCGATCTTGATCCGGGTTTGGATCTTGTTCTCACACTTGACCAGCAGGTCAAGGAGCTCCTGGGTGTTCACCTGGGGGATAAGGAACGAAATGATGCCTTTAAGTACAGTTTTGGGTAGAGGAGGAGCAACCTAACTTCATTGCTTGTGGAGGGCCCTGAAGTACCAGAGTTATCAACCTGAAGGATTGAGGTGTACAAAAACTTGTTTTTCCTACAGGCTTTACAGATACATGTGTATAGAACAGCTTGAGGTGCATTGCACTATTTCTATTGGTTCCTTGATGCTTAAATTCACAAAGACATTACAACTCTGAGTCTGAAAGTAGCTACTGTATCTTTCAGAGCGTACTGCACCTTCACAAAACCCATAATAATAATGTATTGTGTATAGCACTTTGGCAGAACGTCTCATATAAGCCAATTTTGCGTATATTTGGTTAACATCCCGTCTGTAGTTTCAAAAAAGATGCCGTCTGCAACAGGCAAAATTCTGATGCAACGTTTACCAAACATCCAACAAAAATGCAGGTGCAGTATGTTCTGCCAATGTGCTTATCTAGTGGTAGATGATAATGTACATTTATAATGTAGCTCAAAAACAAACAAACAAACGTACCACAGCCTCGCGGAAGTATGTCATGAGTCCGATGAGGGCGGTGTTCCACTTGTTGACAATCTTGGTGAAGGTGGTGGAACCGGATGCCATGAGGATCTGGCGAACACGGTTGTGGAACCGCTGCATGGACTCATCGTCCACACGCAGGAAACACTGCGCAGTACGCTCTTTAGTTACCTGGATTAGAAAGGACAGGGATCTTAGGTTAGAACTGGAAAGGTATGGCACACACAGTGGTGGAACAGGAGGCCATCAAAATCTGCCGAACACGGTTGTGGAACCTCTGCATGGACTCATCGTCCACACGCAGGAAACACTGCGCAGTACGCTCTTTAGTCACCTGGAACAGAGACAAGAAATCTTAAATCTTGAGTTTCGACATCAGGCAAAGAGTGCGCCGTACGCTCCTTTGTCACCTAGAAAGAACAGGGATCTTAGGTTACAACTGGAAAGCAAATCAGGCCTCGAAATTCATTTTTGGTAATAGGTGCACTGATGCACCCAACCTAAAAATTGGGTGCACAAAACATTTTTTGGGTTAACCATATAAAACAAAAGCTAATAACAGATCTTAGTGCTCCTCTTCTGAGCTTGAGTCTGAATTGGGAACTAACTTCAAACTTTAAAACAAGTACAGTAGTACTACAGATTTTATTATTTTTCTGGCACCTAGCCACTAAAAATATCTTGTATAGTATTATCCATTTGATACTTACAAAATAAATATACCTAGTAGAAAAATATTTGGGTGGGCCAGTGCACCCACAGAAAAAAATTGGGTACACAGTTGGTGCACTAAGGTGTGCATGCACGGTGATGCACCCAGTATTTCAAGCCCTGCAAATTAGTTGTACGAAATGCAATCCCAATTCTCCTACCTCGTTCTGCAGGTTCCAGACACCATCGCGATGCGTGAACTCCTCGTAGGTTGTGCGGCACTTGGGCAGGATCCGGCACTCGAAGCCGCACATGTTAAACAGCAGGTTGGGGTTGTCCTTGCTGTACACAGACACGAAGCTGTTCTCCCAAACGATGGTGGTCACCGAGCGGGGCAGGCGGTTCTTCATCTCCCAGAACACTGCACGGCCGCTGGGAACAGGAGAAGAAATAAAATTTGTCAATAATCAAAATTCACAACATCTGCAATATACAATGTTCTCACTAGGTTGTTTGAGCATGCTTCATAAGTCACACTGTGCAATGCAAAAAAAAGTAAATTTTCGAAAAAAAATTTTATTTGTAATTTTTCGAAAAATCTTTTAAAAAATTTTTCGATTTTTTAAATTTTCAAAAATTTTTTTTTAATTTAAAAAAAAATATCTTTTTAAATTTTTCGAAAAAAAGTTTAATTCCCGACTTACAGGTTGACATCGTGCTTCATGAGCCTCATCCTTGCGTCCCTCGGCCAGCACTTCTTGTTGTTGTACCCAACGATGTTCTCGTTGTTTGGGTCCGGGTGTTCCGTCAGGTAGCGCTGGATCAGGTCCCGAGCCTCCTCCGCGCTGAAGCGGAAAAAGATGTGGATCCGGTCGATGTACCGCGAGAACAGGCGCACCGGGTGGGACGTCTCCGTGGCAACGTCCTGGAAACAAATTTCATCAGGGTATTGCAACTATCCATAGAAACGGGGTGGGTGGACAAGTATTACAAATGGACAACAGGAGTACCTAAAACTGGATATAGGGCTTGTTGGGAAAGGTGAAAAATGAAGACCCAAAACCACATGGAGAAGAACTTTTTCAGATGGCCATTGGGATCATCCTGGCAATCAGGTAAGGTGGCGAAGGACGGACCCAGATGGAAGGGAAAAGTCAGGCCTTATGTCTCACAAGGGATGAAGAGGATAAATATTAAAGTTTACCTGGTATGTGAGGAAGTCGTTGGGCATCTGTGGAGGTCCTGCCATCTCGCTAGCACGCTGTAGACCCAGTAACAGAAGGTCCATCACCAGTCCATAGTACTGCACAATGAAGGAGGCGAACTGGAGGCCACGGATTATCCCGTACGAGTTGGTGTGGTTCATGTCCTGAAGATACAAAAAAACAATTCAGAAAGATTGTATTAGATACGTCGATGAATGTTCATGATTGATCAATAATTTTTAAACCATTATTGATTGCTTCCTGACCTTACGCCACAAAGCAGTTACTCAAGCAACTGGCTATGATTTTGAAAAACGTCAGACGTTTCAACTAGTACCCACTAGCTTTCGTCAGTGACTGAGAGACCAGAGGGGAAATGCAGGTTTATAAGCACAAACTATTGATTCCTGACCTTGTAGTTGATGACGACATTGTTCTTGGCAGTCATGTAGTCGGCGATGTTGTGGTCCACGATCAGACGCAGCAGTCTGTTCAGGAGCGTCAGATCGATTTTCTCATACATCTTCTCAAACTGTGACTCCATCATCACGTTACACTCCCCTTCTCCTGTCTCCCACACGTCCTGAAGGTTGTTTATCCCTAAAAACAAACAAATAAACAAACAATGGTGAGATGCAGGAGTCTGTTCAGGAGCGTGAGATCGATTTTCTCGTACATCTTTTCAAACTGTGACTCCATCATCACGTTACACTCCCCTTCTCCTGTCTCCCACACATCCTGGAGGTTGTTTATTCCTAAAAATAAACAAATAAACAAACAAGCAAACAATGGTGAGATGCAGGAGTCTGTTCAGGAGCGTCAGATCGATTTTCTCATACATCTTTTCAAACTGAGACTCCATCATCACGTTACACTCCCCCTCTCCTGTCTCCCACACGTCCTGGAGGTTGTTTATCTCTAAAAACAAATAAACAAATAAACAAACACGTCACACTCCCCTTCTCCTGTCTCCCACACGTTCTGAAGGTTGTTTATTCCTGGAAATAAACAAACAAATAAACAAACATGTTACACTCCCCTTCTCCTGTCTCCCACACATCCTGAAGGTTGTTTATCCCTGGAAATAAACAAACAAACAAACACGTTACACTCCATTCTCCTGTCTCCCACACATCCTGAAGGTTGTTTATTCCTGTGAAATTCAATAAAAAACAAACGTGTCATTTTTTAATGCTTTGAACATCTAACTCTATACATTGTTTAAAGCCATCTATTGACAGTGCCCCTACTGTACTTGGTGACAGCGAGTTCCACTCTCCGATAGTTCTAGGAAAGAATGAATTCTTGAACACCTCAATTTCTTGGTTGATAACACTGGTACTTGAAGGCCTAACTACTTCTTGTTCATTTCTATAGTATCTCACGAACAAACAAACAAATCCTCAAACACTCACCTTGGCACCACTTGTAGACCAGTAGCGGCGGGGGTTCTGTGTCGGCTGGTTTGATCCAGGGAGGGAACAGGCGTCGCTTGTCGGCCTCGTACCAGAGATACTGGTCCAGGTACGCATCCGTGATCTTCTCCAGCGGCTCCACATCGTACACCGGGATGAGGTGACTGTACAGATCCATAAACTCTATCCCCACCTGCGAAATGGGAAACATACTGTCATATATGTCCATATACTCCAACCTGCACGGTTATTGTGTTATCACTGGCCAGGGGGATATGTATTGGAAAGGTGTAAAAGTGAGAACTTCATGTCATTTAGCCTCCTAACACATGAAGACGCCCACAGAGCAAACCCCATCAGCTGAAGTTCTAAACAGGAACCATGCAAGCTCTAGACGTCTTCCTGAGGGACGACTGCGGTGTGCTAGATGTCGGTTAGCTGAGGAATGAATCTATCTATCTATAAACTCATTCCTTGACAAAGACTGGAGTTGTACAGTTGAAAATTTGGGTGAATCTTATTTCTTGTGATGGAAGTTACTGTTAAACAGGGCTTTAGCCAGCGACCGTTTTACCGTCAATTGACGGTAATTTGTCCCGTCTGACGGTAAAAATTTTAGTCCTTACCGTCAACATTGACGGTCAAAAATCGTGGGTAAAGACATGGAAAAAATCTAGCGAATTTGAATGAGCCACGGCGCGGCGTCTTTTCCAAACGCACGGCGGCGGGAAACCTGATTTCAAGGACCGTGCCGACGTCTGTTGACTTGGCTCTATTGTTCAATGTTGCTGTCTGTTAAAACATGACAGGCATGGTACTCTGTGGGGGAGAAGCATCTGAAACTTTTGAAATCTCCAACGGTGTCAAACAGGGGTGTGTGCTAGCCCCAATTCTCTTCAACCTGTTCTTCACCTGTGTTCTCAACCAGGCCTTGAGCGATGTAAGAGATGGAGTGCACCTGAAGTACAGAACAGATGGGTCTCTCTTCGACCTACGTCGGCTAAAGGCGAAGACAAAGACAGTGGTGACAACTATATTGGAGGCCCTATTTGCTGACGACTGCGCCCTGGTGGCCCACAAGGAGCCAGTCCTTCAGATGTTCGTCAACAAATTTGCTGAGGCAGCGGACCTCTTTGGACTCACCATTAGTCTTGGCAAGACAGAAGTTCTGCTTCAACCTGCACCACTCTCTGTAGCCCGTGGCCCGTGTATCTCAATCGAGGGTACTCAACTGAAGACCGTGGATGGGTTTACTTACCTTGGTAGTGTGATCTCCAATGACGGCTCCCTCGATAAAGAGATCAACAGCAGGATCTGTAAAGCCAGCCAAGCACTCGGCAGACTGAGAACTCGAGTCTTGAAACAGCATAACGTTAAGTTATCCACGAAGTTGAAAGTCTATCACGCAGTTGTTATCCCCAGCCTCCTGTACGGCTGTGAGACTTGGACTCTGTATAAGAGACATATCAAGCAGCTGGAGCGCTTTCATATGCGCAGTCTGCGCTCGATCCTTGGAGTTCGCTGGCAGGATAAGGTGTCTAACCTTGAGATTCTTGACAGAGCGGAAACCATCAGTATTGAAGCTCTCATACTCAAAGCCCAACTGCGGTGGACAGGACATGTCATCCGTATGGATGACACTAGGATCCCTAAACAACTTTTGTACGGCGAGCTTTGCCAGGGGAAAAGAAAGAGGGGTAGGCCTCAGAAACGTTTTAAAGACAGTATTAAGGAGAACATCAAGTATGCTGACATACCCCCTAAACAACTCGAGAAACAAGCACAGGACCGCTGTGGCTGGCGCTCGCTGACCAAGCTTGCGCAGGAGAACTTTGAAAAGACACGTCGTAAAAATATTGTTGAGGCTAGACAGAGACGCAAAGCAGCGGCAGCAGCAGCAGTGACCAGGGAGCGAGAGTCCGTCCCAGTTC
>NW_017804075.1:32942-44393 GCF_001625305.1 Branchiostoma belcheri
GCCCGGCTCGGTGGAAATCGGAGGCTGTGACGTCATGAGTAGGTTCATTTGCATGGCCGCGGCTTGAATCGCGGCGGGATTTGAGCGGATCAAAACAAAGGGAATAGCGAATTATTCATTGCGTGTTGTCTCCTTGTGAGAACTGTAGTTTTTTTTTCATTCTGCAAAATTGCAGATTGTGTAGTTTTTTTTTTATTCTGCAATCTTGACGGGTATTTAGAACACCGAATGCATTAAGTGTGCGGGAGGGCGTGATGTCGATCACCGGATCGTGAAAGACATTCTTTAAAAGTAATCATTGACGGAATTTTTTTTTCGCGTTGACGGTATTTTTTTTCGCGAATTGGGTTGACCTGGGGTTGACGGTAAAAAATTTCGAGCTGGCTAAAGCCCTGCTGTTGAACCAAAGTTGCTTCAAAATGACTTCTAAAAACACAGATGAACTTTCAAAATGTCTTACTAAACTCCAAACTCCCACCTAGAACTATTAGCACATTAATGTTCGTTATGTGGCAAAGATTGGCCAAGTAGCTTAGCTATGAACACCAGATCGAGAGGCCACAGGTTCAATCCCTTGTATTCCTGGCTTGACATTGTGTCCCGGCCTGAGAAAGGCACTAAAGGAACTTCAGACCCACCTCCTTGAAGGCCCTCTGAGTCAGAAGGTGACGTTTGATCCGACTGAGCGCCTCGTGAGGGTTGTCATACGCCTGCTCGATCAGACCCAGCTCCTCGCGCTGGGACTGGTTCAGACGGCTTTTCACACTGTGCGGGAAAAAAACAACATCAACCTCAAGTTCAATATTTACCCTGTCACAAAAAATCTAAATTATAAAAAAATTTTCTCATGCTAGACTTAAAAAAGAAAATCAGGCCCATGAAATCCGATCTTTTAATGCTAGATGTCTCAGACTTGAGAGAGCAACGATAGGCCAAGGTCAAACTTACATCAAGGTCAAACCCAAGACAAGGTCACATCTGAGTCGAGTTGAGTGAAGCCAAGGTCAAACTCAACGCAAGGACAAATTGAAGAGAAATTTAAAGAAAACTTGTCCAAGATCAAACACAAAGCAAATCTAATCCAAGGTCAGACTACGAAGTATGTTCAGACAATCCAAGGTCAAGGTCACCCCCCAAGAACCCACCTGTAGGCCTCCTTGAGCCTCTCGAGCGCGAGGATGAGCAGCTTGGTGTCGTGTTTGTACGAGAGCGGCGGGAACGGGATGGGGGAGAAGCGCCGGCTCTCCAGCCAATGGACGGTCGTCGTGTAGATGGCAACCGCCTCCTCAGCTGTGATGTAAGGGCCATCCTGTGGGAGGGGGGCAGAAAGTTTTATTACTAAGGTCATATAGGGGGAGGGGGGCAAGAACAGAGTAAGGTCATGTTAGGAGAACGGTGCAAGGTCATGTTAGGGGGAGGGGGGCAGGAGAACAGTGTAAGGTCATGTTAGAACAGTGCAAGGTCATATTATGGGGGAGGGGGGCAGGAGAACAGTGTAAGGTCATGTTAGATTACTTAGAACAGTGCAAGGTCATGCCAGGGGGAGGGGGGCAAGAACAGTGTATGGTCATGTTAGAACAGTGTAAGGTCAAGTTAGAACAGTGTAAGGTCATATTGGGGGGAGGTGGGCAGGAGAGCAGTGTACGGTCATGTTAGGGGGAGAGGGGCAAGAAAATTGAGCCTACACCATCTTTTGGGGAGGGGGCAGCAGTGTAAGGTACAGCATTGTGATGAGACCCATGCATGTGTTACCTTCAGGTAGTTGTGCTGTCTCTCCTGCTCTGCCTTCAGGTACAGCCTGGTCAGCCGGCCCAGGTTCTTCTTGCAGACAGTCTTGTCAACTGTCGCACCTCGCCTGATTCGCTCCCTGTTGTAGTGCGCTGTGTTTGTCCACCAGTCGGCCTTCATCTTCACATACCGAAGGATCATGTTCTCTATCGGAGTCGGCAGGCCTGGGAACAGACAAAATATCAATTTATCCAGTTGCTTGAGTAGCAGTTCTCTTGTATAAAACTATGTTTATTCATGCTTAACATGATTGTAACATTTAACATTTTGTGTTTCAATATCATATATGGCGACCAGCCCCTCCAACTCTGTCCTGCCACTTGCTACATAATGTTACCCAATACTACAGGGTGTCTGCACCAGTTACCATGGTGACAGCTGCCTTGTCCAGGTCATTGACCTTATTTGTTTGGTGAAGAAGAAGAAATCACGAAACAGAACAAAAAAACTCACCGTATTTGTTTAGAGGAGAAGAAACAGAGGAGAAACTGCAAGTTTTCCTTCTGCGAAGTTAAAAATAACAAACTCACCGGGAACCTTCCATGGGATGTTAGCCTTCCAGCACCTCCATGCCTCGCTCAGGTGCTGCAGGATGGTCCTGGCCTTGTTCTGTTTAATCCCCTCAGGCATCATGTCCAGGATGTCATGCATCACCTGGGGCAAAGGGCAGGGGTTACAGCTGTCAATCAACCTACTGAGGGCAAAGGTCGGAGGTTACAGCTGTCAATCATTCTACATTTACAAATGATATTTTCTATGTGCTCTTGTGTTCCTTCCATGTGTTGACTTTATATTTGCTTTTTACCTAAAAAATAATAATTATAGAATAAAGAATATATAAACTACTAAAGAGCTTGTAGACCTACTGTAATTCTTGATTTGTTAACTGTCACTCAATTATAGCTGATTTAGCTGTTACTTTTTTTATCGCTTAAATTTCAGTACCGTAATACATTGTATCTGTACACTTTTGATCATTTGCCTTGTCCACACCGCTAAAATTAAGTGCCGTGAGCTGGATCATTTTCCTCCCACTGCTATAATTTCCAACCGCAATATTGAATGGAATTACAGTAATAGGATAAAGAAAATATAAACTACTAAAGAGCTTGTAGACCTATTCCACACTCTTATGTTACAGAAGTCCAGCCCTACCGATGCCCTCAGCTCCAGGTCAAAGTGGCTCTCCACGCGTTGCTTAGTAACCGTCTTGGCCACGCCCTTGGAGTGTCGTCCCTCGAACTGTCTGGAGAGCAGGTTTCCCAGCCAGCGCTCGAGTAGAGGAGTGATGCCTCGCATGAAGAATATCCACACCCTCCAGCCTGGAGCCCAGAACCCACAGCCTGGACCTTTCCCTACTGGTCCCTACAGAAGGGGGAGGGGGGCAGGGTAGAAATGTTTAACACATTTCCGCTTTGACTGCAAAGTTCTTGTGCCCAGTTTGTTTGTTTGCCATCCAGGTGCCTAGAGTCCACTTTTCCCACTGAACTCTGTGAGAAGACCATGCTTGGGGTGGGGAGGGGGGTATTCAATGGCTAACAATGAGTAAGTATCTAAATCAAAGTTCATCTGTGCCTGTGATTTCAACTTGACAAGTATCAGAGTTTTGATTGAGTGCTTGTTATCAAGCTAGTTTGTTGTGTACAGTCATAAAATTTTAATTCTTCACAATGGCTTAAAAGTATACAAAACAAAACTTTCACACATGGAGGTGACAAAGACATCTGTACCTACCAGTCAGCTGTTCAACAAACAAACAAACAAACGCATAAACAAACAAACGTATACTCACAGTGTTGAACCTGTAGTAGATGAGATGTTTGAGGTCCTTACACATGCGAATCTGCCTCATCAGCTTGTACTTGTACCTGTACATTCCTGTCAGCTGGCCAACGTGGGCAAATATGTACTGCAGACCGTCTGACAACTAAGAATGTGGGAAAGAACAGGAGAGAACAGTAAGTTTGACTTAATTATTCATTAATGAATTTTTCAAACAATCTTTACCAAAGATTTGCTATTTTAGGTTGTGTAAGTACTAATACTAAAGGTAAAGGTAAGTACTAAATCCTTGTATAACTCAGGTACTGTAGCAGACACCTTGTGGTGTTGGATTACATTATGTAGCAAGTAGCAAGACAGAGTTGGAGGGGCCGGTCACCATGATGTGTATATGACTATGAGTAAGAATAGACAGAGCAGCAGTTTAGCAAGCTAGACCAGGTGAAAGTAAACATTTATGCATTTGCTAAATGTATTTTAATGTTGGCTTTTTTGTTTTTCTCACCTGGAAGGCGTCGACGTTGCCCAGGCGATACTGCACGTGAGAATCGATGATGAGCTTCGTCAGACGCAGAATCTCACGACACAGGTGGAACGCGTTTCCAAACCTCGACTTCTTCCTCTCCTGTTAAAACAGTAAATATACACATTACTAGAGCTGTGTACCTAAACAAATTTTAGGTACAGGTACAGGTACACAGGTTTAGGTACAGGTCCGGACCTGAACCTGTACCTGAACAATTCGACCAATTTATATGCTCTTCTGAACTCCTTCAATAACAAAAAAACATAAATAAACTTGATAGTTAAGGTTTATTCTTTGTTTATGGCGAATGCTCAGATAAAATATAGGCAAAACTAAGATGTTTTTGTTTTCATGAACACACTGTCCTTACACAGGCACCCATTGTTAACCAGCTATTTAAACATTTGAGGTCACAAATAGGCATAAAATTGGTGTGAAATTGTTTAGGTACAGTACCGGTACTGAGGGATTAGGTATTTTGGACCTGTACCTAATCAATTTTTCCGGTACAGTATCGGTACTGCGTACCGGTACACAGCTCTACACATTACACAATATAGACATGACAGCATCAGCACTCATCTTGCTCTACAGTCAGGGACAGAAGGAACAATTCTATGCCTCTGGGAATAATAAAGAAACAAACTATCAATAAGAAATCAAAGATTTTGTACCCCCATGAAAGGTTTAGCTTTTGTGAATTTCTTGCAGCTGATTCTGCATATTCCCACCAGCTTCAATGAGTAACAGTAACAAGCATTTTGCAGGACATTGAAGACAGGAATAAGTTTAAGTTGTACAATACTTATCAAAAACGGGTTGGGACAGTTCATCCTCATTTTGGGACAATTGAGATTCATTTTTGGGGTAGGGCTAGAACATTAGAAGAAAAGTTAACTTGGAGGCCTGCAACCAAACCAATAAATAGATAGAAAAAGCTTTCCTGACCTTGGTAGTCAGCGTCTTGACAGGTTTGAGGTTGAAGTTGTAGTCCAGATGCAGGTAGTTGAGGTTCTTCCTGTGTATGAGCAGGTTCAGCATGTTATACCCCTGTCTGCACACCTGCAGTCCAGCCTCCACCCAGTCTAACGTCGTCGACTGGAAGAACTTGGTCGCCTTGAAGGAGCGGAACAGGTACCTGGAAGGAAAGGAAAACAAATTAAGACAGGGCTTGAAATTCATTTTTGGGAATAGTGCACTGGTGTACCCAACAAAAAATTAGGTGCACAAAAATTTTTGGGGAGCAGCACCATATAAAATAAAACACGTTGAATGTCAGCAAAAACTAAAAATGTTTCATTTCTACAACAACAATTTAATTATATTTCAGACACTTTGATGCTAAGAATATGTATTTAACATCAAGCACATTTCTTAAAGAATAAAAAAAAAACAACTAACAGATCTGTGAAGGCACTCGACTGGTGAAAATGAGTACCTAGATTCAGTTAGGGGTGGGATGTAAAGCTTGAGGTCCAGTGGGTTTGAGGAGAGCCAAATTTTAAGCACACTAAAGAACCCTCCGCATTTATCGAAAAGTGTAGAGGTCCTTCCCGGTGTGAGTGGTTCAAACTTTACAGTGTTGTCTTATGAAGCTTGTATTCAGATGTGTGTTACGACTAAAGGTGCAGGGTTTATTTGAAAAAAAAATTATTAAAATAGTTTAACTCACCGTTTCTTCTGTGCCTTGGGAGGTTTGTGTTTGAGAGCGTTGAGTACGTAATACTTCAGCAGTTTCTGGTACGACACTCGAACCTTCACAGGCATGCCGGCTGGACAGTGCTCACGATACCTGTAAAAAAATGGGGAATAACATTAACTTTTGGGCTACCAGTTTTATTTTCATCATCTTATCATCAAATGAGCAAGCAGAATGCTAGGCATTGAATTGATTTGTACAAAGCTTTTGGACAGAACTAGAGATCAAATTCTAAAACATATTAAGCATTAGCTAATGAAGAAGACACATCATCGAAACTGGTTTGAGTGACACACTAAAAGGTTCTAAATGGGAACCATGCAGCCCCAGATGTCTTATTGAAGGTATGATTGCAGTGCAAAAGATTAGAAATGATTTTAAAAACCCTCACCAGCACTTCACCAGTGGGATGTAGACAGCCCGTCAGATTTTTTTTGGGTTAGAGGGCCCAAAGCAAAGCTCTTTAAATACGTGTGAATAAAATTAACAAACATCTCACCAGCACTTGACCAGTGGGATGTCCACCGCCCTGCGCGTTCGGCCAGACCGCAGATGGAAGGGTCTGGGGGCCCAGAGTAGAGCGATCCCGTTGGCCGTGTTGTCGGTGTAGAGCGGACTGTCCTGGAGGAACGGCTGGACAAACTCCGGCAGCTCAAACTCCTCATCATCATCCGGCAGGGGCTCCCAGGACTGTGCAGGGAGAACGGGATTGGTCAGTTTGAATTGAAGCATGTGCAGGATTGGTCAGTTTGAATTGAAGCATCCACAGGATTGGTCAGTTTGATTTGTAGCATGCGCAGGATTGGTCAGTTTGATTTGTAGCATGCACGTGATTGGTCAGTTTGATTTGAAGCATGTGCAGGATTGATCAGTTTCATTTGTAACATGCACAGGATTGGTCGGTTTGAATAAGATAAACAAATTCCTCATTATCGTCCAGCAGGGGCTCCCAGGACTGTGCAGGAAGCGCGCGATTGTTCAGTTTGAATTGAAGCATGCGCAAGATTGGTCATTTCGATTTGTATTGGTCGGTTTGACTTGATCATACCCAGCATTGGTCAGTTTGTATCAGAGGACACAGTGTTGTAGAAACTTTAAAAAAAAAGACCATAACATGATGTGTCAAGAAACAGTTACTCAAGCAACTGGATATGGTTTTGGAATGACCGTTTCTCGAAATACAGTTTTCAAAATCATATCCAGTTGCTTAAGTAAATATTTTTTTTTGGTGCATCTTTTTACCTGTATGTCTAACCTCCATTGACTCATAACAATGATGCTACAGAAATGTAAGATTGTGAAAGATTTAAACTAAACCGTTATCTCCTACCTTGACAGAATGCCTGTGAGCGATGGGGTTGATGAGGGGGTCGAAGTAGAACGCTGGCAGATCAGGGTCCTCTGTCTTTATAAACACCACGTTGGGGATGTGGTACCTGAAACACACATGAGAGGATGAGGAACATATTTAACATAGCAGTGTCATATTTAGCCCAAGTTCCTGTATAAATCTTGAACAGGTCAAAACTATAAACAAATATACACATAGTTATACACAACAACCATCAGTAACACACAAAATTCCTACCATGAGAGGCGGACCTGGTAGGGCAGGTTGTTGTACAGGTTGTTGTATAGGTTGTTGTACGGGTTGTTGTACAGTACTTACCATGAGAGGTGAACCTGGTAGGGCAGGTTGTTGTACAGGTAGGGGAAGGCAATCTTGTACTCTGTACGGATTGGCTGCCGTATGATGATCTTGTTGATGTCGTTAAACTCGTTCCAGTCCTCATCTCTAATTAGCAAAAAGCAGGAGGGAAAACAAATGTTTAGTTTCACAAACATCAATGTAAAAATGTACACCACAGCAATGTAAAGAGGACAGTTTAGTAAAGTGTCCACAAACAACTGTTTAGTCTTAATTTCGAACACATTCATAATATGTGGGACCAGCCCCTCCAACTCTGTCCTGCCACTTGCTACATAATGTAACCCAACACCACAGGGTGTCTGCTACAGCACCAGTTATCATGGTGACAGCCTGTCTGGTCCAGGTCATTGACCTTATTTGTTTGGATGAGAAGAGGTTCAGAAACAGGGCGAAAACAATATGTAAACATGAATATGACAGCAGAATAATCTAAACCAGGATAGTGAGTGAATGAGTGAAGATTTCAAACTGTCACGAAAGTTTATCTGTGTTGGAAGTTAAAACTTGTTTAAAGTTAAAACTTTTGATCCAACATAAAATGTTCTCTCATCTAGAGCTTTCGCACACTTCAAGGAAGTCACGTGACAAGCTTCACTGGGTCAGTCTACTGAGGAAGACCAGAGTGACTGGTCGAAAGCTCTAGGTGAGAGAACTTCTTTGTGTTGGACCTAAAGTTTTCACTTTAAACATGAAACTACCAACACAGATGAACTTTATGATAAAGTAAAACCATTCCTATACTTACTGCAGGTTACTGTCCCTGATGAGGGGTTCAAACTTGGGTCCCCCCGGTATGGCCTGGTTCAGGGCCTTGGAGGTGAAGAAGGACTTCAGGTCGAACAGGTAGAAATAGTTCTCATCCACCAGGTCTGTCAGCAGCTGGTTAGCCAGGCGGTACAGCGTGGACATGATGGGGAGGGTCAGCCGCCACAGTTTGTACGTCGTGCCGTTTACAAACCTAAAACAAACAAACAAACAAATAAACAACAGTTAATCAAGCCAGAACACCTGTGTAGGTAGGTAGGTAGAACAACTGTGTAGTTATATGTCATCTATCAGACAATGAAGGATGCAGGGCAGTGTTTCCGCCAGAGGGCCGTCCACCCGTCATATGACGGCCTGGTGTCGTTTTGGACGGCCTAAACTCGGACAGAGGCATTCCTCTTAAAAAATTTCGAGACTCGGAAAAATCAGAGAAATTGACAGTCTTTGTTTTGTTGCTGTAGACGAGGACGCCGTCCAAGGCAAGAAAGACACGTTGTTTGTTTTGCTATTGTTATCATGCTGACGAACAATTGATGTCGGCGCCTTTCGCATACGTTAATCTCATTAAAACCCGTTTTCAAGTCTCCATCCGGTAAAATGTATCCACAAACATTTTTCCTCGAACAGAATCATTTCGGATGTGAAAATTCTCTTTTGGGAGTTACGTTTTTGTTTTTGATGGTCTTGTAGCGGGCGGGTTGCATGAAAATCCACGCCGCAGTTCGCTATCCACGCCGCGGTTCGCTAACACTTCCGGCTTGCTTGAATACGCGAAAGGCACCACAAATCGGCATATGGATGCATACATTTTCCCAAAAATTCTTCATAATGAATTTCGTGGCGTGGAATGTTACTAATTAGCGGTAGAAACACCGTAGAAAGTAGCGTAGTGTAACTCTCTTCGCCAACAAACAAATTCTACAGCTATGCCGGCAAAGATGGCTCTATCCAATCAGAGCGCAGGTCATATGAGGTCAACAATCAGAGCGTAGGGTTCACGCTGCTACTTACATATTAATGACGAAATGGCGCGTATTTCCTTCTCCGGCGAGGTTGAGAATGTGCGCTGCACGTTTATTTTTCCGGCGATTTTCTGACTTTTAACGCCGATTTTTCGCACGCTACGATCACGCTACCATTTGACACTGTACTGGAGACAACAGATGAGTGATCATTTTACAATCAAGGAGCATTTTTGTTGAATGAAACAGCAATGAAAGCTACGATACAGCCAATTATTTTTCAAAATTTGTCTCGTGTATGAGAGATAAGATGACGTTTCTTTACATGTTTTGATGTATTTTTGGCTTGATATTAACTAGTAATTCGTAGCGGAAATGTACGGAAGAAGTACGAGTACGAACGAAGCAAGGCTCTTCACTATTAAAAATCCGGCTAGTGCGGGCGCTACCGGAGGTTATAATTAAATGATGCCGATGTTTGGAGTTTTGCAGCAAAGTTTTGCAACAGTATAATTTCCTGACGATACGTTTGCCATCTGTAACAGTGTTTTTATGTCAATACAAAAAAATGTGGATTGCTTGTGGACATTTTCAACTTGTAAACAAGTGTAAACAAATGCCCCGCCCCCTCAGTTAATTTTCGCGACGTGTTCCCTAAGTTAATTAATTTTCGCGACCCGGCCCTTCCCAACTGGACGGCCTCTCAGCTGCAGTCTGGCGGAAACACTGATGCAGGGACAATTACACCTGTCCTGCACAGGTATGTAGAAGTTGGATTTCTGGGGTGATAGGGCAGAGGTCAGAGGGCATGACTTACTTTGTAGGGCAAAGGTCAAAAGGTATGACTCTTAAGCTTGAGGTCACGGACAAAAGGAGGCAGAGCAGGGGTCAGAGTGTGGTTCAAATTTAAAGGTTAATGTCATAGAACAAAGGTGAAAGTTCAGAGGTGAGAGGTCATGACCCTTACTTGGTGTCGGACAGCGGTTTGTGGTCGTAGAACCAGCTGAGGACCTCGGAGTCCTCCTCCGAGTCCATCTCCATCTGTATGGGCTCCAGTGGCTCCACGTCCAGCACGTTGTCTGCGTAGTCCAGCGGGGGCTCCTCGTCATCGAACGGAGGGAACCGCATCCGCTTGAAGTGCCGCCGGTCTCGCTTTTCACGGCGCATCATGATCCACATGGTGCTACAGGGGGGAGGGGGAGGGGACATGGGTTAGAACTTTCCTTGTATTGAAAATAGGACATGAATATAACCCCCATGACATGTCATGGAGCTAAAAATATGTCCGAGTCCTACAAAGCAATGTACCAAGACCACAAACACACACAGACAAAAAACTGAATACATCACTCCTGGGGTGGCATGGCACAGAAAACTTAACCCCATTGAGTGATGTAGACACACACACACACACAATCCCACACAGACACATACACACAAACACACACACACAGAAAACTTACTCCCACTGCATGATATAGACACACACACACACACAATCCCACACAGAAAACTCACCCCCACTGTGCGATGTAGACAGGTTCGATGACCCAGGGAATCTCGTTCACAAACGTGATGGCGCCGGTGATGTGGTAAATCACGCTCACGTCTCGGATCTGTTCCCACGGCATGGGCATGTTCTCTAACAACTTCAGTACAGCGTGGGGCATGTACTTCAGAGCACTGTAACATAGAAACAACTGTCATTGTTAGATCTGTTCCCACGGCATGGGCATGTTCTCTAACAACTTCAGCACAGCGTGGGGCATGTGCAGCCTTCTCAAAACAAGCCGGCTACCGGCGAAAATCGCCGCCTACTCAAATTTTTGCGCCGGCTACTTTCGTCTAAATTTTCAAATTTTTGCGCCGGCTACTTTCGTCTAAATTTTCAGAAAAACAAGTAAGCTCCGTTACATTTTCTCACAAACTTCACCGGCTCATTTCTTCTGACGAACTTCAGACAAATTTCTGCTAGCTTTCTGGATCTGAAAACTGCTTCTTTCTTAGCCTCCTGTGCAGATTTCTAGTGCACGAGTCAGCGTTTGCTTCTACGAGCGGCCCGCGGCCGGCCAGAGCGGCCGAAACTACGGGGGGAGGGTCTTGTTCGGGGCTCGAGTTGTATCCGCGGAGCTGTATCGCTCGAGCTAGGTGGAACTTGCTTCGTAAACTCGTTGCTCACGAAAATTTNTCAAGCCGCTACCTTCACAACTTCTCCCGG
>NW_017804075.1:44829-54316 GCF_001625305.1 Branchiostoma belcheri
GATGTATATTTCTCTACGCCGATTTTTGGCCATTTTCTCGTAATTTTCTTGTTCAAGGAACCCGGAAGTCAGTGTACCGGGACGCGGGGTGAATTTCCATAGGGCATTTATGGATCGCACCCCGCTAGAATTAAACCGTCAAAACAGAAACAAAACTTCCAAAAAGCGAAACTGTGACATTTTTTCACATCCCAATGATTATTTTTTCGATCAAATTGACATTTAAATATGCTTTCTTTATTTTTCTGCATTTTGTGGCCGGGCGCAAGGACCGCGCGTAATACGATCGGAGTGGCAAACAATTTTAATACAGCCTTTTTCCGGAATTATTTGTGCACGAACAGTAAATTTTGGAGCCACAAGATTGCCATAAAAGCTGCTCAGAATGTACCAAAAACGATGTTTAGGGGTCTAATTTTTACGATTTCCTCAGAGTCAAATGTTAGAATAGGCTAAAAAATGTTAGAATAGGCTAAAAGGGTACGGGAGGGGCCACCCCCCTCCCGTACCCTCCCCCCTGCGAGCCGCTGCGCGGCTCGCTTCGAGCCACTTCGTGGCTCGCCTGCTACTTTTTCTTATCAGCCACCTACTCTAAATTTTTTTGAGAAGGCTGATGTACTTCAGAGCACTGTAACATGGAAACAACAATTGTGTTAGACTTGCATGAATAGTTTCATCAGGTTGGTAAGACACTGAGTAAAGAGACTCTGTTTCACAACCAAGTGTTTTATTCAGCCAACGTTTCGGAGACTGAAGTGGTCTCTGAAAATATGATGATTGTGTACCTTTGTGTTAGAATGAAGTTAGTATCGTACAAAAGAACACTCATTGTTAGAACTCCAAATTCCAACATCAGAATGTTAGAAAATTTACACAACAAAAGTTTTCATTTTATCCTGACATTTAAAAAAAATGAGCTGAACTGGAGTAGTAATTGATTTTGGCTACTGTTTACAACAGCACATAGAAAAACTAAAACCCTACCACAGGTAAACACGCAACCTGTCATTTTCTTTATTTTTTTTAAAATACTTTTAAAAATGACCTGAACTGGAATACTATGTAGAGCTTTTAGCCTATTCTAACATTTGACTCTGAGGCTCACAACAGCACTTTTTTACAGAAAAAACTGAAACCCACCCGAGGTAGACTCTCTTGTCATGTCGGAACTTGCGGTTGGTCATGTCTCCGTGGTCCCGGATGATTTTGCGGACGTGTTCCGGAGGCATCTCCTCCTTCTGCGCGTCCACGAAGCCGAACTTTCGCTTCTCCGCGTACCGCTTGGACTGGAGCTGCTGCCATTTCCGCGCTGAACAGGAAAGGTTTAACGTTACATCAGTGAAGATTAAACATCCAGGTAATAAGATATGCCAAAAAACAGTTACTCAAGCAACTGGATATGATTTTGGAAATCATAAAAATCATATCCGGTTGCTTGAGTGACTGTTTTTGACGCAAGGTTTAACGTTACTTTAAATTGTTCGAATTGCACCCAAAATCATTGCCAACATGCAATTTTGTATGTGCCATGGGTTTAGGTCCGGAACTGAACCTAAACCTCTGGACTTGAATCCGGACGGACCTGAACCTAAATATGGGTTTAGGTAAACAGCACTTAGTACTGAATGTCTTTAACATGTGGTGGGTGGGCCCTCTTGTTCTTACCTTTCTCCTGTAGTTTCTCCTCCGACATGAAGTCGGGGACTCCATGTCCAGGCATGAAGCTGTACGCTGCCATGGTAGACAGGAGACCAGTTTACAGGAACTACTCACTGGAATCACAAACAAGAAGCATGTTATGTTATACAGGCATGTTATGTTATACAGGCATGAAGCTGTACGCTGCCATGGTGGACAGGAGACAGGCTCACTGGAATCACAAACAAGAAGCATGTTATGTTATACAGGCATGTTATGTTATACAGGCATGAAGCTGTACGCTGACCATGGTGGACGAGGAGGACAGGCTCACTGGAATCACAAACAAGAAGCATGTTATAGTTATACTAATTCAACTTATACAGGCATGAAGCTGTACGCTGTCATGGTAGACAGGAGACAGGCTCACTGGAATCACAAACACAAGAAACAGTTTAGTTCAGAGGAAACCGTTTCTGTATCTGTATACCTGTTTAGAGTGGGACTTGCTGTAACTAAGCTAAGCTAAGCTAAAAGACCCTGAGAAGGAAAACCAATTCGAATCTCTACTGAGAAACAGGTTCTCTGCCCTGGCAGTCCCTCCACCGGGAACTGTGGAATGGTGGGATGAACTTAAGCAAGCAATGAATGAAGCAGGTGAGAAAGTCCTCGGCTACAAGAAATCCCTCAGGGAAGCGTGGATCAGCGACGAAACTTGGAAGCTGATCAATGAAAGGAAGTCACTGCATCAGAGGAGACATAAGGCCAAGTCGGCAAGTAGTAGTATATACCAGGAATACTCCGACAAAGACCGTGAAGTTAAGCGCAGCGCCCAAAGGGACAAGCGCAAATGGTTGGAGAGTCAGGCTGATGAAGCAGAAAGAGCCGCAACTCGGAATGATATGCGTACCGTATATCAGATCGCCAAGAAGATCACTGGCAACTCAAAAGCTAGCATGGGTCCTGTCAAGGCCAAAGATGGTACCCTGTTGTCCAAAGGAGAGGACAAGCTTGCCAGGTGGGCAGAGCACTTCAAGGAAGTTCTAAACAGACCAGACCCAACCTCACCAGCAGTCACTGACCCACCTTCTCACCTCCTCCCGATTGACACCAGTGACTTTACTGAGCCGGAAATACATGAGGCCATAAAGAACCTGAAGAACAACAAGTCCCCAGGAATGGACGGCATTACCGCAGAAATGCTAAAAGCTGGAAGGGAATCCGTTGTCAAATGGATGTGCCAGCTCTGCAACAATGCCTGGAACCGGGGGGAAGTACCAGAGGACTGGAGAAATGGAGTAGTGGTTTGCATCCCCAAGAAAGGCAACCTTGCAGAATGCGACAACTGGAGAGGGGTTACACTCCTGTCCATCCCAGGAAAGGTCTACTGCCATGCTATCCTGAACCGCATACGAGATGCAGTTGACGAAGAACTGAGGGAGCAGCAGGCAGGATTCCGACCCAAGCGATCTTGTGCGGAACAAATATTCACCCTGAGACGCATAATAGAGAAGTGCAATGAGTTTCAGTCCACACTGGCTATCAGCTTTATTGACTTTACTAAAGCGTTTGATAGCATTCACAGGCCCTCATTATGGAACATCATGCAAATGTACGGACTACCCAACAAAGTCATTTCAGCTATCAAACACATATATGCTGACTCCAAATGCTGTGTAAGGACAGATGATGGGTTCAGCGGGTGGTTTGAGGTGGTGACTGGGGTCCGCCAGGGATGTGTGCTGTCTCCAATACTGTTTGCCCTTGCCATAGATTGGGTGCTGCAACAGTCAACTAAGGATAAAGGAATACCATGGCTGCAAGGACAAAGACTGTCTGATCTTGACTTCGCAGACGATATTGCCGGCTTAGCAGAATCCACAAAGGATCTCCAGGCCCTAGTGAGCGAGATTGGTTCCACAGCAGGAGGAATAGGCCTCACCATCAGTGGCAAGAAGACCAAGAATATGCTGACAGGATCTCATCCGCCACCTACATCTGTGTTCATTGATGGGAAGGAAGTGGAAATAGTTCAAAACTTCACTTATCTTGGAAGCTCCATCAATAGCAATGGTGACATGGACAAAGAACTTGACTGCAGAGTTGGTAAGGCTTCAGCAGCATTTAACCAGCTGGGCAAACTCTGGAGAAACAAGAAACTGTCCCTCAAGACCAAGATGCGCTTTTACAACAGCAACGTCCTGTCAACACTTTTGTATGGCTGCGAAACCTGGCACCTGAAACTAAGTCAAGAAAGGAGACTTGATTCCTTCGACAGCAAGTGTCTAAGGAAAATCCTGGGCATTAGATGGGATGACTTTATCTCGAATGATAACATCAGACTTCAAACTAAGCAACAACCAGTGTCCTCCATCATCTGCAAACGCCGGCTCAGTTGGTTAGGACACGCTGTCAGACTTCCACCTGTCAGACTAGCCAACCAAGTCCTGCAGTGGTTCCCAGAAGGACGGAGAAGAAGGGGGCGCCCAAGGATGAACTGGCGACAGACAGTGGAGAGGGACCTTCAGGCAGTCAGCATGAGCTGGAAGGAAGCCTTGAGGCTGGCTGCTGACAGAGGAAGCTGGGCTGCTTTGACTGCCTCATGCGTCACGAGACGCGGGAGCCCCTAAGTCTAAGTAAGTAAGTTGCTGTAACTAAGTACAACAGTTAGGGCATCATCACTAGATAGTTTTGAACAATTATGCTTACAGTTAGATGTGCAAAGAAGAAGAAGAAGATGCGCAAAGGATAGGTGCAGCAAATTATCACTTTCAAATTTTCGTAGCATAATTTTAGCTTGGTGGGGAGGGGGGCAAAACTTCTAGGGTAACTTGAATAATTTTGCAACTCCAACACCCGAATAACAGTACCTATCGACAGAACAAAAATACCAGAAACATTATGTCACTTCCTATAAAAAGCCAAATAACGGACATTCGCCGATTAAAAGTGGTTGACCTGGCAAAAAAATGATATCTCTCCAAACAAAAGATGCCGCCATGCTCGCGAGCACGCAGGGTGCCATGCCCACGCCAACTCTCGTATTTCTCAAAATGCAAGCACCAGAAGCCTTCTAGAACGATATCCACAATTCACAACTTACACCACAAACTACAGGAAGGCTCACCTATGGTATAGAACCAGTTTTTGGCCTGTTTTGAGACTTGAAAAGAGGCATGGAAACTCCGTTCTACAGAAACATGGCCGCCTCCGCTGCGTTCGGCCTGCGTCAGTCTCGGGATTTATCGCGAGAACTCAGCCATCCACAGTAAGCATGTTCCTGCATTTGTATCTTAACATGTCAAGATTACACAGATATGTTACAAAAATTACTCAAATATTTCAGCGCTATCTAAATTATCAACAAAGTAGTTTTACTATCAAAATGTTATTGATTTAGTAGATATTTGAAGTTTTTGGTGATAAAAATCACTATTTAACACACAAATTGTGTTCCCGAATGAGCTGCTAGGTTCTGCCTGTAAGGTACGCGGGTTCCGGTTGTCGTTAGATCCTATTGCTCTCAGGTCGGAAGACCGGAAGTGACGTTGTGACGATGAACAGCCACGCTGCTATTGGTCAGGACACTGGACTGCTACTCATATGCTGCAGCAATACCTCAATTTCGGTAGTATAGGGAGATATGCTGCATCAATACCTCAGTTTCGGTAGTATGTGGAGGGCTACCTGCGTCTTTCCCTCGATTTACGTGCAAAAACGTAAACTTTTACGTCTATATTCACTGCATTTGTGTGGCTCTTACCTCTGGGGACAAGGAAAAGCATAGTTTAGATCATATTTGAGGGGATTTAACTTAAGCTCCGGGGACCAGGTAACACTCCATATAACGTTACATGTAGGTAATGGGGACCAAATTGGTTGTCAACGTTATATTTGTGTGGCTCTTACACCTGGGCTCTTTTTTTTAGCTCTGGGGCTAGGTAAGGCAGCTAATACAGGAAACATTTGCACCGTACAAGTAATAATTGCACGGCTGTCAGGTCTGGGGTCCTGATAAGGCACCGTACAGGTAATATATGCACGGCTCAGGTGGAGGAACCAGGTAAGGCACCGTACAGGTAATATATGCACGGCTCTTAGGTCTCAGGACCAGGTAAGGCACCGTACAGGTAATATATGCACGGCTCTTAGGTCTCAGGACCAGGTAAGGCACCGTACAGGTAATATATGCACGGCTCTTCAGTCTGGGGACCAGGTAAGGTACCGTACAGGTAATAATTGCACGGCTCTTATGTCTCAGGACCAGGTAAGGCACCGTACAGGTAATAATTGCGCGGCTCTTCAGTCTGGGGACCAGGTAAGGTACCGTACAGGTAATAATTGCACGGCTCTTAGGTCTCAGGACCAGGTAAGGCACCGTACAGGTAATAACTGCGCGGCTCTTCAGTCTGGGGACCAGGTAAGGCACCGTACAGGTAATAATTGCGTGGCTCTTATGTCTAGGGACCAGGTAAGGTACCGTACAGGTAATAATTGTGCGGCTCTTAGGTCTGGGGACCAGGTAAGGCACCGTACAGGTAATACAAATGTATATGCATGGCTGTCAGGTCTGAGGACCAGGTGAGACACCGTACAGGTAATATTTGCACGTCTCTTTGGTCTGCGTTCAGGTAAGGCACTGTGGACAGGTAATATATGCAGAGTTTTTACGTCTAGGGACCAGGTAAGGCACTGTATAGGTAATTTTTTCATGGTTCTTAGGTCTGCGGTCTGGTGAGGCACCGTACAGGTAATATTTGCACGGCTGTATTTGCAAGGCACCGTGCAGGTAATGTATTCACTGCTGTCAGTGTTGGGACCAGTTTGGACACTGTACGGTTATTATATTCACGGCTCTAAGGTCTCGGAACTAGGCAAGGCACTGTGCATGTGATATTTATTCAGTCTTTTTATGTAGACACCATACAGGAGATATTTGTGTGGTGGTTTTATCTGAAGAGGTTAGACACCATAAAATTAGTAATTTATGAGGCCCTGTTATGTTATGTAGCAACTAGGTAAGTCACTGCACAAGTAATATTTGTGTTACTCTTAGTCTTCGGGACCTTTGATTATTATTATTATTATTACCTCCATGAAAAATGGAGGTATTTTTTTTTGGCGTGTCTGTCTGTGTGTGTATGTGTGTCTCATTTTCTAATGTCACACTTTCTGGTGGAAAGTTTAACGTCTCAAAATAATAGCTTACATAACGATTGAAACAGCAAGCGATGAGACCACTGAAAGGTCCTTAACAGACGTAATTAAGTAGAATATTGTGTCTATTTCATAATGTAATTATAAATCCTAACTCTACCTTATTATTATAATGCCACACATTCCAGTGTGATTTTCGAGCATGACCTATGTTCCGAACCCCTGTGCTCAGAAACCTAGGATTTTGATGCTGTGTATTTACAGTTCATGTATTGTATACTGACTTGAACTACACTGAAAATAAAAGTCTATTGAAACAAGAGTGTAGGTGTATTTTCAGCTTTAATAATAATTGAATTGTGCTAAAAATAATATACAATGCATTATCAATATACGGGAAATGTCCACAGGTACTAGAGGTAATGAATCTAGTTACTATAAAATGTTATGCCTTAGGCCACACCACTTTAATTTCTTGGTTAACAGATTTTTCTAGAAAAATAATGGAGAAGACGGACGAAAATAAAAAAAATAAAAATAAAAACAGGCTTAGGCATCCTATTATGAGTGTGATTTGACTCGACACTAGGTGATGTACCTTATAGGTGTGTCAGGTGAGTTTGATAGGACTTGAGACTAGGTAAGGTACCTTACAGGTGTGACAGGTGAGTTTACTTGAACTACAGACTAGGTAAGGTACCTTACAGGTGTGACAGGTGAGTTTACTTGAACTATAGACTAGATAAGGTACCTTACAGGTGTGACAGGTGAGTTTACTTGAACTATAGACTAGGTAAGGTACCTTACAGGTGTGACAGGTGAGTTAACTTGAACTACAGACTAGGTAAGGTACCTTACAGGTGTGACAGGTGAGTTTACTTGAACTATAGACTAGGTAAGGTACCTTACAGGTGTGACAGGTGAGTTTACTTGAACTATAGACTAAATAAGGTACCTTACAGGTGTGACAGGTGAGTTTACTTGAACTATAGACTAGATGGGGTACCTTACAGGTGTGACAGGTGAGTTTACTTGAACTATAGACTAGATGGGGTACCTTACAGGTGTGACAGGTAAGTTTGCTTGGACTAGAGGCTAAGTGAGGTAGCTGTGACACCTGTAATGTACCTTATCTAGTCTCTAGTTCAGGTAAACTCACCTAAAACACATGTAAGGTACTTTACCTAGTCTCAAGTCCAAGCAAACTCACCTGTCACACCTGTAAGGTACCTTACCTAGTCTCAAGTCCAAGCAAACTCACCTGTCACACCTGTAAGGTACCTTACCTAGTCTCTAGTCCAATCAAACTCACCTGACACACCTGTAAGGTACCTTATCTAGTCCCTAATTCAAGCAAACACACCTGACACACCTGTAAGGTATCTTATCTAGTCCCTAGTTCAAGTAAACTCACCTGTCACACCTGTAAGGTACCTTACCTAGTCTATAGTTCAAGTAAACTCACCTGTCACACCTGTAAGGTACCTTACCTAGTCTATAGTTCAAGTAAACTCACCTGTCACACCTGTAAGGTACCTTATGTCTTCTCAGGCGACAGCCATAATTTTTTTCGGGTGAGAAATCCAACGCGCAGCTATAATTTCTTTCAAATTATCAACCAAACCTAGTGTTACGCTGTGTTACATATTTCGTGAAACTTATCACGTGTAGTGGGGAAGTGCAGAAAACAGTGATGAGGTTCGTGATTTGGCTCATATTTAGTTGTAAAGTGTGGCGACATTTTCAATGAGAACGAGCGTGTAATTGCATGCGCCAAATCCGATAAAATAAGCGTGCTGTAAAGGCCTTCTGAATTCTACCTTATGCTTAATTATAGTAAGTTGTACCTTATAGCAAGGAGGTTTAACCTCCTTGCTTATAGTAAGTTGTACGTAGTAAATCGGCGGCCAGAAGTCCAACGACACCCATCTCCACGCCATAGTCCGCTTATGGTCTCATTCTTGAGTTTTTGTTAACTATGGCCGCCTATGGCAAAATACGTAACTTTACATAGGCCAAAACCCAATAATTTGAATGACAGCCATCTAGTCTATCCAATCAATTTTGAGCACAATGGCCCTACATTACGTCAAAAAATTCCCAACCAGATCTAACCCAACAATCTCTTTTTATTTATTTACAGGTTTGCGATAGCAAAACCTGTTCTATTTTACCTGGATTTTTTGGGCGCCGCCATGTTGTTTCCCGTCATGCAATGGGGCAGGTCAAAGTTGAGTGAGGTGCATTGTGGGACCTGTCACAGGCCTACAGTGTAAGGACGACACCTAGCGGTGTGTTTGGAAAGAGCAGTAATTGAAAGCCTACCTGGTTGTGTGTTCATTTTGGCAGAAGTGTATAGAGGCGATGGCTTTGACGTAATAAAGGCGAGTCTGATTGTGTTTAGCACTTGACGTAATTTTCTTAGCATGACGGGAAGGAAACTTGGCGGACCTAAAGCGGCGGAACTTTAAAGTTGTTTTTTTATGATGAGATGGTGAGGCTTTGGTATTAGTAGGGTGGTCTTGAGGATCTTGTCGAGGCCGAGCCTAGGGACGACAGATTGTCCTCAAGTACAGGGGTTAGTAGGTGGGATAAGTGGCATGAAGTTTTGGTATGAGTACACTTCCTGATTTCAAGTTCATTATGGAAATTGTAAGTTTTTTTTCAAGCTTACCAGTCCATTATACAGTGA
>NW_017804076.1:0-2329 GCF_001625305.1 Branchiostoma belcheri
TGATAGTGACTTTCTGTAGTCTGGGTGTAAACCGATTTCATACGGACTCCTTACACTCGACTCCTGAAAAGATTGGTACAACTAGATATACAACTAGATGACCGCAAGCAAATCACCCTTGCCACTTCACAAGTTTAAGCTTAAATGACTTTAAACGACATAGTGCATAAATTTAAGGGGCTCGGAAAAAACACTGGAGAAATTCAGTCGAGCTCATTAGTTGGAATCTTTTCATACAAATCACGGTAAATAAAAACGCATATTATATCAAGAACGATGTTACGGTAGTCGTGTATTTGTACCGTGGTTTACCACCACCAATGCTAAGTTCCATGGGTACATTTCGTATGGTAATTGTTAGGGGGCGCTTCTAGACCGTTCGCGTGAAATACTGAACATGCATTGTTGTTGTGGGTTGATGATTTCAACAGCAGCATTTCGTCCCAGTTTCCTTTCTTCGGCGAACTTCGGCGAATATGGCATAAGGGGGTTTCAACTTTTTATCTACTTCCTAGGATTGCTTCCGTTTGACAAACACATTATAATGAATGAAAGACCTTTATTGCACATTTATGCTCTTTCGAGCTAAGTACAGGTCATGAAGACAAACTAAATAATACTATTGTTTACAGGATCGACTTCTTCTCGCTTCTTAAAACAATTGTAGATGAATGAACATATAGAACTTACAAAACACGGCTTGTCTAATTTCATAAGATATATAAATTTTTCTAAACTATTCAAATATTTAAAACTAGGAAACTTATTTTGAATACAGTTAAAAAGAATATTTCGCTCGCTATTGTATAAAGAGCAATCTACAACAAAATGACACTCGTCTTCTATCTTATCTAAATCACAATATCGGCAAATTCTTTGCTGCAAGGGAATATGGTTGTGTCTGCCTTTTTCTATGTGGAGTTTGTGGGAGCTAATCCGGAGTTTCGTGATGGCTGTTCTGTGTTTGATGTTAGGAATCTTTAGATAATCCTCCTCGAGGTAAGCGTTTTTTAATAATCTATATGTTCTTAGCTTGTTGTTGTTACGCATCTCCATTGTGGAAGATTGAAAATACATGTCTTTTAAACGTTGGTGGACGGATGGAATAATTTGAGAGGGATTCAAAACAGAGGACATTGGCGAATTCCAGACAAAGGCAAAACCACATTCCTCTAGCGTCTTGCGAACTCCAGAAGCCCAGCATTTAGCACCTGATGTGTCCAGCTCAAGCTGACACAGAAGGGCATCTGCTGAGAGACTATCAGCTGGCACGTTCTGGCGTATTCTAATGAAATGTTTGATGGCGTTGAGAGAGGCTTCAAGTCTAAGAGGATATCTCCCCAATTCCGCCATCACAGCAAGATTACAGGCGGATTTGGGGACATTTAATGATTGTTTGCAGAATTTTAAGTGGATGGCTTCAATTGGGGATGATTTTGGACTTTTAAAGGATCCCCAAATTTCAGAACCATACAACAAGATTGGTTTTACGCATGCATCAAAGAGTTTGTTTTTCACTGAAATAGTAGCGTCTGCTTGGTGAAGAGATTGATTAATTCCAAAGAGGGCCCTCAGACCTTTGCTGTGTAAGTATTTGTTGTTTGCCTTGAACGTGCCAGCTGAATTAACTATAATACCTAGGTAACAATAGTTTGTCACAATCTCTACTACATTGTTGCTAAACAGGAAGTGACAGTCTTTTGGTAGACGGCCTCCTTTTGTAAAGACAATGACTTTAGTCTTTTTAAGATTAACTTTTAAATTCCATAATTTACAATAGTTTTCTAAATTATCTAAAGATCTTTGCAGGCCCCGTTGGGATTCAGATAGAAGTACTAGATCGTCAGCGTATAATAAGCATGACACTTTCTTATTATGTAAGGTAGGAGGATTGCAAAAATGATCGTCGAACTCCTCTGGTAAATCACTTATGAACAAGACTCATTCCACACAGTGTTGGACTCAAATTACAGCCTTGTCGAACCCCACAGTTAGTTACAAAGTTTTCCGTAAGACCGTGGCTAGTTTTAACACAATTTGTAGTTTTTGAATACATGTCTTGTATTATGCGTAAAAAATTTCCTCCTATTCCAAGTTTGTTCAATTTTTCTAATAGACCTTTTCGCCAAACTGAGTCAAAAGCCTTGCTAAAATCTACAAAACAAGCAAAGAGTTTTGCATTCTTGCTGAGATATTTGCAAACTAAAGTAGACAAAACAAAAAGGTTATCAGCTGTTCTAAACTTCTTTCTAAAACCGGCCTGTTGTGGTTTGAAAAGGCTGTAATGTTCTGCAAAGTTAACAAGGCGGGTATTTAAAATAGACGAAAA
>NW_017804076.1:2349-6089 GCF_001625305.1 Branchiostoma belcheri
CTTCTTCTTCTTCTCCTGCCATTTTTTAAATGGATTCAGCTTCTTCATTTTAGGGCCCAAGGTCCTGAAATTTGGTATGGAGGTAAAGTGGGCAAATACCCCTAGGCGTTTTTTAAATTTTTGTGATACAGGCTTTTAGAATGGTTTTATTTGAGTTTTTTGGCTGTGTTATAGCAAATGTATTACTGTGTTAGTGTGCCTTGTTTACCACGTTTGGGCATGAGTCATCACAATGGAATGCAGGGCATCAACCAATAGGCATGCAGCTTTCCTCTATTCTTCTTGCTGATTGGCTGTTGGGATTTAACTTGATTAACACCTGCACAGAGCATTTCCATACTGACAGTATGTCTTTATTCAAGTGTTTTGGTAGGTATTTCAAGCTTTCCTGCTCCAGCATTGGAATGCGGGGCATGGACGTTTTTTTTATTTTGAAAATCAACAGTTTGCATTATGCAATTAAAAATCCTAACCAATAAAGTAGGGAATAGCTATCCAACTGTTGTTTTAGTTGTATTTTACTTCATATTATAGTTATATCAATGTAAATCATTGTTTTCCCTTGTGTTTCTCATTCTTTCCCTGCCATGTCGTAAAATGTGGAGAACCCATCGCTGTATTTGCTCCAAAGCAAATATTGGCCTTTCTAGTTGTAAATTTCTCAATTTTTTCATGTTTTATAATTTTACCCATAGATGGCATTCAGCACCAAGGACAGGCATTGCACTTTCTAACTATGGTGACCAGGGACAAGACTTTTTGGTTATTTGTTCAGGAACGGGAATGTTTGGCTATTAATGTGTGGATGGCGTTCAGCACCAAGGACAGACATTGCACTACTAATTGTTAACTGGTTATCTGTTACATTTTTAGAGTTAGAGTAGAGTAGAGTAGTCTCTTCGGTCTGGTAGGACAGATGACAGATGTCCTTCTTTTCCCCTTCCATGAGAGTGTTGGCATCAACGTTCAACCCATTGGGACGTCACAGTTTCTGTTTAAACGTCACAAACGTAAGGAAAAAGACAAAATGTGCGCTTCCACCGAGAAATGATTGCATTATCTTTATTCAAATTATCAGCTGAGGACTAACAGGTGGGAACTACCCATGAGGCCAGGCGAACTCAGAAGTTCCAAGATGGCGGCTGTACATGGAGCGGAGGAAACTTCTGCTAAAACTTCGCCTCTTTAAGACGTCAAACGTCTGTTTTATGTGGTGAGTAGTACGTAACTTTGTTCTCTGTATTCTTGTGACCACTTTTGGACAGTCTGGTGTGGAAAGACGCCGTAACACCACAGAAATATGACGGTCCGTGTTTTTTTAAGCATGGTGGCGTGGCATGTGCGAGGGCGCGCCTGAACTAGATTGATTTGCATAATAGATGATTACAGGATCCTTTAAAGTAAGGGAGAAGAAAGACTTTTACTTATGCTTCCCGTCCAACTTGAAATAACCTTTCTTATCAAATTAATATTCCTGGCATTCTACTATATTATCTTTCGTAAAATTTTGAATTTGCTTCTTACCAAAATTGGATTTTTGTCCTGCAGTAAATGTTACTGTGAATATTTCTTCAATAAGAGAATGAGTGTTTGACCACGTGTTTTATATACAATGTATGTTCTGACAATTTTGATTGGATGTACAAATTACAAAACATGTATGACTTTGGGTAAAATCATTGTATGGATACTGGATGTATGTATGTATGAATTACAGATGATTATAAAAGAAATTTACTTGGTTGTATTTAGATGCTGAGGTATTTTACATTTGCCTTTTACAGGAATTGAGAATCTTGTCAAACCACAATGTTTTCCAATTATTATGTTCTGTCAATATGACCTATGCTTGAAAGTTGTTGCACTTGTGTTTGAAATGTGTTTCATGTATTGTTACTGTTTTAGACTGGTACATTGTATTCCATGCCATGCCTGCATTAGTTTGTTGGCTATGATTGTATGTTTTTGTAGCTGGCAATGTTCAGTCGATATGCGTGTGAACTTGTCCAGATTGTATTAAGGTGATATGTTATTAACATGAGGTGTATTTTTATACGATTATTGTTTGGTCATGATATTCCTGTTTGCATTTGACTGACTGTTAGATAATATTTCTGTGCTCCACTAACTTTAAGCATAAACTCCTGTTCCTGACTCAAAGCAGGTTTTAGAACAGGTTTTACAAATGTTGTGAATATGACAATGTATCTTGTTTCATGATGTGTATGTTCTGTGGATTGATATGTGTGATTTTTCTGAATTTGTATTTCTTTTACACCCTAGGTTTGAGAAGCTGATGCTGTATACCTGACCATCTGGGACCTGTCCATGCTCCTGTGTGTGCTGTGGGACCTGTCAGCTATCCTGTGTACCTGTCCACATTCCTGGAGGTCCTGTGTTATGAAGTGCATGCTCTATGAATATTGTTGATGTATGTAAGTTTGGCCTGTGATTTTTCTGAATGTGTATTTCTTTTACCCCCTAGGTTTGAGAAGCTGATGCTGTATACCTGACCATGTGGGACCTGTCCATGCTCCTGTGTGTGCTGTGGGACCTGTCAGCAATCCTGTGTACCTGCATGACAAGTCCATATTCCAGGAGGACCTGCATTCCTGTGCATATTCCAGGAGGATCAGCATGTGTTTCTAGATCTGAGGGACCTGTCATCAGCTACGAGACAAGAGAACATCGGACTTGACCGTGAGTTTCCTTTTATTTGTAGAACTCTTTCAAAATGAGGTCTGCATGCTGCAATGCCTTTTAGATTTGCATAATGCGAAGCCGGGTCGTTCTATTTACCATTTAAAATCAAGGCTGTACAAGTGAAGCGTAATACGTGGTTGCTGCTTGGCAGAATTTTGTGCCATGCCATTTGAATTTTGCATAATTTGAAGTCGAAAAACTCGGATGTAATCTACATGTTTTAAGCAAACAGCATGCACGAATGAAGAGTAAATCGTGGTCACTGCCTTCCAGAATTAAGCGCAAAGCATGATCGGGACCTCCCATGCAGACCCTTAGAAATGACAATGAAAGATGTTGGGAAAGGGCATGTTTGCGATCCACTGTATTTTAGTCCCAAACACCATTGTTGAAATTGGCCCTCCCTGCTATATTTGTTATTTCTGAAAGAGTTCACATTTCTTATACTAATGTCTAGTTTAAGATTGTGACTAACATTTTGTCGATATGCCGGAGAACACAGTACGTTTTCCTACTGAGGAGAGCACTTGTGATATTGCCTGTTGTTTCATTCTGTATAGCAATGGGATATGTTTTCAGAAGCATTTCTGATCAAAATGTTTTCCCTGATATCCTCTTCATCATTATCCACATTGGATTCCTCTCTTTTCATAAACCATCTCTGAAATGAAAATTGTCCTTCATGTAAAGAAAACATAATCTAAACAATCAGCAAAGCAACAATGTTTAGGGATGAATGTTGTGTAGCACTCAAAAATGGAAAGTTAGCTGGAATTAAGAGACATTTTCATGATGATTGTGATTTTTAGCTGTTATTGTTTACTGGTGGAGAGATGTCAAGTTTTGGTCACGAGCAATATTATTAACTGATTTTTCAAATAACACTTCTGATATGGAACATACATTGTATGACAAAATGCAATTAGTCACAAATTTCCCTTATATAGAAAATCCAAAACATAAATTCAAAACTTGCTGTGGTTCATAAAATTATGAGAGTTCTTACTGTATTCACTTTTTAAGTCCTTCCTGAAATA
>NW_017804076.1:6166-6262 GCF_001625305.1 Branchiostoma belcheri
AATCCTGTGTACCTGCATGACAAGTCCATATTCCAGGAGGACCTGCATTCCTGTGCATATTCCAGGAGGATCAGCATGTGTCTCTAGATCTGAGGG
>NW_017804076.1:6428-16182 GCF_001625305.1 Branchiostoma belcheri
GTTCCTAAAGAAAGAAAAAACAAGAAATTCCGCTTCCTGTAACTATGACCAAAGAGTCACAACAGTGGGATAAGGGAAGATGTGATTAAAAAAAGGAAACAGGACAGGACGACAACTGCTGTTCCACCTGATTTATTGCTGTTTTGATGATGAATAAAAGACTTCTTGCTTGTTATACTGTGTCACCTCATTCAATTTGTGTCCTAACATTTGTCGTCTCTTAGTATATTTCTAATCTAGGCATCTTGTTTTTTAGGGCCCTTCTTGTTTTTTTTCGCCCTCTCGCATTAGATTTAGGGTCTCCAAAGGACGTCATCCATAAAATTTACTTGGTGTGGCCTTATATAGAAAATCCAAAACATAAATTCAAAACTTGCTGTGGTTCATAAAATTATGAGAGTTCTTACTGTATTCACTTTTTAAGTCCTTCCTGAAATAGAAATTGTCCAGGACCTTTAATTTAAAATTTGTGTGGAGAAAATAAAATGTACATGGTGAAGCAGTCATTAATGCAACAAAATGTGCATAATGAATTATCTTTAGTGCTCAAACATTGGCTGGAACAAACATTTTATCCATTATAATTTACTGGCAAGATTTGGAATATTCAAATTCACTAATAAAATTGTGCATAAATTTTTTAATAGAATAATACTTTAATTTGGCAGATATGACAATACCTAATGTGAGATGGTTGTAAAATTCCTGAACATAAATTATAGGGATGCAACATAACGACAAGTACAAACCTGACAAATTTTTGATCAAAGTCCTTTTAATCTTAAAAGATCATTCTGCAGAACCAAGTGTTTTCTTCAGCCGACATTTCAGCGACCATCGGTCACCTTTCTCAATTTTGACTGGTTTACATTGTAAAGCACAGGAGCAAGGTGAAATAGATAAAACATTCCCAAACGTATTTAGCATTCCAGGCCAGAAGCAAGATGTATAATTCCTCAGAATGAACGGTTATGTTTAAAACCTGTTTGTTTTGATAGATTTACCTGCAGTCTGGATGAAGTGCAAACTTTGTGGTGATGCAATTCTTGAAATTCTTCCAGCATAATAATTCATTCTTTGAGGAATTACATTATATATTCTGGCTAGGAAAAGTCGAATTAAGTTGTAAATCTTAATAATTTAAAGATAACATCATTTGCTAAACTTGCAATGTGCTCACAATTTTGAATTTGCAAAAAGCACACAAATCTAATTCAGTCTGACCCTTATTTACCTTAAATATCATACATTGTCTACAGTTGTGAAATGTGTCTAAGGATAGGTGAAACACAATCAGGATTATTCATATTAACATATTTTACAAAAAACACAAGGTATTCATAGGCATTCCACAACGTTTTCTTTTCAAACAACAGGAGTACATATTAATTATGTAATTACTGCATGTTATATTCAATATCATTCAAATACAATTTTGTCCATGATGAAGTGGATTTCAGGGAAAATACTTTGGTCACATAATGATTGCTGGAAACATGTCCTATTTCTTTGCGGAAAATGGAGAAAAGGCAATGTAGTGCTTTCTTTCTGTAGAGTGAATGTACTACAGGTAAGCTGTGTGTGATGATTGAAAGGGAGAAATTGTGTTGAGGAATCAGCAAAATAAAAGTACATTCTGTTTTTAAGCAAGGATTAGATACCTTTAAGTTGCCTTCGTCTTTAAGTATAGTTATGTCATAGATAGTTTTGGTAGTATAACTGTTACAAACAACAAAACTGTAGACAGATCTCGAGTTCCAGTGAGGCTTGATTAAAGTCCAGTGTCCAGCAGGTACGGCCGAGACAGTGAGGTGGATCTCCTTCCCCTACACTTGACGATCTCTGCGAAAGATTACGTTTCGAAACATTTAAAGTAAGTTGTCATCTCACTTTGGCTTTTTTTCTTCAAAAAGATTATAGTTTTAAGCTTCATCTTTTAGGAGCAATGGACAATGGTTATGAAGATTACAGTGACTGTCATGACTGTAAAACATTTTGTTCAGCAAGGGTGACTGTGAAATGACAGCGCACACTCCTTTCTTCTTTCCTTAGAAACCCCAAAAAACGTGGGTCAAAACAACAATTTCTTGTCTTATATGCAGCTCTATCTAAACGTTACGACCATCTTACATGAGCGATAACGGAGGTTACGCGTAGCTATAATTTCTTCCAAGTCATGAAGCAAACCTAGTGCTGCAGTACATTTTTTGAGACATAGTGGGAAAGTGAAGAAAGCAATGATGAGGTCTGTGATTTGGCTCATATCTGGCGACAGCATTTTGCACATTTGAATAAGTCTTATTCTTAAGAGGATTACATACTCTAAAGTGGCTTTGAATTCGAATGTAGTCATTTCTTAGGTAATAACTATTAGGTATTAAAAACAGACAGTTGCAGTGAAATGTAGCAAGTTGCGGAAATTTAGTAGTGTAACTTAAAACATAACTGTAGACAGACTGTTGCAGTGAGAGGTTGACATATTATGTAAATTGTGAAATGTAGTCTGCATTAGTTGCAGAAGTTAGGTAGTTGATCTTCAGGGAAGGAAGTTTAGAACTTGAACAATGGCAGGAAAAAATGAGTGTAGTTTTGCTGATTCATTTTGAAGTCATGTAGATTCCAAACTTTGTTATCACTGTTTATGGACTTGTAGCAGCTCTTACCTCCTGTTGCAAAATTTAAGGCTTGTCTCATGTTTATCTAGTAAAGTTTGACAGTGATGTGTTACGCTGACAGACTTTATTTCATGAGCTTGAGTCTGCTTGGCCTGGATTTTGGAACAGGAGAGTTGAATTGCTAAACGTATATGTTAACAGTGATAACAAAGTTTGTCAATGACAGTTTCCAGGGGTGCCAGAGTATACAGTGCAATTTTACGGAATACAGTGCAAGTTTACTAATGACGTTGAATGACGTAACCTGGGCCCGGCTTTACAGGGATGCCGCTGACTCACATATTTGGACCGTTCTCGTAGATAGACACAGGGCATGTTACTACACAGGGATCATTTCAAATTCGCTCGAGAAAAGAGAGAAATAAGTGAGTCAGCGGCGTTCGCCATCTTGAAACTCAAGGAAAGCAGGTCCAAGTCACGTGATTCAATGTCACTAGTAAAATTGCACTGTATACTCTGGCACCCCTGGTTTCTATCACTGCACGACGAAACACAATTCCTCTCTTTCTGTATGTCACTCACATGTAGTATGTCAAACTTTTCTAACAAACCCTCACACAAACTCTCAAACACTCATCAGGCCAACCTCCCCAAACATTAAATTTGCCAGGCAAAAAAATTGCCCTCACAAAATTCCTCTTGTTGGTGAATGCCAGATTGCCCACAAATTTGCTTTGGATTTGTTTTGTGGATTAAAAGTCAAGTCAAATTTCCCCCTTCCCCATAATTTGTTTTTGGGTCAATTTTCCCGCCAAAAATGAGAATGATAGTGACCCTCACCTGTTTAGTTAATTGGATTAAATTTTTCCCGCCAAAAAACTTAGTATATACAGCACTCCAACCTTGAACTTGTGCCCCCCTCCCCACTCTTCCTGCCCACCTCCCACACTTCTTCCACAACTCACACAGTATGTTAGTTACACTCTTCCAACACTTTGGACTTCTTTGGATATGTAACTTCTCCGAACATGTAGTCACCACACTCTGCTATCTAAACACTTGTTCGAGTGCAGTGTTTCCGCCACAGTTCTCTAGAATAATGTCTCCCTCTCCTGGTTGGTCAATGCACTAAGTGTACTCCCCGTGGGATGTCTTTCCGGAGACATTGATGCTTCGAAACATCAGTATACCAGTGCAATTGACTGACCAGGAGAGCGAGACATTATTCTAGAGTCTTGTGGCGGAAACACTGCACTCGAACAAGTGTTTAGATAGCAGAGTGTGGTGACTACATGTTCGGAGAAGTTACATGTCCAAAGTGTTGGAAGAGTGTAACTAACATACTGTGTGAGTTGTGGAAGAAGTGTGGGAGGTGGGCAGGAAGAGTGGGGAGGGGGGCACAAGTTCAAGGTTAGAGTGCTGTATATACTAAGTTTTTTGGCGGGAAAACTTAATCCAATTAATTAACCAGGTGAGGGTGCCAATTAGTTTTGGTGGGAACAGTATAAAAGGTCCAAACAACAATTTGGGGGCCAATTTGGTACATTCCGCTACACAAAGAATTAAAGGGGCTGTCTTGGATACTAGGAATGGGTGGAAAAACATGATTTTTAAGTGTGAAGGTCTGAGGGACTTTTTTGGGGCAACGAGTCGGGGAATTGCAGTGGGTGGTTAAGATATTGGTTAAGTTTTTTGGCAGGAAGATTTCACTCAACTATGTGTTCGGAGAATTTAAGTATAAGGTCCAAAGCGACGTTTTTGTGGCAATTTGACATATTCAACTACACAGTACCAAAGAATGAAAGGGGCCGGCGGGAAAACGTGTTCAGAGATTTTAAGTGGGAAGGTCCAAGCGACAATTTTGGGGCAATCTGGCACATTCAACTACACAATACAAAGAATTAAAGGGACGGTCAAGTTTTTGGGCAGAAAAACGTTTTTGGACATTGTACGTGGGAAGGTCCAAGCGACAATTTTGGGGCAATTTGGGGCAATTTGGCACATTCAACTACACAATACAAAGAATTAAAGGGGCGGTCAAGTTTTTGGGCAGGAACGTTTTTGGAGATTTTAAGTGTTAAGGTCCAAGTGACAATTTTGGGGCAAGGGGCTGGGCGAATTTAAGCGGCTGGCTAAGATATTAAGTTGTTTGGCACAAAAACTTCAATCAACTACATGTTCAAAGGATTTTGGTAAAGTTGGCACATTCAACTGTACACAACTTTTCAGTTAGATAGTTTTTTTGGTGGGAAAATTTTGGGGCAAATTTTGGGGCAATTAGGCCTATTCAACTACGCAATCCGAAGGTTTTTTCAGGATACTTGTTGCAGAATTTGGCTGCGATAAACATTTAATGGACCCTCAGAGTAGAGAACTGGGCAAAAGAGATAGAGAGAAATGCGAGTGGCATGTGGAGTGTTGTCTCGTGTTAATAAAGAAACCATACTCACACCTCCCCATCTTCTTTCACACAGCTCGGCCGATAAAACTGATTGTTCCACCCGCTCATTCCGGTCTTCCGAGTTCACATCTTGAAGACAGAGAAACAGAAGTCAGTGTATTGAAAACAGCAATTGACCAAGTAGCACTGAAAATTATGTCACACAACTTACAGGTTTATACAAGCTTTAATAATCCAAAGTATGTACAAAAGACAATTTACTATAATTCCAAATGCTCAGATGTAGCAATTGTTTGCTCAGTCCACAACATCTCATCATTTTCAGCCCCAAAACAAAATTGCACACTCTCCAGTATTAAGCTCAAGACCTTTTTAAATTTGTTAATGATTCTCTTGTAATATGCGTCTTAACACATCAAAGAAGAATGGAACATGCAAGTTATTGTCTCACCTGTACAAACTCTTCTCTTCACTGTGTCTTCAGGTTTGCTGAACCCGCCAGCTCTTGTCTGGTTTGGTTTGCTTTTCCATCATCACAGGTTTCTCCCAGTCAGGACAGGAACAAACCTGATGTTGTAAAGAAGAGTGTGATATCCAAAAAACATTTCCACGCAACATTGCACGACTCTAAAACAGAATGATAAAATTCGTCATGCGAACGAAAAGCTTAGAGTGTTTTTTAGGTGTTACTGGTGGCACGTCATGCCTCTAACTTATGACCTAGAAACAAAAGAAACAAAAATTACTTAATACAATGTATACAAAATAAGTCGTAAACCATTATCTCACCTGTAGAAACTCTTCACTTCAGTGTGTCTTGGTTTGCTTAACACTCATCTCGTCTGGTTTGGACAGGTTTCTCCCAGTCAGGACAGGATCATCAGGCAACTATGAATGAACGTAAAAAGAAAGTGAAATTATTAAAAAGCAATTAGGGTGTTTTAAAGATGTTACTGGCAGTATGTCATGTTTTAGAGTTCATAACACACCAAAGAAAGTATGAAAAAGGAACATGATAATGATTGAAGATTAGAGCACAATGTCTCACCTGTACAAACTCTTCACTTCACAGGTGTCAAGGTAACAGGTTTGCTGACCACTCATTTGGTCTGGTTCAGACAGAAGTCACCCGTCATCACAGGTTTCTCCCTGTCAGGACAGGAACATCAAGACACACCTATGCATGAAAAAATAATTAATGCATAGCAACAACGATCAACCAGCTAAATACAATCAACACTTGCATGTATACATTTCTTCTTTTCTGCCAGGCATTACAGCAATTCACTGAAAGTAATTTAAGAAACTAGATCCCCTAATTTATCCTATGTGAGTTCATCCTCATAACATTCACAACAAAGAAAACCAGTGAAAATACTATGTATGTTGGCTGTCTATACTTGCACCCTTGCTGAAATTAGGATATATGTTATGAAATACATAATACCTGTACATGTTTCATGTTTATATTCTTCAGTGCCTTCATCTGGTCTGGTTTGTACAGGAGCTGATGGACATCATCACAGGTTTCTCCCAGCCAGGACAGGAACATCAGGACAACTAAATATCATAGGAATATTTGTGTGATGCCAAAGAATATTTCCATAACATGTTACAGCTGACTCTCAGGACTAGAAAGATGTGAAGCCTTAGTGTGAAAGAATAATTAGTGTGATACAAAAAAAGAATCTCCAAGCAATGCCGAATGAACATAAAAGCTAATGATATCATAAAATTGAACAATTTATATGCTTGTCACTGTAGGAGGTGTTAGGCTATAGAAATGTGTTTCAAGTTAAAACCTGTTTCTGGTCATGGTAGTGTGTCATGATAATCGTGTGTTCTAAAGCACTATCTCACCTGTACAAACTCTTCTCTTCACCGTACTACTTTCAAGTCAACTGGTCTGGTTTGTACAGAAGTTAGGATAGGAACATCAGGACACCTATTAGTAAGTAAAAAGTATAATTAGTTCAAGAATAATTACCACTAGCAACCATGTGTAAAAATGATGAACACTTGTACTTGACATGTTGCTTTGCCTCCCTAGAAACTGCACAAACAGTGTGCACTAAGTCACTGTTATCTATTTATTTGATCAAACAATTCATTCAAATATATAATCTATAGACAACAAAATCAGTTAGAAGACTACTTAGTAATACGTGCTTTTATTTGTTACTGGTTGTTATTTTCATGAGATGTGAGATTTATAGTAAGGGAAAGAAAGTTGAGAAGTGCTAATTAAAAGTCATATGCATTGTCTCACCTGTGGATTCTGTATCTTGTTCTTTTGTCTGGTCCAACATCCAAATGTTGACAGCTATGGACAGGAGACATCACTACTGTATCAGTCAGCAGCCACCTAACTAAAGACCATTACAAAGTTACACACTTATCTCAAATAACACCAAGTAAATGGTAGAAAAAATACAGAAATCAGTTTTTCTCACCTGATATTCTTCTGGGGTCTTCAAATCACCGGGTCTGGTCCAATCTTCTCTCGTCAGGTTCAGACAGGAGTCAGCATCAGTCAGCAGCCACCTAATTATACAACATTATATGTTACATATTTGTTTAAAAAAGGACCAAGTACAGATGGTAAGTAGATTGCAGAATTCAGACTTTTCTCACCTGATATTCATCTGGAGTCAAATCACCAGGTCTGGTCTGGTCCAATCTTCTCTTGTCAGGTTCAGACAGGAGTCACCATCAGTCAGCAGCCACCTAACTATACAACATTATATTGTTACATGTTTGTTTCCAAAAAAGAAAAACAAGTTAGTATAAATGGTAAATATTTTCCAGGATTAGGATTTTTCTCACCTGATATTCTTCTGGAGTCTTCAAATCACCAGGTCTGGTCAGGTCCAGTCTTCTCTTGTCAGGTTCAGACAGGAGTCAGCATCAGTCAGCAGCCACCTAAACTATACAACATTATATGTTACATATTTGTTTTAAAAACACCAAGTATGAATGGTAAGTATATTGCAGAATTCAGACTTTTCTCACCTGATATTCATCTGGAGTCTTTGAATCACCAGGTCTGGTCTGGTCCAATCTTCTCTTGTCAGGTTCAGACAGGAGTCAGCATCAGTCAGCAGCCACCTAACTATACAACATTACAAAGTTACACAACTCAAATAACACCAAGTAAAATGGTACGTAGGTAAAATACAGAAATCTGAATTCTCACCTTTTAATATATTCATCTGCAGTCTTCAAATCACCAGGTCTGGTCTGGTCCAATCTTCTCTTGTCAGGTTCAGACAGGAGTCACCATCAGTCAGCAGCCACCTAACTATACAACATTATATGTAAAAAATACATATTTGTTTAAAAACACCAATTACAAATGGTCTTGCAGAATTAAGATTTTTCTCACCTGATATTCCTCTGGGGTCTTCAAATCACAGATTCAGACAGGAGACATCACTACTACATAGACGTCAGCAGCCACCTAACTATACAACATTTTAAGTTACACACTTGTTTCAAATAACACCAATGAAATGGTAGGTAATACAATTCAGATTTTTCTCACCTGGCCTGATACTTCTGTATCCGATTGTCTGGTAACTGTCATCACAAGTCTCATCTCATCAGGACAGATACACCTGCACAGTTAGCTGACCCTCAGGACACAGATAACTGTGTCATTCTATGGAAAGATATGTACAGGTTCTTATCAGCCCTGTTACACATTGTAGACAACTGAATAAAGCACTCAAAAAATCCAAGTGATATGTGAATTTTTAATCATTGATTAAGAAAATATTGGTTGCTAGACAGCATACGCCATTCATAAAGAACTGTGATTAAAACAATTTTTTAAAAATTTCTTTACTTTAAAACTGATGAAGACCTTGACAAAAACAACACATGGTGACCGCGTAACATAAAACATGGATAGTAACAACGAAAAAATTGAACCACTTCATCTGACACTGCATTTGTAAACTTGGTGCAAAGTGTTTGGAAACTGTTATAATTACAAGTGGTTGACACTATAAATATTTACCCTTTACAAACAGGATTTCATGTGTCCAAAAATGGAATGAACAAGCTTTTCAATTTCTCACCTGTATTTCTCACCTGTAGCCGGTCAATAGGTACCCTGTGTGGGTAATGAGACCGCACTTCGGGTAATTTCGGCGGTAGCAGTTCTACTCCTGTGTTCAGTACGTAAAGGTGTAGTTGTACATATCCTGGTGGTTCTTCCACTCGTGTGCAATATGGTTCTTGAACTCATTTACTCTGATGTCCCGATTAAACGTACCGGTACGTTTATTTTTTTCGGCCCGAACGTCCACCCGGTACATTCTTATTAGGGACGGTACGTTTAATTGTCCGTACGTACCGCACCATCAGCAAGTGGCCGGCGGCCGCAAAATTCGGCAACACGTCACAGATAAATATTTGGTCCATGATAGCGGCATTTCCCATGAATATAATGTATATTATTTATTTTTCGCCTGCTGTCCATTTTTAAGTCCCAAAACGTCTGAAAAAGCAAAAATTTGCCCACAAAACCGAAGGGGAAGGCGAGTAGCTAATCGACGTATTTAGCACATGGCGGCCGCAAGTCCTTGTCAAAATCGGCAACGCGGCAGAAAAATGCCTGGTCCATTTTAGCGATATTTACCATGAAAAAAACGTATGTGGTTTATTTTCCCTCTGGTGTTAGTTTTTAGGTCCCGAAACCCCTAAAAAAGTAGAAATTTTGCCCACAAGACGG
>NW_017804076.1:16779-46006 GCF_001625305.1 Branchiostoma belcheri
ACTGATTTGCTGGACACTGCTTCCTGGGAAAGAGAGTTCCACACACTTGTGACTCTTGAAGAGAAGAAGCACTTCCTCGTCCCGTGTGATTTTTGTACTTGATACTTGAAGGAGTGGCCCCGTGTGGTGGTTGAAAGACTGGGTTCAAACATGGTCCCTCTACAAATACTGCAGCTGTTTCCAACTCTTACTTTGTCATACCCGTGTGTGATTTTGTAAAGCTGGATCACGTCTGTCCTTTGTCTTCTGAAGTTGAGTGTCGGTAACTGGAGAGCCTGGAGCCTCTGGGGATAAGGCAAGTGGGACACTGACTCCACAAGCTTTGTAGCTCTTCTCTGCACTCTTTCGACACTGTCCCTGTCTCTCTTGGTTGTAGGACACCAGATCACGGTTGCATATTCTAAATGTGGACGGACTAAGCTCTTATAAAGAGGTAGAAAAGCCTCCTTGTCCAGGTACTTGAAGGTGTGCCTAATTGCACCCAGGACTCTGTTGGCCTTGTTTACTTGAACCTGGACGTGTGTGCTAAACTTGAGGTTACTGTCAATCGTCACCCCCAAGTCCTTCTCCTCATGTGTCACCTTCAGCGTGTGGAGTGTTCCATCTTCCTTTGTCATAGTATACTCGTGTGTGGGGTTTCTTCTTCCCAGGTGCATTACTTTGCACTTGTCAGGATGAAACTTCATCTGCATCCTAGATGACCATCTCTGCAGAGTATTCAAGTCAGCCTGTAGACATGTGGAGTGTATATTGCTCGTGTGGATTTCTTGGGTAGCATGTGTTATGGTCTGGCTCGTGTGGAGTTCTTGAGTCGCATGTGTCTTGGCCTGGCTTTCACACCCATGTGCAATGGCGTAGATCTTTGTGTTGTCCGCAAACAAGGAAACAAAGTTATGTAGCTCATCGGGTATGTCACTGACGAACATCGAGAAAAGATACACATACATTAACACAAGAAAGGAGACTTATTAGCTTGTTTTAAGGATTTAATCATACACACGTGCAAATTCCGAAAGGTGTTTTTGAGCCACCTGGTGAAAAACAAAAGGCAGTTTTTGTTAGAGCATTCTTTTTCAGAAATATGTCACTCAAGGCGTTCTGTAGTTGACAAGTAAAACAGGAAATGAACAAGCTTTTCAATAATACACAATACAATGCAAATTATATAACTAACGTAACAGAAGAACGGAGCTTGTTTTAGAATCATGCACACTGCAAATTCCAATTGGTGTTTTGAGCCACGTGGTGAAAAACAAAAGGTAGTTTTTGTTGGAGCATTCTTTTTCAGAAATTGAACTCACGGCGTTCTGTAGTTGACAAATAAGATATAACGCTACATGTAACATTACAAGCTCACCGCACGTGGAAAATGTTGTAGAAAAATGTGCGGCAAAATTGGCTCTTTCAAAGTCTCAAATCAGGAATGGCCACTCGAAATTTGGGGAACTATTCTTTCTGAACATAAGTTGTTAAATATGACATGTTCCTACTATTTGCTAGGGAACAATGTTAGCCGATAGTTTGTTGTTTTACCTGTACGAAAAGCGAAGTCGCCTTGAACCACGTGCACCCTCTGTCTCCCAACGATGTCGCCATTTTCTCGTCTTCTCGAAAATTCACCAGATCGGGAACATCCGCATTTTCTCCTCAAAACATCAAGAGAACGGTGTAATTATACCGCTAAAAGTTCCCTACATTCTACTCTACACTTTAGAAAGACATTCCTCGGATAAAAACTCGAGAAAGTACCCTGAAAGTTGCACAAAAATAACATCTCAGAGAATTCTCGTCGTACCAAACCGCCATTTTGAGGGGACCATGCCGAATGAGTTTTCTGCACAGGTGTGCAAAACAGCCTTGTCTAATTAATATGGTGCAGCTGATCTAATTACTAAGACAAATTCAATCTTAAAAAAAGGAAAAACGGCTTGGAAATATATCATTTCCCGCCAGTATTACACACAAAGTTTCCACTAAAATCTTTTTGGATACATTTTGGTTACAGGTTCTGGGTTCGAATGTTAATATAAGTTGAAACTTCTACCTCCATGCCCCAATACACATTGTATCTCTCATATATTATATATACTTGTCGAGCACTTGTACCAAACATGTCAGTCGTCATTTACTCAGTTTTCTTCCTTTGTATTACCCGAGCGGGTTTTCAGCTTTGCCTGGTAGCCAGACCATCGGGCGCTCCCCGGTATGTTTACGGCGCTGGGAGTGCTGCCCTCCTTTTCACGGGGTTGGTTTCAGAGGCCGGCTGCAAATATAGGCTACCAGAAAAGTCCTATGGCTTAGAGGGATTGGTTTTGGACTTAGAAAACCCATCTAAGCCTGAATTTCCTGTTTAGAGTAATAATACGAGCAACGCACAACAGCTACGGGGGCGCTACGGGAGTTTTCGCGGGCGAAGTCTGCCGCTGGTCCCGAGGACAGAGCTCCTCCAACGCGGTGACTTTTTCACCGTGAATTTCATGGAATTCGTCTTCTTAAGTCGGCCCTTTGCACAGAATATGTTGGTCTTGACTAATTCAGTTGTCTGGCGTCTGTATCATCGAGTATTAAAAGGTTTTAGCCTTGGTTTTAGCCTGGTAATCATGCCACGGGAGCTCCCTGGCATCTCTACCGCGCTGGGAGTGTTCCCCTCCCGCCGGGCACATTAACGCACGTCGGGGCATTTTTAAGGGGTCGGTTTGTTTCGATAATTTTAGCACGACAGTGAGCAGGAAGGCCGACTAGAAAGATAGGCTGCCAAGAAAAGACATATTCTTACAGCAATTGCCGGTGAAACACATTCAATTCGGCCCGTGAAAAAGGGTTATCAAGGCTAGATCAACTCAACACCGAGCCGAGCCTCGCCTCGTCTCCTTGGATTTTTAGCAGTTTAACTGACGCCAGACAAAGATACCTTGGATATTTAGAAAGACAAGTGTCTTCAGAACTTAAATCAATTCATAAAAGTTACCTGTATTGCATACTTTCTCCACTTTGCTCCAACAAACATCACAGTACGGTCCAGAAAACAATTCAATGGCTGCCATCCGTGCAGTCGATTATCAGACTGCATCGTATATTTTTGGCCACGTGTCAAAAATGCCGCCTGGCGGATTACAATGGTACTTGTCGATGGTAAAATTGCCAATACGAATTTACATTGTTTATTTAAGAGCGACCCCTAGCAGCTAATGATATTAGTGTTTCGAATTGACTAAGTGTGCGAAAGTCGACGACCCAATCAGAAGAGACATTACAAAACAACTTTTGGTTAATAATCTATTGGACATGCCTATTGGTCGGTCAAACAGCAGCCACTATATACAGTGCACTGATTAGTCAATTTGTTTAAGCATCGGGTTATCACCGTATAACAGTTTCCCGAACATGCGCCGAACAACACACCCGTCCTACTCCGCTGAAACAAAGTAGTCCCTACAAACTATCATAATTTCGTGTTAAAAACAGCTTAATATTTGCTCTAAATATCATTTTGCCATAAAAGAATATTTTTAAAATGTTAATTTTCAATAGATCATAGAGCATTAACCATGATTATATATTTTGCGGTTATAGTTGTATCATTTCGCAATATGAGCGGATTGACTAACTGTGCCAACCAATCAGAAGAGACATTAGAAAACAATATGTGGTTAAGAATCTATCGGACATACGTATTGGTCAATCAGCAGCCAATACATACAGTGCACTGATTAGTCAATAGACCCATTCGACTTTCACGGATCGCATAAACTGCTTACGTCACAGGGGGGACATTTCGAAAGAACGTCGTTCTAGAACGCTGAAGTTGAACGCGGCTTGCGCTCGCGATGTCCCCCTGGCAGATCATTTTTTTACTAAAATGTAGGTAAGTGTCTTTTTTTCTCGGTAATATATGCGGAAATGACAGGAAAACAGGCACCAACATTGTATGGTGGCAATCCGTACAACAATTTAATGTTATTTTGTTCTGTGACGTATGCAGTTTATGCGATCATTGAAAGGAACTTTCGAAATGTCCCCCCTGTGACGTAGTTTCTATTCGAAATGTCCCCCCTGTGACGTATGCAGTTTATGCGATCCGTGAAAGTCGAATGGGTCTATTTGTCTGAGTATCGGGTCATCACCGTATTATTAGTTTACCGAACATGCGCCGAACAACACACCCGTCTTACACCGCTGGAACAAAGTAGTCCCTGAAAACTATCACAATTTCGTGTTAAAAATAGCTTAATATTTACTCTAAATATCATTTTGCCATAAAAGAATATTTTTAGAATGTTAATTTTCAATAGATCCTTGAGCATTAACCGTGATTATATATTTTACGTTTACCGGGTTGCCCAAGAGGTTTTGGCGGGCGTGCACCACTCTCATCACCGAAGAAATTCCGGCAAGTTTACGTGCCGTTTACGATCGGCTTGCCCGGCTATGACAAGTAAAACTCCCACCACGTAAAACTCATAACAGGTGGGAGTCAAACGGCTTTTTATCTATCGATAAGAAAGTTAACCGACTGTTGATACATTTTATAGCCAAGATTAGCTGATTTTGCGACTTGTATAGTAGTAGCGTTACACTGCACTGTGTGTGTTGAAGCGGCCGCTCTGAGTCTGAGTCGGTTGAACCATAAAATTTGCTAGTTGAACCCACTTGAACGTCAAAACACGAAAATATCGGTCTAGAAGCCAAGGAGAGGGGCACAAATAAGTGTTTTATTAGTCCACACAACTTACAGGACGCTGTGGCTAAAACAGAGGGAGGCAACCCTGGAAGTGCGAGTCAGTACCAGGGCCAGGCCCGGGGGCTAGGCCGGTTCGTATTCGGCCTGCTAGCGGCAATCTGACAGACCGGCCAACGTATTATACGGCGCGGCGTGTCTGAGACTGTTGGCACTGCCTGGGAGAGGGGAACATCTGTGTTTTGTTAGTCCACAAGCTACCGGACGATGTTTGTGGCTTTAACCGTGAGAAAAACAGAAGAGGGGACCATGGAAGTGCCTGTCAGTACCAGGGCCAGTCCCAGGCCGGTTCGGACGGCCCGCTGAGTGTCAATCCAACGGTGCGGTACGGAGCGGCGTATACTCGGGCCGGCCTGCCCGCGACAGTTGGATTCCAGCGGGCTGAATGAACCGCCCTAGCCCCACAGTATTCTCCAGGGTCGAGGAAAGTCACCATCTTTCTACCCTTTCTTGTAAAATGACCTAAAAATGTACCGCTGAGCGCCGAAGTTCCCCGTACATCAACACCGACTCCCTCCCTACAATCGCCCGGCAACTTTTGTGACCAAGCCAGCCGAAAGCAGCCCCAAAACTACGCCTTCTCCTTCTCACAAGCAGTTACGAGAAGTTCATGTTATGATATTGAGGTATTTGTGATAGAAATTAGGCAAAATTTGTTGTAATTCGGCGATACGAGCTGTTGTAGTAGCGCTGAGTTTGTCAACATATATAGCCACTTCCGGTTGCCGCGGCTTCGTTACTCGGTGTCTGAAAAATGATGCATTTTGCAAACGGCGAAACCGCGAGAGCCCGAAAAAATCAAGTAAAACTTCAAAGTACGCCCTTTCTCTTCCGTGGCGTTTGTATACTATTTTAAATGTACGACAGAACCGTTCAAAACTCACTGAAAATACTCAGCGTTTTCTAGAAAAGTTAAGATTTGTAGGTCGATCAAGTATCAAACGTAAAACCCCAAAGCACCCTAATTTCGGGCGGTTGGAAACCGGAAGTACAGATAAAGACAGTCGCTTGTAATGTAAGGATCCAGCCCACTCGCGGATTCGGGCGATTTGGGAATTGCCAAAATCAATGGGCTCGTAAAGGGGTTTTCAACTTTTTACAGAATTTTTCATATTATGACTTTGTGAATAAGTTTACTACTAGCGGAAAACATATTACCTCCATGAAAAATGGAGATATTGTTTTTGGCGTGTCTAGCTGTCTGTGTGTGTGTGTTTGTGTTTCTGGACATTTGCGGCCAGCACAACTTTTGAACCTTTGGATGGATTGTAATGATATTTGGTATGTGGATAGGTGTTGGGTAACCAAAGGTCAAGGTCAATTTTGGGCCTCCTGGTGGCTGATCTTGGTACTACAGCAGAACTTCCGGTTTTTGTATCTTTTGTACTGGACATACTATGGCCTTGATTATTTTTGTGCACACAGTCACACACGCACCCATGCATGCACACTGACCCACACACACACATAGTACGTAATATGCACATACCAATGTGATCATACTTCAACAATATAAGAAGCAGTGTAACTTGTGTGTGTTATGCCTGTGTTTTATAATCTGGCTTCGTTGTATGAAAATTCAGTACAAGACAAATCATATGGCTAGGAACCATACTTTTGGACTACCGGTAGTACAGACATGGTTATATGGTGAACAACTAACTCCCTATCAACGTGTACACTTGGAGCTGTGCAAGTTTTACATTGATGTTGATTTAAAGTTAGAGGCTTAGTTCTTGTATAGCAGAATTAGGCCACAACAAGTAGTTTTCATGGATGACATCCCCCACAGAGTCCAAATCTAATGCGAGTGGGCGAAAAAAAACAAGGCGGGCCGAAAAAACAAGGTTCCTACATTTTCACATTTTGACTCAATCATTGTACAAATGGTTTTTATTCAGTGGGAAAATCACATATACACAGCCAGCATCACATATCACTGCATCAAAGTAAGAAACAAAACATTAAATCAGAGCCTCTTTTGTCTCCTCTGTTCATAATTATCTGCCTTCCACCTTCCGGCATGGCAACAGACATCTTTGCCCATTTTTGGCATGTTGAACACTGTCAGAGGGCAACAAATTTCTTGTTTTTTTCCCCAAATTAGGCAAAAATCAATGCGTGCACTGATGTCATCCATAAAAATTACTTGCTGTGGCCTTAGCACTGAGTATAAGATGTCACCAGAGAGTAAACATTAACAGTACTGTACCATTCTATATCTGCTTGGTTGCAAGTATAAGTCAGACAACTATATATCTATGCAGGGATGTTCTTGCTGTGATATCCATCATTTGTATCTTCCTAAAACATCAGCAGACATCTGTCTATCGTCCACTACCCTTCTTCAATTATTACCAGTAATGTCTTAATTGTTTTATTGCTATTATATAATCTGTTTGTACTTACTAATTGCTTGCTTTGCTTTATTTTGCATACATACTTTAATTGTTCTCCATAGGCTAACAGTTCCTTTTTCAGAATACCTCAGTTGTGTCTATTTTTCTAACTAAAATCATGGTTAATCTAGTTAAGGCCACACAAACTTTATTTTATGGATGACATCCTCTGAAGAACCCCAAACTTGTGCGCATGGGCAAATAAAAAAATTCCGGCCAAAAATAAAAATGCTAATAAACCACAGGAATACAAAGCAGGTATTGTGAATTTGCGGCAGTACATAGCGACGTATACGACAAGCCGGCACATGCTGGCTTTTTGCAGAATGTATGAATTGGAACTGACATATGTATTGAGTTCTTGAGTCGTGGAGCTTCGGCAGCCTTGGTGCCATCCTCCAGCGTTACCACAGGCTCCGTATTGTCGCTAACTGCAATGGACTACCCAGGCTTTGAGCCAGGCCAGAGCCTCGGTGAACGACATACGTGATCTTTTTTTTTTTTCTGAGAACAGGTGAAAATCAATGCACGTGCAGACGTCATCCATAAAATTAAGTCGGTGTGGCCTAAAATCTAAACAAAATACACTCCCCTGGGAACATCTGTATTTATGTATGTGCCCCTCTTTTTATTGCTTCTCCAAAAGCTGATATGTCTAAGTTGGAATAATAGAAATCTAATAGCAGTGAGAGCAAGGGTGTTTAAATCATCGGCACAAATGAATCAACACAGCTCAACCAAAAGACATCTAACTAATCCGTCAGTGAAGGTTTGACATCTAGGTAATAAGATACGCCAAAAAAAACGTTACTCAAGCAACTGCAGCCAGCATTTCTCCACATGCTCTAGTGTCACTGACGAAAGGTAGTGGACGCTACCTGAAATGTCTGACCGTTTCCAAAACCATATCCAGGTACTTGAGTAACTTTTTTTTCTTGGGCACATCTAACAAATCCCTGATACTTTCAAGCACCATAAAATGAAACGAACAAATAATGTAAAAGTGGCCATGATATGTGTGATATCCACGAATATGTTTGAAAATAGATGGCACAAAAATACTGTAACATAAATAGCCATAAATACTTCTGGATAACTGTGCATATCATTTAAAGTAATATTAATGTTAATATACCTGGTAAATATAGGAATGTTGAAAAGTGATATACTAGTAGCAGCAACAAACAACAACTGAAAAAAAACCCAAAGCAGCAATTTTCTATGAATGATTGTTGTGTATTGAATGATGCTCAGGCCTAGGAAAAAAAACTGTGTTTCCTGTTTGAATCCTGACCAACCCTAGAAAACTGCCAACCCTAGCCTTTTTTTTGTGTGTGGACCCCTGCAAGGGGCATAAATTTTTCAAGCTGATCGACCTTTTCTAGCTCCATGACCTGACATGTGAGTGATGAAATGCTGTACAACCAGTTTTCCAACATTGACATTGAAAATACAAAATGTATATTTTAAGTGTCCTCATGCAAGTTTTTCTTTGTTAAACTGTATTGTATAAGTTCAATCACTAGAGATTGCAAAAGTCTAATAACAACTAGAAAAGTAACATTTGCGAAGCAAATGCATAATGTTTACCTTCGGATACGGTCTGCTCTGTTAATTCTTATAAGCTTACTCAAACACATCCGCATACATGTATTACTAGTATATGGTGACAGGAGCAGAGCAGACCATAAAGTTTGCAACATTATGTAACCCAACACCAGTCACCATGGTGACAGACGTCAACAAATCATGTGATTGGCCAGGTCAGAGGTTAGTGTTTGGAGAAGAGGAAATTTGAGTAAAAACCATATGTTTTCAAAAGAAGAAAAAAAGATAATCCCTACCTACGGGTCCTAATTTTTTCCAGGACTGAAACAGGAAACAGAACATTTTTTCCCTACACCTTATGACGACATCAGAAGCTGTCTCATGTCCCTGAGAGAGTGCTGTATACTACCCGACATCTCCTCAGCACTGGTCTCTACACAACTCTTCCAGGCACTCACACTGTACGTTATCCTGTAAATAAAGAGGAAGAAAGATGCAAAAATCCTAAAAAGTCAGCACATATATATTGAATACATTCTGTGGTATACTTTGGTGTTAAAGGAAATAATATTAAACATTTTCCAATAACAAGAAGATTTCTATGTAGCTAGGTGCAAAAATGATGTTTTATTGATACTTCTATTTCCTTCCAAATCACATGAACACTTACAGCATTGAAAAATGAACAAAAGAGAACAAAAAAGGAAACAAAAACTACTGAATAGTAATTAATTACTTACCGGTAATTTATGTATTTACCCCATAGCTGAACTAGAAAGTGTTTGGATCTTTGATAGTACCTTAGCCTAATGTTATCAAACCTACTTCATCCCTTCCACAAATAGAAACTTATTTTACATGTAGCTGCCAAGTCGTTGGGGTCCTCTCCCAAATAGTATTGAGACTGAGCAGTTAAAATATGTTTCCAGATGTATAAAATATGTGACCACACTATTTGATTTCAGGTTGCCAATTTCCATATGAATGCAAGAGGAAACGTTCAGTGAGTCTTTTTCTACAGGAAAATGACCCACCTGTCTGGTTGGATGTTGTAGAAGATGCCATGGCCGTGGTGCACCATGGGAGCAGCGGCACCGGGACAGGGGGTGTACCCCCCCAGGCTGGTGGACAGGACGAAGTTCCCCCCTCCTCCGCTGTGTCAATCATGACAACAAGGAAGAAAAATAACCAATCAAAAACTGTTTGAAAAAATGAGAAAATATACAGACATGTTATGAGTTTGTTCATGGCTTGATGTGTACGTTATGCAGTGTGATGCATTGTGGGTAATATGTCAACAATGAATGAGCACATTGAACTTTGACATATTACCCACAGTGCATCACACCGTGAACTAGCTCATTCCATTCAATTTTTGTTGCATAGTAGGCAAAACAATCCGACAAAAATGGTTATCATAACAGTGAAATACATCAGTACAGTCTGGTATTTGGACTTGAACTGAAATGTTAGGTCCAGTTCTAATTCAGTCTAGTGTGTGTCCAACATGTCAGATCAAACATTTTATATCTTTTGTCGGCAGGCGACCAAAAAAGAAAGCCTAGGGTTGGGGAGTTTTTGCTATGGTCAGTTGGGTAACCTATCGAGAAACACAGCATTTTTTCCCTAGGCCCTGACTATTACACAAAGCAAAAGTGTTGAAACATTACAAGACCGTGTACCTTTTTGAGTAAGCAGGATCAGAGAAGATAGCCGGCAGAGGAATCCCTGCACCCATGGCCAGGACTTGGAGCCCAAACAGGTGCCGATCAAACCCTACATGGACAAAGATTTAAATCAGTGTTAAATTAATTAATAAGTGAACTTTATTGCACAACAATTGTACAAGGTACAACATAAGACATGGCATACTGCGATATAATAAACATACGGAAACTAATCTAACATCTGTGTCCATAATATCACCATGGTCCATAATATCGCCACCTTGAGAAACATTGTGCTTAAAGATATTTTTACTGCAACATACCCTAGGTATGTACATTTGATGTGTGCAGGAGTGCATACTAAAAGTATGTTGCAGTAAAAATATCTTTAAGCACACTGTTTCTCAACGTGGCGATATTTTGGACCCTGGTGATATTATGGACACAGATGTTACCATTGGGATGAAAGTATATTTACATAGTAGAATTTATAGCATCTTTTGAAATATCGCCCTACCCCTACCAATGTAGCAACAGAAAAAATGGGGCATATATAGAAAGGTAACAATCATTGATCCCCTCCACGCTCTGCTTGGACTTGGAGAGTACTAAATAAATATATTTACAATACATAGGTTGTCACATGCCAATATGTACTATGAATTTGCTATTTGAGGAATGAGGAATTTGAGAAATTGAGGTATAGAAGATGACAGACTTGTATATGTTCACTTTAAAGAGATGCGCATTAAATCTACAGTTTGACCAGAACAATGCCAATCTTTGCAGCTGAGTGAAGAATGACTGCACCTTTGATAAATCTTTGAGCCTCCTACGAATGAACAAGATAAACTAGAAAAACGAGACTGAAACAAACAGGAGCAAGTAGAAACAGAAAAAAATGACTCCCGGGATGCTGGGAATCGAACCCCACTGTTGCAAGACCAAGATATTTTAAGGCCAAATGCCACTTGTAAATTACCCAGCATGTTTTTTGCCTCCTCCATCAGTTGTATGTGCTTCTTGAATGCAGCCATCATGAGTTCTTTCCTCTCTTCTGCGGGGACCGTGTTGTCCAGCATGGCCTGACACCAGCTGACCACCTCCATGGTGCAGGACCGGACAGTCTCAGTCCGGCCGTGGTAGTACTGTCGCAGTGTTGCTGTCTCGTATGTCGGCGCCGGTCTGAGGTAATTGTGAGAGAGACAATGGTTTATTCACAGACATAATGACTAATAAACTGGTGGATGTACCAAGCACTATCTTATACCAGCCCAGAAGAGAACAAGAAACAGTCATGCCTTTAATTCAAATATCAGAGTTATCAACCAAGGATTGAGGTGTTCAAAAACTCGATCTTAGAGTGGGTCTTATTGTCACCAAGCACTGTTGGGGCATCAACACTAGAAAGCTTTAAACAACTCCTGCAATTAAATGTGCAAAGATTGAGTGTAACAAGTCGTTCGGTGTGATATAGCTAGCTGCGGCCGCGCCGCGTGCCTGTGAAGCTGGTTTGTTATGCTGAAGGAAGGCTATACTGGCTATACTGATACAGATAACCTTTAAAATACATGTACACTTAAGACAGTTTCAAGTTGTCACAGAGAAGCAACTGTGTCCATTAGCTGAATTGTGACATAACTTAAAAGTAATCAGTTATACTTTACACCAATAAAATTATCTCGGACACTCTAACTAAAAGTTATATATACTTAAGAAACACGATGTAAAATAACATTGTTTTAGTCTTATTTCTTCACCACACGTACTCACTATCCGGTTTAGGTCAAGAAACTTCTGCTACAATTACCAAAAAGGGAGCAACAATATGGCAGCAGACACAGAGAAGACATCAATTTTCTCAATACAATACTAAAAAATTTACATTAAAGGAAAAGTGATACAATTTCGAAATTGTATTGAAACATGACGAACATGGTCTCAATGATTATCATATGTAATTGTTACTGTGTTATGAAGACATGATTTCAAGATACACTTTGATTCAAGAAGTATGAAATTACACGTTTATCGTACTTTCCATGTAGTCTGAAGTAAGCCAGCTGCAGGGCAGTCTGCATGTAGGAGTCAGGGTGCAGTTTGAAACTGCGGATGAACTTCTTGCCATAGTCTGTGAAGCTGGGGCAGATGACTTCAAAATCTGATGCCTGTATCAAACATAGCATGGATATGTATTAGATGTATTATTATGTGTGCTGTTTTCTCTTTTCCACAACATCTAAAACCACAGTCTGTGGTGCATTTCCAAGCCTTTGTACTGAAAAACCTTCCTCTACCCTATTTTGGTACCAGAAAGCTTTCACCATCCTGTACTATCCTGTACCATCCCCAGCCTTAGTACTGAAAAGCCTCCCTGCACAGTACTATCCTGTACCATCCCCAGCCTTAGTACAGAAAAGCCTTCCCCACCCTGCACTATCAAGCACCATCCCCAGCCTTAGTACTGAAAAACCTTCCCCACCCTGAACTATCAAGCACCATCCCCAGCCTTGGTACTGAAAAACCTTCCCCACCCTGCACTATCAAGCACCATCCCCAGCCTTAGTACTGAAAAACCTTCCCCACCCTGCACTATCAAGCACCATCCCCAGCCTTGGTACTGAAAAGCCTTCCCCACCCTGCACTATCAAGCACCATCCCCAGCCTTGGTACTGAAAAGCCTTCCCCACCCTGCACTATCATGTACCATCCCCAGCCTTAGTTTTGAAAAGCCTTCCCCACCCTGCACTATCATGTACCATCCCCAGCCTTAGTTTTGAAAAGCCTTCCCCATCCTGTACTATCCTGTACCGTCCCTAGCCTTAGTACTGAAAAGCCTCCCCCACCCTGTACTATCCTGTACCATCCCCAGCCTTGGTACTGAAGGGCCCTCCCCACCCAGTACTATCCTGTACCATCCCCAGCCTTAGTACTGAAAAGCCTCCCCCACCCTGTACTATCCTGTACCATCCCCAGCCTTGGTACTGAAGGGCCCTCCCCACCCAGTACTATCCTGTACCATCCCCAGCCTTAGTACTGAAAGGCCTTCCCCACCCTGTACTATCCTGTACCATCCCCAGCCTTGGTACTGAAAAGCCTTCCCCACCCTGCACTATCAAGCACCATCCCCAGCCTTGGTACTGAAAAGCCTTCCCACATAGTAATTATTATTACCTGTTTGAGGAATGTTTTTTCAGCCTGCACCACTGCCTCTCTTATCTCGTCATCAATGGTAAAAACCAGTTCCTCTGGCTGAGGTATCACCCGATCAGGAACACTTCCCTGGAACAAAAAAATCAGTGTGGATGAGCTCTTCAGACAAGTTGTCTAAGGTTCGCTCTCCTGGTCATCTCTTGTTTCTATTTCCTGTCAGGTTCAACATTAATAGAAACTTTATTCGCAAAATCATGCCCGAAGGCTAATTGCTTTTACAATCAAGTATAATACTCATTACACAGTAACAGGAGACAGGTAACAACTGTCTGGGAAAAAACTTCTACTTCTACTACTACGCTAGCTATTGTGGGGTTCGACTTCTTCTTTGAAGGCAGCGAATAATGAATAGTCCCACATTCTGCATAATTAGTGGGTTTTGTGATCTTAGTAGAAGATCACAAATTAATAGGCTTCAATAGTGGACTCAAAAGAAACATGGGTTTATGTGACAGAGAATACAAAATGCAAGGGTCAATGAACAACAACACAAGACTGTACCACATTACATGCAACATTAAAACACATTACGAACAAATCACCTTCCAGTGTGGTCCATTCCGTTGTAGCTGGGAATTGATGAAGTACCCTGAGTACACGTGGACCATGGCATCCGCAGGGGAGTGCTGCAACAACAAACAATATTACGTACAAACGTACTAATTTTTCACTTAATCAAAACATTCATGGATTATTTTATATATTATATTGACTTGAATCGACGATTCTACCAGATCAGAGTCTCTACCCTGACATACATGTATATATTGTGAAGAAATGTTCATTGATAGATAAGTGTCAATGTTAAAACAGAATCCCACACTAGAAAGGTAGCATTTGCAAGCTAAGGCAAATACACATGTACATGATGTTTACCTTTGCATATGGTCTGCTCTGTTAATTCTTACTCAAACACATTCATATATATGGTCAGACAGGAGTCCAAATCCCTCCTGCTATAAAATTGCAACATTATGTAACCCAACACTAGTTACCATGGTAACAGACACAACATTGGTTCAGGTCATTGAGGTCACTGTTGGAAGAAGAAGAGGAAGAAACTGAGCAAAAACTACATGTTCTCCTTCAGTAAACATTACCTCGTAGTTTGCACACAATAGACCACTCCTGTAAGCCACTATGGTGTTGATATGATCAAACCATCGGTTCTGGGCATTGCCTGCCAGGGTCTCGTAAAAATTCTGCAACAGACAATAACAGACACAGGTTACAGAGGTTTGAGTTTAAAAGATGCACCAGCTGATAAAAAGATATGGACAAAGATGATGATAACAATAACTAGCATGTCTAGATCACGAGATATCTAAACCGGAAGTTCTGCTGCAGTACCGTGACAAGTGGCCACGGGACCCAAAATCTAATCATTTTGAGGTCTCATCAAGACCTACCCACCTACCAAATATCACGATAATCCATCAAAGCCCTCTTCAGTTATCATGTTCACAAACAAACACATACACACACACACAGACAGACACATGATAGTTCCTCTACTAGGAAATATGCCAAAAATGTAGCCTCCATAGCAGGCTTATAGAACTGGGGTTTTGGTGGTCTTCGGCTGTTTTCTGATCAACCCAGTTCTAGTGTAAAAAAACGGGGGTAATTCAAACAGGCCGGCTATGTTGTCTATATGCAATCAGAAAATAGCACATAAAAGCTCCCAAAGACCATGACAACCCCCAAAACCCCCAGTTTTTGGCATGCTATGGAGGCTACCAGAAACGTATGTCTCACCTCTTCATGGTTCTTGGGGAAGGCATCATCAAACGCCAGGACAATGATACTCTGTTCTATAACTGACAGGTTCTCGGCATTGACTGTATCCATCGTCATCAGCTTTTCTCTTATCTGTGGGAAGAGGTGAACCTTGTGGTAGCAGTGGTTGAAATACTATTTTTTTCAGTGCTCTGCAATATTGCAGAATGTCACATATTGTTCTGCAATTTGGAAATACTTTCTGCAAAGTATACAACTTAGTATACAAACTCATACAAAATTGCATGTTGGCAAACATTTTACATGCAACTTAAAAAAGTATATCATAAAGTCAGTAGTAAGCACAAAAGCTCCTAAACAATATTATACAGACACAATTGAGCCCCTATCCTGATTTTTTCAGTCTGCAAAAGTGCAGGTTGCTTTGAAAATTTTTTATTCAGATCTGCAACATCGAAAATTTTTTTCTGCAAAATGCAGACTGCAGATGTGTATTTTTCAAACACTGGGTAGTTTTTAACAAACTTTTCCATAAATTGAAATTGATATTTGACTGATATCCCAACTTCTGTATTTAATAGACTGCATTTACCATATCCTATCTACCTCACCACATCTATCTAGTACTAGTATCTACCATATCACATCAGACATCCAGGTACGAAAGTGTTGTTTTGGATCACAGGCGGAGCTGTGGGTTTGTGTGTCTGTTTGTCCAGACAGAATAGGTAGACAGCACATGGGTGGGGGAAGATTGACAGGCAGAATGACAGGTCAAAATGTCAAAGACAGGAAATGGGGTTTAATGGTCTAAGAATTAGGAAGCCAAAAGGAATTAGTGATCAACATGGGGGAATTCAGGAAGCCAAGGATTGAAATATTTCCTGGTAGTCTGAAATCTTTGACTTCTTGCATCTTGATTGAATAATACATTCATTCCTGAACAAATTACCGTTAGGTGGCGTCGTGTGGTCGTGTAGCGGCAGAGTGCACGACCTTCCTCACTTCTCTCAGGTGAAAATGAGTATTGTATTGTCCCGTGTTGGTGGCAACATTAATATAAATTGAAAAAACTTGAGTGTGCTGTCACTACATCTTGTGATTAGATGTTGGAATATAAAAAAGAAAAACAAATTACCATTGCCCATTTGGTCCTGTTCTCTGCCGTCAGTGTGGAGATGTGAGGTCCCTCTGGAGCGTTCTCACATTGTTGTCTCACGCTGTCCAGTTGTCTTGAAGAGATAAAAAGAAATGAGACAAATTCTTTAATAAACAACGTAGTTCTTTGGGCGACAGATCAAAGAAATTAATTAGATGCACAGAATACGACCCCTGACCTCACTTGACCCAGCGGTCATCTGTTTATTGTCATCACAAGTAGCGGGCGGTGGGAGCTCACGTACTCGAGCTCATCTGAACTTGTCTGGTACAACAAGTTTTTTAGGCAGTCTTACACAGCACTGTTACTTTTGAATATTTTATTACTGTTGTTTTGCCGTACAATCTAGCTTTTTAGTCCGCAGCACTGTTACTTAGCAACATCACTCAGCACTGTTACTCAGTCCGTCCCCCTCCTTATACTAGTAGCTACGCCCCTCTACTACAGTTACTGCACTCTCCCCCTCATCGCCTCTCTCCTTCTCTCCTTCCCTCCGGGCTTGGTCTTGGTGGATTCTCATGGTTTAAAACATTAAACTTACCAAGCCCATCTCGCCTCTTTGTCTCTCTATGATAAGCGTTGAGTGTGAGTGCAGATAATTGTAGTTCTTTGGGCGACAGATCAAAGAAATTAATTAGATGCACAGAATACGACCCCTGACCTCACTTGACCCAGCGGTCATCTGTTTATTGTCATCACAAGTAGCGGGCGGTGGGAGCTCACGTACTCGAGCTCATCTGAATTTTCTCCCACCCACCCACCCGTGGATTCTCATGGTTTAAAACATTAAACTTACCAAGCCCATCTCGCCTCTTTGTCTCTCTATGATAAGCGTTGAGTGTGAGTGCAGATAATTGTCTATGATTAGTTGGCCAGCAACATAACCTATCTTTGTCAAACTTAACATCTTTTCACATCATTTGATTATTTCGTCTAGTAGTCATTGTCAGAAAACAAAACAAAGAAACCTTTTCTGAAAGAATCTAACAGTAAAACAGAGCACAGGGAGAACAACTCAGTGCTTTGTGATGCTAACATCTTGCTCTTGCTTCAATCACATATGACAAGCCTTCTTGCAACTTACTTACTGCAATGTGGTTATATGGAACAGTAACATACTGATCATAATGATTCTATGGATAATCAGAAATTAATAATAATTATGGAGATAACCATAATCAGAATTGGATTCTTTTAAGGAAACCAAAGGCTACTGTGTTATATATTCTTCTTCTTATACTACGGGGTGGAGACATTCAGCCCAACCCTGGCCCACGAGCTCCGAAGTACCCTTGTGGCGTGTGTCGCAGAGCTGTTAAATGGGAGAAGGTTGATGGGCGCAGGGCAGTCTGTTGTGACACGTGTGACACCTGGTATCACACAGACTGTATGGGCATGTCGACACCAGTGTATAACGCTATTAATCGCCCTAACATATCATGGATCTGTTGTAGTTGCGGTCTCCCTAACCTTGGCTCCAACTTGTTTGATTCTACTATATTTGAAACCTCAAACTGTTTTGCTTTTCCGACACCTGACTCTAGCCCCTGCTCCTGCTCAGGGAGTTCTGTAGGCTCACCTGTAGCCTCATCTACCCCGACTAGCCAAGTCCCTAACCACCCACCGAGGGACCGATCACGAGGTAAACCCCTCAGAGCTGCAGTTGTTAACTTTCAGTCAATACGAAACAAGACCGCAGAATTTCAGGTCTTCTGTGATACGGTGGACCCTGACATTATTATAGGAACCGAATCTTGGCTAGACTCATCAATAAGTAACAGTGAGATTTTTCCACCCTCATATACGGCACATAGGAAAGATAGAGAAGGCCGCGGTGGAGGGGTCTTTGTCGCCACCAAGAATGATCTTATAGCCACTCATCATCCCGAACTCAGTACCACAAATGAATTAACTTGGGTCAAGATTGACTTAGTCCACAGCAAGTCGATGTACATTGGAGCCTATTACCGTCCTCCATCAGCTGGTCTAGATGACTACCAAGCACTGGAACAGTCCCTTACAAACATACGAAGGAAGCCTGGTAACCCACATATATGGTTAGCAGGTGACCTTAACCTACCGACTGCAACTTGGGGTATGGACATAACCAGTAATTCCTCAAGTGTAGTCACCAACCTCACCAATAAATATATTAACTTGGTTAATGATGTAGGACTGGAGCAAATTATTAATGAACCCACACATCGTACGGAACATACCGCAAATATTCTAGACTTGTTTTTCACTTCTAATCCCACTCTAAGTGAAAAAAAGCAAAATTGTTCCTGGTCTAAGTGATCACGACATTCCAATAATCGATGTGCATACCAAGGCACAAAAAGTGCTCAAACATGGCAGACTAGTCTACCAGTGGAGAAAGGGGAATTTGGAGCAACTCCAGAAGGACATGGAAACCTATAGTAATAACTTTCTAAAAAGAGCTAATAAAAGGACAGCCTCGGAAAACTGGGAAGACTTTAAAGAAAACATCCTAGCGACAGCAAACAAACACATTCCTAGGAAGAAGGCGAGATGCCTACATAACCAGCCGTGGATTTCACCCCAAATTAGAAGGGCGATGCGTAAAAGGGACAAACTCTATTCAAAAGCTAAGAGCACTAACTCAAAAGAAACATGGTCCAAATTCAAGTCATGCAGAAAAGCGGTCAAGCAAAGAGTTAAAAAAGCCCACAGAGAGTACACCGCCAATTTCCTTGAAGAAAACATTAAAGACAACCCTAAAGCATTCTGGAGTTATATAAAAGCACTAAAACACGACAATACCAATATTGCAGCCATGAGGCATCATGGTGTGCTTACTTCAGACCCAAAGGAGAAGGTAGATGCCCTGGGTGATCAGTTTAGTTCTGTCTTCACAGAGGAGGACCTAACCAACATCCCATCCCTAGGGAGACCTGTGGCTCCGCACGCACCACCTCTCTACATATCGGTGAATGGTGTCGCTAAACAGCTTTCTAAGCTTAATCCAAACAAGGCCTCGGGCCCAGATGGACTCTCACCAAGATTATTAAAAATCACAGCAACCCAAATTGCACCTGTGTTACAGGTTATTTTTACACAGTCACTAGACACCGGCGACGTCCCAGCAGATTGGAGAGCCGCTAATATTAGCCCCATCTTTAAGAAGGGAGATAAAACCTCACCTGTTAACTACAGGCCGGTGTCACTCACCTCAGTTTGTAGCAAAGTTTTGGAACATATTATACATAGCCATACCATGAGCCACCTTGACAAATATAATATATTATCTTCGACACAGCACGGTTTTCGTAAAGGACTATCATGTGAGAGTCAACTACTTTTGACAACCCATGACTTGGCTAGTACTCTAGACCTAAATAAGCAGGTCGACGCCATTGTGTTGGATTTCAGTAAAGCTTTTGATAAGGTCCCCCACAGCCGCTTACTGAATAAGCTCCAGCACTATGGCATTTCTGGCAAATTACTAACATGGCTGCAAGCTTTTCTCACTCAAAGAACCCAATCAGTTGTCCTTGATGGTGTGGCCTCTAAGCCCGCCAAGGTAGTGTCTGGAGTACCGCAAGGCACTGTTTTGGGTCCGCTTTTGTTTCTCCTTTATATCAATGATCTTCCGAGTGTTGTGACCTCTAGTGTGCGCTTGTTTGCCGATGACTGCCTGTTGTACCGGGTTATTGAAAAACCCTCAGATGCTCTTGATCTACAAAAAGATCTCGATGCACTGACCCGGTGGCAGGACACATGGCAAATGTCCTTCAACCCCTCAAAGTGCCACACACTTCATATTACTCGTAAGCGAAACCCGATTATTACACAATACCGATTATGTTCAGAAAATCTTACTAGTGTTAAAACCCATCCATATCTTGGAGTCCAACTATCACAGGATATGAAATGGGACACACATATAAATTATGTCACTGGTAGAGCTAATAGGATACTGGCAGTCATCCGCCGTAACCTTTCGCACTGTCCTCTTCGTGTCAAATCTACATGCTACAGAACACTTGTACGCCCACACCTGGAGTACTGTGCGACTGTATGGGATCCCCACACCATCGGTGGTTCCCAGGCGTTGGAGCGAGTCCAACGAAGGGCGGCGCGAATGGCTGTTAGTGATTATGACTATACCAGCAGTGTTTCTGACATGCTAAAGCGCCTCCAGTGGCCGTTACTTGTTGACAGAAGGAGAACCGCTCGCTTGATATCTTTGTATAAAATTACTCATGGACATATTAATATCCAAATGGAACAATACCTCAAACCTGCCCATAGGCGTACCAGAGGAAGTCATGAATATAAGTATCAAGCAATACCTGCCAAAACAGACTGTTTTAGATTTTCTTTTTTTCCAAGAACGATAAATGAGTGGAACAAGTTACCGGGCCAGCTTGTAAAAGCCCAGACAGTGGAGGCCTTCAAGGCCGGGCTTCTGGCCGCGCAACCATAGTCCGTCGCACCCCCCCCTCTCAGTGATACCCCAGTAGGGGTGGTTAGAGAGTACGCAAGAAGAAGATATGATAAACTATGACCATGATCATTAATTGATTAAGGTATGTGTCTACAGTCCTAGTTACCTTTTGAGTTCAGGTGGGGTCAAGGGTTCGCCCTCCGGGTCAATGACCTCTAGTTTAAACACACGACCCTTACAGAGCAGGGTGATGTGGGTAGGTGCAGTACCTTCAGCCTCTATGGAAGGGAACAGTTGTGATGATGTTATATTTTGGAACAAGCTTCCTTGTGAATGCTTCCCAAATGGGTACAACCTTAAACTTTCCAAGTCTAACTCTAAGGTAAACAAACATCTGTCTCTACAGTTCCTTGATGTAACCAAAAATATGTATGAACCTTGTTTTGAGGTGAAAACTGAAGTAAATAAAATAATTTTTTTTTCATTTCCTAAACATTTATCTGATTCTGTAACTCATGACATTAAAACTATACATTAGTGTTGTGACCATGACTATATTGTACATGTAGATCATCCATAAAATATAAAGATATAAAATCGTCATACAATGAAAAAAACCCAATCCACATCATCTAGACCTGAATATTTAGTAATCATATACCAAAATCCATCTAACAGACCGTGAGCTACAGCTGTGAACACACAAACAAAACCGAAAACAGTACCCTTCCACGAAAGGATATCTTCTTCCCCTGAGGTAATGAATGCATAAATTAAAATGTTAGAATGTACAGTACCTGTCCTAAAATGTGAGACAATCCTGTCCATGGTCACACCAGGAATCCTGTGAGTTGAAACCATTTTACGAAACTGGTCCATACAGAACGGCTGGCCTGTTCTCACAGCCTTGTCAACTGGTATTTGCTCCCTACAATGGGAAAAAATTGAAAAATGATAACTTATTAACACATAAATAGCAATACTAGTACTAGTCTGGTTTGTAATTCAAACAATAAATCACCACATTGTAAATTGAAAAACTGTAACATCTATAACGTTAAATATGCAGACAGACTTTCTTCAACTGTTGGTGCCAAAATTGAGCATTTAATCGAACTCAGAGACCAAATCTGAGAACCAAGACTTTCTATGTTCCTGCCCATATGTACATGTTTTATGTTCAAAATACATTTCTTTATTTACATTAGGTAATCTACTAAAGTTCCCCATTTTCTTTTCTGTATGATATGGTCCCAGTAGTGTGCATAGTCCCGTGGTTTGTGACCCTGCCTCTTGACCAAGAGGTTGGGAGTTTGCATCCCGGCTGTTGTTGCTCACCTGACATGCATGCTACTGGAAAGGGTCGCAATCCCTAGGACAGAACGTGGTCCACTGTTCATTGTACTTGTCGAAAAGAGCTAGAGGAACCTCCCCAATACCTGTAAATCTGTCTTCTCTGTCACGACCAGTGGGAGATTTAGCTTCAGTGAGCTAAACTGGTTCGAGACCAATTAAATTCTTTGTTTCTTCAGTTTTTTTTATTATAGAAGTGAAATATACAAATATGGAAAAGGGCTTGATTTCTTAGCAACAATCTTAAATCTTTTCTTTCATTGTAAAAGTGGCTGCGAGAATATAAGTTGTACCTAACTTGAGTTCGCAGTCACTTAGTCCATGTCTTTTCATTTGTAATTCTCATTGAGTTTCTGAATAAAAAAAAAAAAAATCTTAAATCTTAACCCTTGTCCTGCTGGACTTTTTTTACACAATATTTTCAAGTAATTTGAAGTCGTAATCTGGTCACAGACCCCTGACTTTTTTGCCCCGCGGCAGCATGGTTACTTCCGCATTCGTTGCATTTCGCTGCAGTGTGATGCGTTGCACGAGAAACACACCCAAATCGTACATATACAGGGCACTATATAGAAGGTACTGTATGTGCCACCCATATATATATGGGTCCCGCAGGACAAGGGTTTTAATATTGACATTAAATAACTCTAAGCCTTACTTCCTGAGTAGTTTCCACATCTGTAGTCCGTACCACAGGTGCAGGGGGACCCTGTCCATCAGGGTTCCGTCCTGCGGTGGCCAGATGTGGTCAAACGTGGGGATGGAGCCGGAGATGTTGGAGTTTAACGGTAACGGGAGGCGAGACCGCAGGTACACCACATCCAACCACCAGTCTTCAAGCTGGGGGAGGGGGAACGAGATGCATTTAAAATGCAATTAAAGCACCATCAACTTTTGTGTATATAAGCATTGAAAAAACATTTTTTTTGTAATGCCTGTAGGAAAGGCAGTTAAAATGGGTACATAAGTTTGGTTGGGGAGGTAAAAACCAACTTGAATTAACGACCCTACCCATGTACCCTTTCCTTTTTTAAGAAAAAGGCCCAAAAGTGGACTGCACGCTCTATCTTAAAATTTATTACGAACTTCAGGAAAGCTATCTATCTGTGGCAATCACTCGAGATCTTTACTTGCAATCAGATACAGATTCATGTACAGATAAATTTTCTTGCACAAATACAGATTCATGTACAGATCGATATACAGATACAGATTTTCCGAGTATGATGACCATGTCAGTACTTACATCTGAGTGAACAGAAAAGGAGCTTTTTTCTCCATTCTGATTTTGCGGTTGTAGTACAGTAAGTAATACTGTAAATTCATTTATGCTCATAGGGACTAAAAACAAAGGTATACCTAGGTGGATGAAAAAAATATGCTGGTCCAAGTATGGAATGAAATTCTTATTAAGATAGCCAATAAAGCAATGGCAAGCTCACAATAGACTGGTTACCTCACTTCTGGTCTTACCCAATTTACCCCTACTTACCCAATTCCTGTTGACCTTTGCCCTCTCCAGTAGCTGTTGATGCAGTGATTGGCCGATCCCTACTTCGAACTGCCTCACCACTGCCTCCGTCTCCTTGTATTCCTCCGCCGTAACAAATGGTTTGACTGGGGACAAAAAATGAAATTCAATGATGGAAACATTGTTTTAGGTGCCTGAGTTTATGGGTTTGTCTCTAGGTTTCATATTGGGTGGGAGATGATTTTGACAGTTGATAGGCCTTCAGAAAGTGTTGTATCTGCATCTGTGTTGGTATAGCCGGTATAACTGCCCTTGGGTGTAACACACATATCATACTCTCCACATTTGCTCAAACAATTCCTTTAAATTTACAGTTCTAGAGTTTAAAAAGTTTTCGAGTTCTAGATCTGTGATCTGTCACAAAAACCTTAAGCCTGAAATCTCTGATTTCTTGTTTTGCTGACAGTGGGCTTGAAAATCATTCGAACATGAATATAGGAAAACATTATGTGTACCTGACTCTAAGTACTTCTCCAGCGAGCTTTTGAGAGGAGGTACAGGTAGAGGTGGGAGGGAGTCCTGATACTTCCAGGTTCGCTCCCCGAACACTTGGATGGCTTTCTTCAGTAACCATTCCTGTAGACGTCCTGGTATCCACTTCAGCTACAAACATACCACAGAAACACATCGTTTTAACGTTAAATGTTTTTGAGTAGACCGCATCACATAAGCAATCTGTGGTTTTTGCCTATTATAAATACTCAATGAATATATGTGAATAAAAAAAATTAAAGAAAGGTAACAAATGCATAATTACCTTCGCATATTGTCTGCTCTGTTGGTTAATTCTTACTCAAACACATTCATATGGTCAGACAGGAGTCTAAATCCCTCCTGCTATAAAATTTCCAAATTTCCATGTCAAAATTTTAAAAGTCTAAAAGACTAATGATGACGGGCAAATAAATCTGCAGAGCTAGATTTTAAATAAAAATCTCTCTTCCTAAAATTACACCACGCCCCCTTGCGAAGAAGAGACATGAGGACAAGAAAAAATGGAAGGGGGAGGGACGCCCTACTCGTATCGGCCCCACCCTTGTTAACACTATAGCTACTGTACACAATAATACTAGTATGTGTACTCGCTGTCAGCCGAATCCATAGAGGACCATGGAAGTTCATTCAAACAGCCGCCCTTTTCTGTGCCCCAGTTGAGTACTGACCTGTGCCGATTGTTGCAACTCTTGATCACTCGAGGAAAACAGGCGAGCGAGTTGAAACAGCCTGGCCGCCTCGGTGGCCCCGACGCAAGAGGCCACCGATTCCACCCAAGACCACACACAGTCTTTGATTTCATTGTAAACCTTCGCCAGGGACATAATTTCATCGACTGCCAACAGCTAGCACCGCACCACAGAGGTCACTTCTAGAAATGGGTCCGTGACAGACGAATGAAGTAACATGATCCTAGTTGAGTACACATCACTGATTTTGCGGTAGACCCAAAAGACCGGACCAGTCTATTCTAATCCGAGGGGCCGTGGATTTTGGTACAGCTAATTTGCTAGCTTTTAAAAACCTCCTGGGCATTTTTTTCGAACCTCTTTGGCAAAATTCATATCAAAAAACATACACGTTAACGGTTTACGAAATACCTGTTGACTGTCAAACTAGAATGTAACTGGCGGTTTCATAAAACCTATTCCAGGAGTGGGCACTCCCCAAGGCATTGATAGCTACCAAATCGTCTGATGGTAGACGAAGATAAACTATATAATTCCCAGGTGAAAAAGATTTAACCCTAGCCTTTTAGACAAATAAATTGCTTTAGATCTTTCAAATTGATAACCTTTCAATTATCCCAAGTGTCTATATTAGAAACAATGTAGATTTAGCCTCTACCAGGCTTCAGAGGTGGCTGGAAAGATCGAGCATAAATTGACCAAATAGCTGTAGACGGAAAGCATGCTAGGAGAGTTAGTCTGCTAAAGAAGTACAGTTTGCTTTTTCCAAACTGCTACCCCCTTAGCGAACCAACTCCCCTGGCATGTTATCTGTCCAATTTCTACTCTTTCCAGCCACCTCTGAAGCCTGGTAGAGGCTATTGCAAAATCAGCCTTTTGACCAAAGAGATATTGCATTGACAGGGTCTATTGTCACCTCGCATTTAAAATATAATAGCTTATTCAGAGAGGTGCAGACGTTTCTTTTGAGCAATTTATCGATTTCCACTTGTGTGTGACGTTGACAAGTATCGATCGCTTGTGAGGACCGTGCATGGTCACTTTTTTTGCTTCATTTTAAAAATCAATATAAATCCTTTTCGACCTATATTATTGCAATTTTCCCATGTAAAAATACGTATATTACCTATACATACAAACATACCGGTAGCATGGCGTTGCCAGTAATGATGAAAACTCTAGCGAACCAAGAACTGTAAAATTAAAATTATGTTCTAGAGGTCGCTTTGGGGCTGGGAAAGGGATTCGCACTAAGGCGGTTTGCTATACTGACAATATATGTATCTGTTGTGTCGACCAGAATATGATGCAAATATACAGCAAAATATGAATTTAGGCCAATGCTCTACCCTTATCGAGTAGAAATTAGTATTAGGTCACCCAATGAAAGTTAAAGGATAGGTAAAGGTAGACCCATAGCCTTTTTGAGGCCGTACTTCCAGTTTTACACCTGAGTGGAATGAGGCCAAAGTGTTCGGTAAAGTACCTTTCCCAATGACACAACGTCTAGCCAGGAATGGAGCCCTGGCCCCATGCATGACTTCTCGATCTAGGCACTCCGCTTGCCTAGGCAACCGGCCATTCAATAACTCAATAATATAAAACCGGTATAAAACCCGAAACCGCATATTCACCTGTAGTCTGTCTATCTCCTTCCTGTCTGTGGCGAATAGCAGACCGTACTGCATCTGTCGTACGGCCCCGGTCAGCCCGAGCCAAGACCCCGCACAGAAGAGCACGGCTTTCGCCCACTGTAGTATAGCGTAGGCTACCGACCACACGGCCATTGTTGTCAGCCTGTACTAAATATGGAAAACGTCTACTGAGGACGACAATAGTGTTTGAATTTATCCGAGGACCGGCTGGGGTTTGCCATGCAGTGCATAATGAGCCGCATCAGACACGAGGATCTGTATGGGGGGATCTGGCAAGGCTTGACGGTAAATTTAGGAGAGTCATCAACGCTTTTAATTCAAGAACGTGTAGCGATATATGTCCTTGGAAATACTGTCGGAAAGTCGGTCGAATATTTAAGCAGAATTGCACATTACCTGAAAATACTATTTAAGAGCGGTGTTTTGAAAAACCCCTCAGGTGGCCTCAGAAACCGCGACATCCTGGTACTGAATACAAAGTAGATATGATGCTTAATTCTTAATCATTAATATTTCATGGCGGTGGGAACGATCGAATAATGGTTAGTGTGAGCTCCATCTGGCGACAATAAGACGAATCGCAACATAATTGGGCTTAGCAACTCGCAGTACTTAGAAGAACGACACGTGTCCGTAGATAGACTAGACACACTGGAGTTTTATGTGTGCAGTATGCGTGGCTACAGTAGGCACATGTGCCTTCACTTTTGGAAACAAGAGGACAGATAAGGAAAACCAGATAAACCTTCATTGGGCATGAGTATTCTCCTAAATTGTTTTTAAAGGAGGCACCATGCAGGAAGTTGAAATCGGAGACCGGTCTTTTTGGTGTACCCGTTTTTCTCTGAGCAACGAGGTTCAATACTTGGTCTGAGGATTGAGTGAGGTTGCGTTTTTTTGGCGTAACGTTTGTTTCTTTTTTTTTGACTATCAAAAAATTTGTCTTCACTTATTTGCATAGTCCTGCTTTTCTGACAACTCTTCAGTGTTACTGACGAAAGGTACTGGATGCTACTTGAAACGTCTGGCCGTTTCCAAAATCATATCCGGTGTTTTGGCCTATCTCTTCAAGGTCTCTCACATACACAACTCTCCTCCCCTTGTCATTTGTTGCCCTCCCCTCCAAAGATAACACAGGAGACGAAATCTGACAACAGTGTTTTAACTTCGAAGTTAAACATGTTACTGAGTGTCAGAACTCAGAAGTATGAGGATCTATCTGACACCTTACACATTGACCTGGTAAAACACAAAACAGCACGTCCTGAGGCGAAAGTTGGCAACACTTCACGTATCTGTGTGCAGTTAGGACGAAGGCCACGATAAAGTTCCATCCGGTTCAATGAACTTTTAGAAACATTTAGCAAAACATTCATATTTTGCGAACGATTCTGTTCACGAATACCTCCAGTTTAATTCCGGACTTCCGGTTTAATTCCCAACTATTAAATTACATACATGTATCTCAGCAACCTTACATCTAGATGGGCTAATATTGTAAACTATAAGTAAAAATAATGTAAGAAATATGTATATGTAGCGGCCATGGAGGATCCCTTGGGGGTTAACCAAATTCTGTAGAATTCTACACAGGCTCCAGTTCCCAGAATTCTGGCTGCAGTCCGAGAATTCTGGAGAATTCTGCAGAATTGGGTTAACCCCCAAGGGGTCCTCGGTGGCTGATACGTATTTCTTACATCATTTTTACCTGTAGTTAACGACATTAGCCCATCTAGATGTAAGGGTGCTAGAATATGGGAATTAGTCCGGAATTAAAGTGGAGGCTGTTGTTTGAAAGGCACTCACATCAGAAAGATTGGGATGTATATGAATTCTCTGGTACTTTGTGATGACGGTTAGACATCTAGGTAAACGATACTCCTAGTCCTAGACAATTCAAACTCCACTACATACACTGGATATAGAATAAGAAAAGACTTTCCCGACGTTTCGAGTAACACCCATTACTTTTCTTCCATGTAGCTAGAGGGAACTGACAGGACTAGTCAACACTTATGATTGAGGAAGGAGCTAGAAAAAAAACGGTTGAACACTGACCAATCACTGACTCCCAAGTGTCACTGATAGTTTCTATAGTTACCATAAGACAACGCCATTGGTTGGCAGGGCGGGGTCCCATGTATACATGTACCGAAGAGTTCAAGGAGGAGTATTTTTAACCTAATTTACATATCAGTAACAACAACGGGTCAGTGACTTAACCGGTTTTGTCCAGTTCCCAATACGTACTAAAATTCATATGATGTGTTGACAATTTCCTGGTAATTTCTTTCGATCCACGGGAAGTTGAATGAACCTTGTAGCTGAAGATGCTAGGATGGCAAGCAGTGAAAGACAGGATCCTTCAGAAAGGACTGAGGACTTTCAGTAGAATAATGAATGAAAGACAATCTGTTTCCCTGTATAAGAACATCACATTACAGTCACATGGGTACAATATTATACCAGAACATCGGGCTTACGGACTGTCCGCCTTCCTAAACCCAGAACGAATTCGAATGCCCAGAAAAAGAGATTTCTGTACAGTCAAAGTCAAGCATTGTATTAGCCCTGGTAGGTGCCACCGTTTTTGTAACGGGGCTCTTTGCACTGGCTACCCCCCCACCCC
>NW_017804076.1:46026-144708 GCF_001625305.1 Branchiostoma belcheri
CCCCCCCCCAAAAAAAAAAACTAAGAGGAACCGAGTAATTATCATGTATCACCCCAAAATAAAAGGATCGTTGTTTTTGCGCTGTTCGTTAATATCAGAAATATGAAATCATGATGCCAAATGTGTCCGCAAATATCAATGTTAACAACGTAACATGAAGATTTTGTTCTTCAGAATATTTTCAATTTTTCAGTCAAAACTAAACAAATTATGAAAATCATAATGCTCAACAGTGCCAGTAGATATCAACAACATGAACATTTCTTTCTTCAGAATATTTTCATTTTTTCCGCTAAAATTTTCCATCGAGCAACTGTAAAGGCATTCAATGCAATTTCAGTGTAGCAATACTTGAAAAATTCTGAATAAGGCTCTATGATATTGGCACATACTGCCCCACATTAGCACATTTGCATCAGTATTTCATATTTTAGGCTTTTAAAACAAGCCCCAAGAAGAGTCCTTTATTTTCTGAGTGGTACATCAAATATCATCCCAGGATCCAACCAGTAACCGTTTTCCGTCACAATTTCGGCTTTTTTGCTCCATGAATGTCGATATACATTGGGATAGCAACGTACTATGTAGATAAGTGACTAAAATGTTGACCTAAAATATGTCTTTCAAGCCCTCAAATTAAAACTGCATTGGGGGGTAAGTGAACTGTCTGGGTTCCATTTGCTGTTGATTAGGCCGGGCCCGTACCTGGAACTCACCGAGGCAGGGGATGACACCGACCGGCGGTCAGGGTCAGGCGTACTGGCAACTGAATCGCAGTCAACAGTCGGTCACTGAACTCCAACAAGGTAACACTAACTCATTTCACTGGTTGCCGGGCGACTCAACTTCCAAAATCAAGGGATGGAAAGAATAACAAACCAACATGACAGGAATCAGCACCACATTCCCAGAAGTGCGTTGACCTCATTCTGGCTACTGTTCGAAGAACTTTTAAAAAAGAGGGAGGGGGCATTTTTACGTCTTTAATAAACGCATAGACCCATCTAAACTATCGAAGCATACATCATAATATGATTGATGAAATTAATTCTTACTCAAACATATTCATATGAAATATGGTCAGACAGGAGTCTAAATCCCTCCTGCTATAAAATTGCAACATGGTGTAACCCAACACTAGTTAGTTACCATATGGTGACAGACGTCTGGTTCAGGTCATTGACCTTATTTGTTTGGAGAAGAAATAGAAGAGGAGGAAACAGAGCAAAGCATATTTTTTTCCTTCGCTAAACATAATCATGAAAGCTTTGTTCCTTATCTATCAATTTAGCAATACCTAAAAGCATAAAGTTTAAATGGGGACATGCACATAAATCACTGGGACATGATAATAAATTCACGCTTTTTAAATTCGCAACAGGAGTTCAACTTCAACTGGCCACATCATTCAGCGGTCAGTGTAGCCAATCAGGTAACCCCTCACAGCAGTATGTAGGTTCAGCGGCGGTCAAGAAGAGTGTTTTGCATGCCGTGATTGATTCTGCAGCCCTTAGCTGTAGATAGCTATAAGAACAGGTAGTCCCTCCAAGAATGTTCATCCTTTCCTAGTTGTGTTTACGGACTTCTTGACCTTGAGATTGGAGGCGGCCATTTTGATTCTGTTGCCGCAGTTTTATCAATGCCACATTGAGGTTCCTGCAGGTCGCCAGACTCTAGGAAACTGGCGCCGTTTCTTCTGAAGGGCGGTATCACAACCCTAAGGCGTCTAGAGGGATACATAGCGACGTGCAGGTAGCTCTAAACTCTCCACAGGTCGCCCGGGACTGTAACTCCGGACACTGCGAGTCCGAACTCCGGACTCGCAGTGATGAACTTAGCGGACAATTATAGAGCTGTTGTTGTTGTTGTTGTTGTCACGGCGCGGTTGAGATTCTGAGATCGAAACAAACAACGAGAAACTTGTGAAATGGCGGAACGGGAGAACCCGTTTGCAACGGAGGCAGTGGTCATCCCGGCCGTGCTTGGTGTCATAGGCATCGTCGGGGTCATCGGAAACGGACTGGTCATCCTGGTCATCGCCAGGTCCAAGGACATGAGAACTGTGACCAACATCTACGTGGTCAACATGGCCGTGACGGATCTAGCCTACCTGGTGTTCAGTATCCCTCCTGCGGCAATAGTGTTCGCCTTTTCAGAATGGCCGCTGGGAGAGGCCTTGTGCAAGGGCATGCACTACCTCGGCAGGGTAAGGAAAGTTTGTGGGCTAACAGATATAGATCTATTTATTTATCCGATTTATTTAGTACTGAAAAGTATTTGACTGTGATAATGTCAAGTGTAAATGTGTCAAGTGTAATGTCAAATGAAAATAAGTGTATGTTATGCGTATATCCCATTTTTTCTACCTTATGTGCCACCACAATCATCTATATGAATTAATGGCATATCACCCCTGTTATCCCTTTAATTTACCAGAAAGAGTTTTTTAAAATCTTGATATGGTGAATTAATGGGATAGACCCCGGGGTATCCGTTTAGTTTACCAAAAAGAGATGGTTCATGTATGAAAATTATTATCCATTTCATCCGTTGGCAACTATTGAAATATAATCACATAGCTATGCACAATTCACAAACACGTATCAGTGAATATGAAGTAATAATATGTAATCTTAGGAATTATGTAAAGACACTGAGTTGAACTTTTTAAAGTTCAACTCAGTGTCTTTACATAATTCCTAAGAAAAACATTAAAATGTTGTTATGAAAATTGATAGAGACAGTAGTAAACATTGAAGATGTTAGAAAGGGCGTCTGTTAGTGAATTGCCATCTTTTAGTTGAGTTTCACATATACGACCACTTCTCGGCATTGAACTAGAAATATGAGAGAAACATGGCTATATCAAGAGATGGTGGTGAACGTTTGATTTGAAAGCCTGTAGATTGTAGGTTGGTGGGAAACACTTGTCTGGGAGGGAATTCCAAAGCTTGGCCGTATACGGGGAAAGAACCTGTCACTGTAAAAATTTTAGGGCGTGAGTGTAGTTGGCTTGCCTCTCCTGTCTTTACCCCTGTCCGTACATGAATACTAGAAGTATACGTTGAATATGACGAAGAATAAGGTTTTGTTTGATCTAGACTCCTTTTTTTTCGCGAGCTTTGATCAGTGCAAAGTCATAAGCTAAGGGCACTGAACGCTCACTGTAGCAACTATATAATAATAATCTCTTCTCCCTAAGTTAGAAACATCAAGCTTACGCAAGTTTCACGAATTGACTCTAGAGGCGAAGAAGGGGCTACGAAGGAAATTCCCCACCCCATTTTAGTCTTTAGACCATACAGAGGAAAGGTTTCAATGATACGTAAGAAGACTACATCTCTACAATAACACTATGATTAAATGTTGAGTAATTGAGCGACAGGAAGAAATAGGTGTGTGGGCTACTAGAAGCCAATTTTACCGGGTTTGTTTCGCATAATACAGCCTTTAAGCGCAACGCACCGGTCCCAGTATTGTACAGTAAGTACGTAAGACCGGACTGTAAGGTTTGATCCAGGTCATACCAGGATGGTGGGATCCTTAAATGTGCTTTAAAGGTGTAGCTCTTCTAAAATATGGCTTTTCCTCCCACCCGATACGACGTCCCCAACCAAAGCTAGGTAGTAATTATAACTTTTCACATGAATCAAGTAAGCAAATAGGTGTAAACTGCTTTTCCCAAGTGCACAACTTTGGTAAATCAAGTTGTTAGTGCTACACGGTTGCCCTTCACACATCACTGACGTTGAAAAACTCTACACAGTAATATCGACCTACCCTTTTTAGCAGAGATATGTCCGAAAACTGACCGAAAGTACAATTTTGTCTCCTCTGTTCTATCTTCTCCCTACTGAAACGAAGCAGCAGACCTCTGGCTTTTTGTTTGTTTGTTTGTTTGTTTTGACAACAACCCGATCGGGCTTGTGTCGTCGCCACTTTACTGAGTCTCAATGAGGTGGATGGCAAAAAGCCTCAGTCCTTGATTCTGTTCTTTGAGGAGCTAGATTACTTGAAATTTACGCCAAAGGAACGGTTGGCACACAAGTTTACAGAAGCCACCAACAAAACTGTCCCCGGTCTTTCAGTAAGACGAAAATCATCGGTATAACCCACCAAAAATGTGTTCAAAACATCAATGTACAGATTCTTAGCGGACAGAAGAAAGGGCGGTGACGTTTCGAACAGAAAACTGGGTGGGGGCAATTTTCGTATTATTGAAACTGAAAGACCAGGAACAGCTTTGTTGGTGGCTTTGGTGAACTTGTGTGTTGACCGTTTCTTTTTCGGTGACTAATCATCATAAATGCGCAAATTTCAAGTACTTTAGTATAGTACTAGTAACGACAGTTGCCTTTTATGCTTGGGCAGAGCTAAAATTCACCGGTGCAATGTGCCAAGTGGGTAGAGCGTTCGCCAAGTCATGCCAAAATGGTACCTACTGATTTCTCTGCTTAATACTCAGCATTTGTAAAAGCGAAAAGCGAATGGTAGTTGAACTCACAACACTACCAGTGGACTAGCCCCCTACTGTAGTGATTACACAACTGTGTGGCCCAATTAAGGGCTATTAAACCGGTGATGGGCACCGCCCTATGCACTACTTGGTGTGGGAAGGACTTTCAACTTTAAGAGCCAAAATTGTGCAAAAATGACAGAACACCCGTTCACTGCCAACTCCCTTTTGTTTCTCCTTGGCACTGCGGTTGCTATTCCCGGTCCAAAGAAAGCTTCGTCAACTCAACACCGTGGTGTATGGCCGGAGATCGCGATCTGATTCCGACGATCGGTTTTTTCCTGGCCTTTCTTTATCTCTGTCTTCAAGTCAAGTGTAGCTGTGATTTCAAAGACTTGTACAAAGACACGTGGCATTTTCTTGAACCGTACTTAGTTTCGTCTGCTGAGAAAATAACGAATTATGGCAGCTACTTGGTTGAAAATGTACCCGTAAACGTCCAATCCTTTGTACGCCTGTTGGATGAATCTGGTGATTTTCGTTTCTTACAAAACTTAAGCGGGTGCCAGTATACTAGCGGGGCTTCCGCAGTTGATGGCAGACTGAATCCTGGTCGAAGCCAATTGCTGTGCCGTCGCACACTTCGGTAAAAGGCTCGGGACAAGGGACAGCAGAAAACCTGAAATAGACGAGATGTACGCCAAAAAAAAGTTACTCAAGCAACTGAATATGATTTTGGAAACGGTCAGACGTTTCAGGTAGCATCCATGCACTACCTTTCGTCTGTAACACTAGAGAACTTGTGCAGAAATGCAGGTTTATGGTTTTTGGGGGGTGAATCTTATTGCCTGGATATCTAACCTTCACCGAGGTAGACATACATTGAAGATGTACATTGTTCATTGATTACAGATCGTTTGTTTCAACGCCTTACTTTGTCAAGCAAAAAAGATAACTACAAGTAGACTCTATACATCGTCCCCAAAATGAAAGACGAGAAAAAACGGGGCAAATGGGAGAAAATGCCACGTGTCTTTGTACAAGTCTTTGAAATCACAGCTACAGTTGATTTGAGGACAGAGATAAAGGAAGGCCAACAAAAACCGATCGTCGGAATCAGATCGCGATCTCCATACACCACGGTGTTGAGTTGATGAAGCTTTGTTTGGACCGGGAATAGCAACTGAGAAGGAGAAACAAAAGGGAGTTGGCAGTGAACGTGTGTTCTGCTATTTTTGCACAGTTTTGGCTCGTAAAGTTGAAAGTCCTTCCCGCACTAGGTAGTGCATATGGCGGTGCCCATCTCCGGTTCAATAGCCCTTGGGCCACACAGTTGTGCAATCACTACAGTAGGGGGCTAGTCCACAGGTCATGCAGGTAGTGGTGTGTGTTCAACCACTACTCGCTTTTCGCTTTTCCAATGCTTTTCCAATGCTGAGTACTAAGCATAGAAATCAGTATGCACCATTTTGGCATGACTTGGCGAACGCTCTACCCACTTGGCACATTGCACCGGTGCATGTTAGCTATGCCCAAGCATAAAAGGCAAATGTCGTTACTAAATTACTTGAAATTTAGGCATTTATGATTATTAGTCACCGAAAGGGAAACGTTCAACACACAAGTTTACTTATAATAAGCCACCAACGTTAACAAAACTGTTCTAGGTCTTTCGGTAACATGAAAACCATTTTGTGCTTTAAACGCCACCGCCGTTTCTTCTGTCTGCTGAGCATAAGAATCTATACATTGATGAACGAATTATGGCTGGTACCTGGTTGAAAATATACCCTATTTCGAAAACATTCGATGTAATTCTTTATAAAAGTTGGATAAAACTTTTGATTTTTATAAAAGGTATGGCGGGTGCCAGTATACCGGCAGGACTTGTGCTAATTGTATGGACAATTGCAAAACACTCAAGAATGCTTGGGTTATGGTTATGTCACTCCACGCGTTCTAGTTTATAGTAGTAGACTATCTTTCCACTAACAATAGAGACGAATTGCGAAGTTGTACAAATAGACAATATATGCCCTGTTTGCATAAGCAAAGACAACGTGCAGAATTAGCACAACTGTTAGGTAAAAATCTAAAATTTCGAATGTAGGACGGTGGTGACAAGAGCTTGCATAATCTGACGCAAACATCAACAGGTGACCAATGTTAAACCGAATTTGATCGCACAACAAATGCCACAATTAATGATAACAGTAAGGTCAGTGCAACACGACAATTGTAAGGGCATCCCGTCCTAGGTAACTATGTAGGTGCGAACGTTTTTGCACGGCACCTACATTCAAACCTGGCCGCTGAAAATTCGCACATCGCCGAAACTGGTCTGTGTGATCTTGTCATATCAATTTTTGTCCACATACGTATTATCAAGTGCCAATTTCATTGTGACATTGATACAATAGACAGCGGCTGGTAGACAGATATAAGCTTTCTCCCCGCTATTTGAAACAAAACGGCGCCATAAAAATCTTACACCCTCTTTCTCTAGCTGATGCTACCTCATAGCGACCACTGAGAGAGAGCGACCAAAATTAAACCGATCGCTTAACGAATTTCTAAAACTTCGGTGTGTTTCTTGCACTTTTTTAAAATCAAATTTCAACATCATGTACCAATTACGATTATCTTAAGTCAAGGCTGACACAAATTGATTTTCTGTCGCTCTACGATCGTCGACATGTGGAAAGGGGACCTAGAAGACCCTACCACAACTTCACGAATTTTGCCTCCCGAACGCAAGCCGAACGTCTCCCAATCATGGTTAGGAGTAGGTCGGCGTAAAGTCGGCCGGTGTTCGGCGAATTCGGATACTATCCGACTGCGCCAGCCAAGTATTTAAAATGTTTGAAACATTCGGGCGTTGGTCGGGAAGTTCGACCATTGTTGGCTGGCATTCGGCTGCAAGTCGGGAGAACGCCAGCCAAACATTTGGGAGTAAGTCGGCAGTGTGCGGGAGTCAAATTTGACACAAATTTAACTCAAATTCGTTTCCATTCTTACAGAAAGGTAGGCGAGATCAGAGTGCTCCCGACCGTCAGCCGAATCTGGTCGGCTGGTGTTCGGGAACAAATTCGGGGATGGTCGTGAATGTGTCTCACATGCAGTAGCTAGCCAAGCGTCAGCCAAAGCGAATCAGAAGATAAACTTAAAAGCGCAAATCGGACCCGAAAAGGCTGCGTGTCCGCAATTAAGTTTTCGGACTCTTAGTCATTACTTTTGACCAGAATAGCCGCTGGCACGTTCCAAATGCAAGCGGTCAACGTTCTGAAGCATTGCTGTGGATTTGAAGAGTTGTAGGCTTTGTCATCTTGATGTCTGGAAACAACGCAGGATGTTTATACTTTGTTACGATTACTGCATCGCAATCGTACAGTATATTTTGCCTCATTCAAAGTTTAATCTTAATTGTTGGCAATGTAGGGCGCTCGACAAATCATATGTGTCATCTTTGCTTTGCCAGTAAACTTTGCACGAGGCTTACTAATCGTAATCTGAAACAGACTCCGAGCTAACGTATGCCTTGCTTGATTTTTTAACCGCATTTTAATTTTTTTTTCACATTTTAAACTAAAGTGTCCTGTATATGTTACCATACGGCAGAATCAAACGGTCTTTTTAAAGGTCAAACTGGTCCTGTTTTTGTCGAATCCATGACCTCGCCTTAGTCACCTACACTTCAGCCTCACAAATACCCCCGGGGAATCGGCAGTACTTCTGGTTAAAGAACCAGATCCGAGTCCAAGAAACTTAATCACAAGCAGGCCATGCAGAGAGGGCAATGCCCGATAGAAGGCCATTGGTTGACATTGAAGCGACCGGAAAATAACTGAACGGCTTGTTTATCGTGAGGTTCAGTGGGTGGAGGCGGTGGCTTAGTTTGTGCATTGTTTTGGTGACAATGTTACGTTGCAATTATCATACATTCAGTGGCATTCGACTTGAATGTCGGCATCTACCACTATCTATAGCAATTTTAGCAACGATAGAACAGTTACTTCAGCGCGTATAGGCCAAGTGCTTTGGTAACCTACATTGTCACTGCCTCTATGTATAGATGATGAGAACGTTTCTTTGGTCATTTGTTACTCGAAGGACGAGAGAGCATAGTACCTAAACATGAGCCATAAACATGAACAAAATGTGGCCAAATTTGGCCAAATCAGCCCCTACTGTTCTCTTTTAATAATCGCGTTTGCCTGGTCGATTTTTATTTCTGAAAGTGTGATTTTTTTAAATTTCCTGCCCAGGGAATACGCTTCTTTGCTCATTTATCACTCTAATGAGAAGGCAGCATACATGTAGTACATTAATATGAGCCGGTAATGTAAAAATGTGGCCAAATTTGGCCAAATCAGCCCCTACTCTTCTCTACTAATAAGCGTGTTGGCTTCTTAGATTTGTATTTCTGAAAGTGCCATTTTTTTTTATATTTCCTGCACAGGGGACGCACCAGGCCGCCTGTTTGACGCTGACTGCCATGAGTATTGACCGGTTTTGTGCCATAGTTTTACCGTTCAGGACCGTCAACTTCAGACAGCCACGAGTTGCCATCATCATCAGCGTCTGCATCTGGATAAGTGAGTATCAAAAGAACTTTTTTCTCCAAACCCATAATTTATGTTTACATAATTCATGTTTTACCTTCACAGAAGAAAAACATGCATGTTTTTGCTCTGTTTGTTTTTCTTCTTCTCCAAACTCATAAGGTCAATAAGCTGGACCAGACGTCTGTCACCATGGTAATTGGTGATGTAGCAGACACGCAGTGGTGTTGGGTTACATTATGTAGCAAGAGTTGGAGGGGCTGGTCATCATATACTGGTGTATGAATGTATTTGAATACGGATTAACAGAACTGTACTTTGTTAGGCTAGGGAATGCTAGAACATGATCTGTGTTGGCAAAAAAACATGGATACAGAATATCTTACTTTCTGAGAGGAGTAAAGGAGGCCAGGGTGTACCAACCTTCTTTCTCTCGCCCCCGGGACGGGGGACACTATCGACTTCCGACTTTGACCTATTGTTGACGTATTGATCACAGCAATTGGGTCAGAAAGTTGAGGAAGCCTGATTGAAAAATCTTAGAGTTGGAGAAGAAGAATGCACGTAGTTATGGGTCTTTCATACTTAAATACCGGGTCCCAACTCTTCTTTTGGTGGCAACGGATGGATAACAGCAGGCTAGTATTATGACTGGCTACATGGTAGAGGGTTGACCTAGTAGGTATGCGCTGGTCTTCTGCAGAGCAAGCAATAGTTCAAATACATTAGCCTGAACAGATGTTTTAAAAACGTTCTGTCTGAATGTTGATGAAACACGAGAAAGCAACTGGTCTGGGAATGTCGTATTTCAGCAGCACGAAGTCTATCCAGGTTCCCACACATATGTTTGTATTCAATTTTGTAAGTGGTCAAGGGGCAGCAATCGTACGCGTCACCGTTTCCAGGGCGACTGTTTTCAAACACCACAACTGACATTTAACAAAACCACATCAATCACTTTGGGGTGAACTTTCCAGCAGTATAGCTAGGAAGCAAGGAGAATATTCCTTGCTAGGTAGTTAGTTAGTTTGCACAGTTTAAGTGGAATTTTTCAATATTCCAAGCTATACGATGTAATCAAACAGGCTGTTGTCTTTACAAACTTGAAACGCAATCACGAGAGATGACAACAGGTCACTAATTTATTCTAATGAGCAATTCGAATTAGTATGCAAGAAACGGATTCATCGAAGATATTTGGCACCAACTCAGTATCATGGGCAAGTTAAAGCGTTTTCCCAAAAGTTAACAAGGATTTGACTCACCAAATTTCGACCAGTCCTCTGGTCTTCCGGAAATGGGACATAGGCAACGGGTCAAAGGTGGATGGTAGTTGGCAGTGGCCCCCGTCCTGGTTAAATGAAGGTTCCAATATGTTGTATACCGACACAGGCGTTTTTTTTTCAGTATAAAAGTATGATATTATATTGCTTGTATATATTACTTCACTTCTGTTGTAAAATATGTGTGGAGTCCAACATCTGATGCCTAGTGCTTCACCTTGTATTGTTGTTGCAATTTGAATAAAATATGATGTTTTTCTCCGTACAGGTTCGTTGCTGATAAATATACCTGTTGCCCTCCGCTTCGAAGTGTTCCATGTTCCCAGCGGCCAGACCCTGTGTCGAGAGAACTGGGAGTCCATGGATGCCCAGAAGTCCTATTTTGTCTACGTCTTCGTCATCACGTACCTGGTACCAGTGTTCATCAGCGCCGTGTGCGGGTCGCTTATTGTGCGGCAGCTGATTCGCAGCTCAAAGATGCCACGGACGAATCTGGATAGACATGAACGAAGGGTAATTTCCAATTAATTCATGAATTAACTGATTAATACACTGGGAGAAATGAGAAAATTAAAGCCATGATGTTGCTTTGATTATATGGATGACATCCGCGCGCGAGTTTTCGTCAATTTCCAAAAAAAGCTTTCGACCATACTGTCAATCGCACAAAGCAGCTGCAAAATGAGCAAATGTATGCCGTAAATTTAAAAAAAAAATTCGATAGCGATACTAATGTCGTAGAATGCCAAAATCAATTCCAAAGGAACAAGAAGAAAGTGTGAATAAATGAAAATGAAGAGACTATTATTCGACATACCATACCTTCTTGTCTTGACCACGTAGATTTCATAATGAAGGCATCTTTTCTTGCCAAACTTTTTTTATTCGCACGGTTGCATCAGTTTTGCCACCCAGAGGATGTCATCCAGGTCACGGTTTTATGTATTTGCACGCGGTAACCACTTGTAGAATGTCCCTGCGGTTACTAAAGACTAGCCTGCTTTAACGTGTTGTCCCTGTCATGTGTTAATTTCTGGTATCGTCTCTTGTGTACAGATGCGCCGTGTGACGGCCATGGTGTTAGGAGTGACGTTCCAGTTCGCCCTGCTGTGGCTACCGACTCACGGCATCAACCTGTGGCGCGTCGCGAACCCGCTCGTCCTGGGCGGCATCACGCTCTACCGCGTCAAGATGGCCTTCACCTGCCTCGCCTTCGCCAACTCAGCCTTAAACCCGTTCGTCTACACCTTCTTTGGGGAGAATTTCAGAGTGGGACTCCGGAGAGTTTTACCGTGTTGCTGCAGGAGGGCCATCGGAACATCGGTACAGAGCTCCACGCGGAGGTCGTCGGTGCCCCATCGAAGACTAAGCGCGCAGATGAGCAACAGGAGCGTGCATTGCCATAGACAATGCTCCACGGATGGAGCACGTAGAGACTTCGTGGTGGAGATTGGTGAGCAGAGTCCTCACACTCCACTGAGTCCAGGTGAGGAGATTCCTCACACTCCACTGAGTCCAGTGACTGATGATCAAACCGACATACTCACAGACTTCTGCTCGTGCCAAAGAATCCTCAACATTTGCAAAAAGGAAAAATCGTTAAGTAGCAGAGTATGAGACGTATCATAACCTCAATCCAGTTCAACTACCTTCTTACAATTTCGTGACCTCTTTTATGAAAATATTATGTTTAATTCTAAAATACCGATTTATCAGAGTAATATATCATGTGACGTTTGCGCACGTATAACGCAGTCATATATACTTAATATCTAGTATCTATTGTAGACGGGTCTATTTTCCATAATAGAAATCATCGTGGGTTAGCAGCTCAAGGACTGCATAGTATGGCCTTGACACAATTGAAAGTATGTCTTACCAATTTATTAACATAACATTACATAATATAATATAGTCGTTAGTTCTTTAAATAGTAATTTATCCCAATCTAATAAGTACCGTTATTTTATTAAATGGAACTAGATTAACAATAGAATACAGAAATACGATAAGTAGTAAGTAAGAATTAAGCTGACCTCCAAAAGACTCCTTGATTAACAACACTAGTATATGAATTTTACATGACCGATTTAGAATCATAAAGACGTGGATATATGTACATATGTGGACACTGAAGTGAGGGTTGACAAACGGTACGCTAGACACTATTAGGGTGACAAGTGTTCTATGTATCTCTTGTTAATGTTGGTTAACATGAAATTGTAAATACGGTCTATATTTAAACTTTAAAGTAAACACGAGATTATCAAAGGAATTAGCATGTGGGTGTGTTGATCTCATCCTAATGTAAATGACTAATATTTTCCTGTATACACTTTGGTTTTGTATACCTTTTTATTTGGATTAGATTATTTTGTACAATTGTTTTCAATTAATTTCTGTAATTTATTTGGGGGCTACTCAAGTTAATTGATTTGCCATTTTGCGTTCCGTTTCTTTTCTTTGTACATTAATATTATTTGTATGGTTGCCTTGGCTATGTTCGGTTTTCTATTTATTATCAATTTTTCATTGCAGTATTATCAATTGTCGTTGGATCCATGGTTTTCTTGTGTATCATGTATACATGTATCATGTGTATATGTATACATGTTCTTGCTTCTATTACTTTTCATTTGTACGTATTGCCAGATTGAAATGCAATACAAAATTTCAAAAAATAACCAATGAAATATAATTGAATTAAGAGACCTGATCATTGAATTAAGGTTATGGAACTAAGGGTTATTCTGCATTGTGCAGTGCAGGTAAAACATATACCATAATGTGCGTTGCGTTTTTTTTTTTTGTTTCTGATTAAAGAGGCAAAATTTCAATACCGTCTAAGACTATTTTTGAGTTGTCATAACGTATAAACACTTACAAGGGTACGGAGCCAGAAATCGAGTTAACATTATTTTCTATGTGCACCACTTAGTTTCTGAGTTAAGTATATTTGCACGAAGTTGATAAATACATTTTTACATATCTTGAAACCTACCCACTTACAAACGTGCAAACGGAACGAAATCCTACCTGCAAACATACCCTAAAGCGTGCGTAAAGGAGCCTGCGAAAGAAGAAACGGAACATTTACGCATGCTGTAAATTGTGCGGTAGGGGGGGGGGGGGTTGTATAGTGCTTGGTGAATATAAAAACGTCAAAGTCTTTGGTATGACGGAATCGAACTCAAGACTTACCGAAAGCTACTCTCCAAGCAGAGGTTTGGGTTTTGGCTTTTGGGCGTGTTTTTAGTCTTTTTTATCGGGGTTTATTTTTTTGAGTTGGCGTAAAAAAATTCCAGTGCAAAAAAAGAAACCCGCCAAAAATAAGCCAAAACCCAAACCTCTGCTTGGAGAGTTACCGAATGCAAGGCGAGCACTCTATCCTCTAGGCCACTCTAAACTCTTGCTGAAGCCTCTTTACCTCAGTTCTACACATGCTGTCCTACTTCCATTACGAGTGGCCTTGTCAGAGCATTATCAGGGGGACCACCGTGCCACATGGTAGATGCCTTGAAAACACCGCCCTTTCTCCCAATTAGGGTTGGCAGATGTTCAGCGTTAATGTTTATCTGCTGGTGAGTTACGTCTGTCCTGACACGGTACTGATACAAGGTCGCGGGGCAACCCCTGTACGCTTCAGGAGGCCCGCGCTAATGCACAGTGCACGCATCTTCTGTACATGATTAGCGTATGAATGAAGAGGCTCTTTTTACACAACCATCTATAGTATATGTGTAGATACGTAAATATTGTACGTTTGGGAGTGCATCTATAGCAGCGACACCTGTGCTGCAGTGCAATGTGAACCAGTCAGAATTGCCCTGAGGAAGGTGACAGACGGTCACCGAAACGTCGGCTGTGAATAAAATTAAAAAAGAAAATGAAATGGAATAAGCTACCACGTGATTGTTTCTTATGGGTATAACCTTAAACTTTTCAAGTCTAAGGTCAACAAACATCTGTCCTCACTGTCTAATCCAAAACATTTTGAGTGGCTCTCATGAGCCTTGTTTTGTAGTGAATCATGAAGTAATAATAAATAAAAAAAAAAGATAATTACTTGGCCGTGTAAAAAGAGTCTCTTTACTCAGTAACTTACCAACCTGATAAAACTATTCGCGGATGACTTGCATATGTAGGAATTTGGGACACTGCATAAGGCCTACTGCAATATTGTTCATTCAAACCTTCCAAATACAATATCAAAAAAAGTTTAGCCATTAGAAATCCCTCCAATGATTGAAAAACCTCATTCCCGCTCTATACTAGCCAAATACTCTTGTAGGTGAACCTTATGGAATTGTAGTTATGTACATGCACTAGTAGATGCCATACTTTGTACCCTGTACAACGTTGAGCAATAAGATTGTTATATACCCCCCCCCCCACACACGAATCTTCTGAATATGCACACTTCAATATTTGTTTCGTATTTGGAATTCCCTAAAAATGGCTTCCAAGGCAGCAAACTATGGTGTGTGTGGTGGGGGGGGGGGGGAGGGGGGTTCCCGACAACGCTCTACCCTAAATTTTGAGAGCTGGCTACGTATTTCGATGAATTCAGGAAATTTCTCGATTACGCTTTACGATAAATTCCAAGTGGCTACAACGTTCTACCTAGAATTAAAACGGTCGATTACGCTCCGAGTACGGAAAAGGGCACGCGGGCTCCCTATAATATATGCGCTAAGTTAAGACCTATCAGCCGCGGAAGCCGTACGTTTAAGATGCATCCTTAAGATGACCCCCCCCCCAACAAGTTTTGGCCAATCTACTAACTGTCATCTACTCTACTCTACCCAGCAAACCGAGCCTGCTAATGTAAAAGTGGAAACATTTCCATTCAAAGCTTATCCGGTTGCTTTGTCTACATGTACCCGAGGTCAACGACTCCCTGCATGTCTTTTGAGCTGTACAGAAAGTGCGAAATGTAACGAAATGAAATGAAAGAAAACAAAATATGTATAATTGTGTTTAAAAAAATACAATGAAATATAAAATACATCTAGATGGCGGAAAAGAAGGCAAGGAACTTTAAAGTTTTAAATACAGAAGAAAGTGATAGACAAATAAGCTGATATGATTTATTGTATGATATGATATCTTGTATTTCTTCAAGAATTGGTTAAAATAACACTTGCCTCATGCATGCACTCTTGGTGAATTCTGAAAAAGTAATGTTACCGCCAAATTCTTTATTCTAGTCCTTCCTGTTTCCTTGTCGCGATTTCGTGCACTTGGTCAAAGTTTATGTAGCATAGCATATCGTTCAACGTCATAATAAAACAAAAACTAATGGTACAAAATAACGTTTAACACCATGTTTTCGGCTTAACACGTTTTTCTACCTCAAATAATTATAAGTACTAAATAAATGTACTAAAATGATCAAGTCCTTCAACGTTGGTAAACAGTGGTGGATCTTTTGCCGTCAGCGTCCCCATTTTCGGCGAAGAAATTAGCCACGTAAACACACAAAAACTGAGTAGTTTTAGAAATCAAACACGTCAGATTATCTATTTATGCTTAGGTCACAATTCAAGAAAGGGGCCCGCTCGGCGCGTGTTCGGCGTGTTTTTTGGCACTACCGAACGGGACCTGGACGGAGACCGGCGGGCTTCCCGACGGCTGCCGGCCTATTTTTGGCCCCGCGCGGTCGCCGAATCGATTTTAACTCAGAGTTAAAAACACTTCGGGCCCCGTTCGGCGAAATACGCCGAAGCGACGCCGTAACCTCACTGCCCGGGACCCGTCGGGCGGCCGAACAGGGACCTGCCTAAGATTATGACGTCACATGTGCTGATCAGTGCATCAGATAGTCAGGAAAAGGGGGTTATAGGGAGCATATATAAACTCCTGCCTCAGACTACGTCGCACAGTTCACCATGTGTGTGTTACATCGTGTACTTGTGTGTGTATTTGTGTGTCAGAATGTCGAAGGGCAAGGGAAAACAGCCGGCACGGCTCTCTTGCCAACTTCATAAAACAGATCATAACAGGAATAGAATGTGTCTGACATTATCTCTTGTTACATCATATGCCTTCGTAATAAAATGGAATCAGAAGTTATTGGCATTTATTTTCAGTCCAAATTTCAACAGAAGTAACGATATTCAGTGGTTTTATTGCTCAATAGCAAGGAGCTGCCACGGCACACTTCCTGCGTCACTGCTGAAGTACTTCCTGCGTCACTGTTGAAGTACTTTCGAAAGTAGGCCCTCGGTTACTTTTGCGACGCACCAGTTCTGCCTGCCTCTCTTCTTCAGCTACCAATGCCAGAAGACCTACATGTAGATTGTCACCAATCTCAATCTCAGACGGGCTTGTAAGTTGTTTGCAGGTTGCACTGAACGCTGCATCGCCAACTTCAGTCTACTCTTTACTTGACGTGTACTCTTTACTTGAAGTGAACGGTAGCAGGCAGTGCAGCGCTTATATATGTACCTTCTCAAAAACACGAGAGGAGCCCGTCGGGATCCCGCCAGGAACCCGCCAGGGACCTGACAGCTGCCCGGCCGAACTGTAAGAGCCGGTCGGCACCCTACCACACGCCGCACGGGTCAAGACGGGCGACTGACCGGGCGCCGGACAGGTCCCTGACAGAAACCGGCCGCAAAAGTTTATGAATATTAATGAGAGCCGCCGGCCTGAGCACAAGCAGGCCCCGACAGGGAGCCGTAAAGGAACATTTAATTGTGACCCTGACAGTACGGCGCACGCTCGGCGCCATGACGCCGGCCGGCGTCTACGCCGAGGACATGCCGAACGGGCGCCGTTTCAAATGTGACCTAAGCATTACCAATCACGTTTGTATTCAAAACTTCACGTTACATGTTTTCTTTCCTTTTATTTCGTTCCATTTCGTTGCATTTCGCACTTTCTGGGGTCCCTGCCTTTTGCTAATCTAATAAACCCCCATCTTCTTGTCTATCACTGTTCCGACTTAGTGCTGCCGTTGGGACTTCAAAGGCAGCAGGGAAATAGTTCATTGACCTTTACGTTGATGTCTTAAGGAAGTCAGCAGCTGTACTTGTCAGCGTTTTTCTCTTTCCAGACGTCAGCATATAAGTCTTCAGAGGAATAAGGGTCAGGGTTGAGTTCCTTAGACAAACTTAAATGCCTGGTTTTCCATATGGCCAGTAGAATTGTCTTACACTTGTATTTTGCCGCAGTTGTTGAAAACATCATAGTCTCACATAGCATGCCGTTTCTGTTTTCCTTCAGCTATAACCTTCGAGAAGAAAAGATAGAAAACAGAAATAGGTGTTTACGAAACCGTTTTCAAAGCCGTTTCTGTTCAGTTTCCTTCTAGAAGCAATTACAGAAAGTAGAAATAGGTGTTTACGAAATCGTTCTACGGAAGGTCTACCATTCTGACCTTAGTGCTTTGTCTTCGTCAATGTCAGAGTATGCATGGTCCTCATTTGTAACTTTCACCGAGTTTACTACAGGTCAAAAACCAACGCCATTTTTTTTGGCAACCAACATTATGTTTCCAGAAAAAGACTTAATGTAATTACCAACGCTGACCTTTTTAAATCAAAGTGAAGAATTTTAAGAATGAACTTCCCAAGTCGTTCCAAAGATCTAGATTGTGACCTTGCGGACTGGTTTTAGTTTAGAGGAGTCAGCCTCATGTAGAGTACTTGTGCAGATCCTATGTCGGACACTGACCCTGGATAATGTGTGCAGGTTGCTCCGTGCGGGGTACTGGAGGTTACTGAACCCTACCTACATCTAACCCTACCTACAGCTACAGCTTCTCCAAACCAATAAGGTCAATGACCTGAACCAGACGTCTGTCACCATGGTAACGAGTGTTGGGTTACATCATGTTGCAATTTTATAGCAGGAGGGATTTAGACTCCTGTCTGACCATATGTATGAATGTGTTTGAGTGTCGACATACATTTTTTTTATTTACTTCATGATTCACCACAAAATAAGGCCCATGGGAGCCACTCAAATGTTTTGGGTTACTGTACAGCCAATGAGGACGGATGTTTGTTGAAAAGTTTATACCCATATGGGAAACAATCACGTGGTAGCTTGTTCCATAGTGATGTTGTTCTAGGAAAGAAGCTTTCTGCATGGAACTTCCTCCTAAGAGGTGGTGTATGGATAGTATAGTATTAGGATAGTATTGTTTCAACTTAATAGTACGTATAAAGATACGTGCAAAATATTATTGACTTTGAAAAAATCTGGTTTGCAAGCCCTAAAAACTGCATTGGGTGCTTTTAACTCTAAATTTGAAGCTTACAGCATGTACTAAAATTTAGAGTTCCCCGACTGAAATTCACATAGATAGGACAGACAACTATTCATGTGGCTGCGTTTTTTTATCATTTTCCGTATCAAGTAGACCATCAGAGGGGAGGGCAAACGCGGTCATCAGGTTAACGCTTGAAGTGACATATGCCAAAGGTCTAGATCCTACCGTTACGCTTCGCACGCTTCATTTACATATTATGCAAATTTATACTGGTTTATACTAGTTTCCGTACGAAATTACTTTCATCTTTTGCCAAAAATAAAAACGACGTCAAGATGATTTGCTTCTACTGATGTACGGACATTTAAATCAAAGGACCATACCGGTAACAGGTGTTTGGGACTAATCTTTAAACACTAGGGGGTAGCTTCAGTGTTACTCGAGTCCATTGCACCGCACTTTCTCTTTCCCAAATAAGGCCACAGCAAGTAACTTTTATGGGTGACATAAAAAAAACGCACCAATTTTCGCCTGCTTTTGAAAAACAATTGCCTTCTGAAAGTGTTCAACCTGCCAAAAATGGGCAAATATGTCTGTTGCTATGCCGGAACGTGCATGGCAGATGAATATGGAGAGGAAGCGATACAAGGTTCTGATTTATTGTTTTGTCTTTAACTTTGATTCAGAGATGTATATTTCATTCCATTGAAATGCTATGTTCACTGAATCAAAACCATTTGAACCATGATTCAAACATTTTATTTTTCAGTGCCAAATGGATGTTGTAATAGTTGGCGGTTAACACAGCACAATATATTTGGTACAAATTCTTGTTTCACAAGGTTTACGATGTCAAAATTTGAAAATGAACGAAACTTGTTTTTTTTGGGGGGGCCGCCTTGTTTTTTCTCGCCCTATCGCATTAGATCTGTAGTCTGCAGAGGATGTCATCCGTAAAATTTACTTGCTGTGGCCTAACTGACATTGGCCTTATGGTAATGACATCAAGATAGGCCAAACAGACGCAATTTGTGTTATCGTATTTTGCAACTTTTAACCAAATATATACCTTTCTCAGCGGCAAGGGTCATTGCTCGTCAATACCGGACACTTTATGAAAAGTGGGATTTATTTATTTATTTCTGTTTTCTTTAACCGGGTAAACGCACTCAGTGCTACCCACACTGCTTTACATGCGTGCCGTGTAAGAGAATAACACAATCACATAACAGAAATTAGTCACCGGAAAACAGCCCATAATAACAATAAATACACGAGAGAGTCAAATAAAGTTATAGTTCTAGACAGCTACCTTTATCATGTAGTTATTTTATACTCTATTTCATTGTTCAATAATGTTTTGTAATTTGCAATTAGCCTCCGAGCACGAATTTGCAATAAACTTTTCATTAAATAAAAATCATATAACGTAAATCAGTCGATAAGCCAAGCCATATTTATCAATGGTGGTAAATGACAGCTAAATTAAAGCCCCCGTCACACATTCACGAACTTCCCACCAATTCGTTCCCGAACACCAGTCGAACAGGTGAAACATTCGGCTGACGCAGCCGACCGCCAGCCGACTCTGCGCCGACCAACCATGGTTGGCGTGCGTTCGGGAGGCCGTGAATGATAATGGTTGCTTCTGGCGATGGACGTCACCAGTATAAATTCCCTGTATTTGTGATTTCTTCGCTATTTGTGGAGTGAGCCCTGTGTTATGTCAATTAATACGTCATTAGACATCCAAAACACCAAATGCAACCATTACGTCACACATCCACGACTTTGGCCTCCCGAAGACTAGCCGAACGACCCCCAGCCATAGGTGGGTCGGCGCAAAGTCGGATGGGTCGGCTGGTGTTCGGCGGATTCGGACGTAAGTTGGAAACAGATGGATAACAGGCTAGGTAAAGCACAGGTACCAACTGCCAACCTCACAGTCAGTTGATCAATGGGTTTAAGTTCACATGTTACACCCAGGCGGGCGCAACTTTGCTCTCTGAAAAAGCCATGGAGACTTCTTTAAATGCGCTCAAGGTGGTTTTCTGAATGTCCTGTCGGACGACAACCTTAAAGGGGTCTTGAAGGTGCACGCGTGTGTGTGCTCTACCCTAAAGTCAGGGTCTACGTACATTGTATATTACGTCAGGCTTCACGATAAATGCAGGCGCAATACTTGCGTAGAGCGCACCGACTCCACGCACATAACGGTCCGGCTATACGAATTGAATGACGTGGGATTCAAACAACTGACTACACTCTTACCTAAAGGGTCATACAGTCGCCCTATTAGTGACGTGTAAATTGGAGTTCACTGGGAATTGGACGGGTACACTGGGACTTGAACCCCGGACATGTAATCCAGAGGCATGATGGCTAGCCTCTAGAGTAAAATATCGCTGCAAGCAACGTAAACATAAGACTGTGCTGCATGCCAGATCTAGTTGTGAGGTTGCCAATGCAGTGACGTGTCTATTCAACCTTTATCCATTCAAACGGAGCGGTAGCTACAAAAACGCTTTAAATGTATCCAATGCAATTTCAGGGTGGCAAAATTGGAAATATTCTGAATAAGGTAATCTGTATGATATTGACACATACTATCCCACATTAGCACATTTCAATCAGTATTTCGTACTTTAGGCATTTAAAACCGCAGAAGCAAGCCCAAAGATGAGTCCTTTATTTTCTGGGTGGTACCCTAAAAATCAATCCAGGTCCTCCTAATAACAGTTTTTCGTCAGAATTTGGGGCAGTTTTGCTCCATTAATGTCGATATACATTTAAAGGGGTCAGTGTTGTTTCAACTTAGTATGTAAATAGGTGACTAAAATACTGACCTTAAAAATCTGGTTTCCAAGCCCTGAAAACTGCATGGGATGCCTTTAATTTTCCCCCAATGTTTAATTGTAACGACTAGTGCGTTCTATTTGATAACGTTCGTTCATAGTGTAGGGCTAGACCCTTGCTTCTAAACCATACTAATATTGTTTACGCCACCAGACCCAAACTATGTGTGCACCTGTTCTATCTGAATACAAAAGTCCCTACCCGAACCTATGTTAGATTAATGGCACTTTAGAAGACATGCGAGGAACTTGAACTTGAAAGGTACCCATGACCTTAACCTCTGTAATCAGGTGCACCCCGCCCGTAAATGAGAACCACACGACTATATCCGCACCAGTAGCCAACAAAAACAAGACATCCCCATGGCAACAACAGAAGTTCATTGACTCTGTCACCAAGTACAGTAGGGGCATTATCACTAGAAAGCTTTAAACAATGTTTAGAACTATTGCAGAGTGGAACTCGCTGTCACCAAGTACAATAAGGGCATTATCACTAGATACAGTAGCTTTAAACAATGTTTAGAACTATTGCAAAACTCGCTGACACCAAGTACAGTAGGGGCATTATCACTAGATAGCTTTAAACAATGTTTAGAACTATTGCGAAACTCGCTGACACCAAGTACAGTTGGGGCATTATCACTAGATAGCTTTAAACAATGTTTAGAACTATTGCGAAACTCGCTGACACCAAGTACAGTTGGGGCATTATCACTAAAATAGCTTTAAACAATGTTTAGAACTATTGCGAAACTAGCTGTCACCAAGTACAGTAGGGGCATTACCACTAGATAGCTTTAAACAATGTTTAGAACTATTGCAGAGTGGAACTCGCTGTCACCAAGTATAGTAGGGGCATTGTCATTAGATAGCTTTAAACAATGTTTAGAACTATTGCAGAGTGGAACTCACTGTCACCAAGTACAGTAGGGGCATCATCACTACATAGCTTTAAACAATGTTTAGAACTATTGCAGAGTGGAACTCACTGTCACCAAGTACAGTAGGGGCATTACCACTAGATAGCTTTAAACAATGTCTAGAGTTAGATGTTCAAGGGTTAGGTGTAACAAGTTGACAGGTGTAATGTAGCCAGTTGCCACCGTGCCGCGTGCCTGCAAAGCTGGTGTGTTACGCCAAACGGCGGTTATACCAGCTACAAATGTATACAGATACAGAAGCTGGTGTGTTACGCTGAAGGGCAGTTATACTGGCTATACAGATACAGAAGCTGGTGTGTTACGCTGAAGGGCGGTCATACTTGTTATACAGATACAGAAGCTGGTGTGTTATGCCGAAGGGCGGTTATACTGGCTATACAGATACAGAAGTTGGTGTGTTACGCCGAAGGGCGGTTATACTGGTTATACAGATACAGAAGCTGGTGTGTTACGCTGAAGGGCGGTTATACCGGCTATACAGATACAGACTCTGTTTTTTTTATTGAAAGACTTGTCATTCAAGACTGACCGCAGCTGATTTTGTCAGTGAACACGTGTCAACGAAAGACACCCGACATCATCAATGCTTGAAATCACTCCTGCTTGGCTGACAAAAATAAACATGGAAAAGGTATTCACAACTACATGTAGAAAGGTAACATTTGAGAAGCAAATGCATAATGTTTTCACATATGGTCTGCTCTGTTGATTTTTACTCAAACACATTGTTCATATATATGGTCAGACAGGAGTCTAAATCCCTCCTGCTATAAAATTGCAACATGATGTAACCCAACACCATGGTGACAGACTGGTTCAGGTCATTGACCTTACATGTATTCGGAGAAGAAGAGGAAACTGAGCAAAAACAATACGTTTTCCTTCGGTTAACATAACAAGCTGTCTTCAAAGGTTCACTGCAAGTGATTGTACTAGAGCTACATATTACTAGGGAATGGATAGAGTTTATTAGTTATATGAAACAATTTGTTTGTTTCAAGACAATGTACAAAATGAATTGTCTATTCAAATTTCAAACCACTACTATTTATCCTAAGTTTTCTAAACTTATAAAGAAAAAAAAAACTATTCTTCTTTTAATTACCCAAGACCCACAAATTTTGGAAAAGATGGGACATTACGTCTACCATGGCCTACAAAAGATATGTCAAACCCTTCAGACATGGTTTCAGACAATTTCCATTTATTATGTAGATTTTATACTTCTTTTATACCCTGTTTCACTGTTCTTTTTTCCGTGTTATTTGTATTGAATTAGCCTTTAGGCAGAAACTTGGAATAAACTTAACATGTTATCAGTACATGGACACAGGTGCATCATCTTTGCACAGGTCAGTGGTTAGATAATCTAGTATGGGTCAAACCCTGTACAACTGTAGTTTTAATAAGGGAGAACAATAGCTCCTTGAGGTTTTAAAAATAAAAACTGCAAAGGTTTTTAAAAAAATTGGCAAGTATTCTGGTATATAACATTGTTAGATGTAGTGTATGCTCTTTCAGAAGAATGGTCTACTCAGAATTAATGTAAAGAAGTAACTGCAACTAATTGTTTGCAGTTGAAAATGATTACTTTGTCAATGTCACTGGTAGTAGACATCAATCTAGCCTGGGATCCAGCCTCACTTGTAGAGCTTGTTTTGCTTCCCTGCTAAAGGCTTACATGTAGTCTCTAACAAGACTTTTCCTGCATCCCAAGGAGCCTGATAGAGACTAGGATCTCACACTAGTGTTGAAGGATATTAACGTTTTGTTTTTTTCACAACCAGTAAAGTCTCTTACCTTGCTGACATTTTGGTGTCTATCAGACACTGTCCTCAGAACTTGTGACTGGAGTTCTGCTTCTCGCCACTATATGTACGTAAATGGCTAAAAGAATCGGTCTGGATAAGAAAGTCAACCCCAGTGATGAACTGGGACGAGGGGGGATACAAACTAAGTCAAGTTTGGGATTGTGTTCTTGGTACAAAAGCGCCACCTACATTATGTCGGCTACATATAGCGTCAAGAAGCAGAATTCCAGTCAGAATCTCTAAGGAAGGTGTCTGATGGACACCAAAACATAAGCAAGGCAAGAGACTTTACTGGATGTGAAAAAGAACATCTCAATATCCTAGTGTTGAAGGTTTACTGTTGTATGTCTCACTGGAGACTGACGTGGATAAACAGTGCTGCTGGACTCAGGTCTTCCTGATCCTTACTCAGAAGGTGAACATGTCGATACCCTAGAAGTAAAAACATTCTTATTAAAGAAAGAACCAGAAAGGTAACATTTGCAAAGCAAATGTTCTATGTTTACCATCACATGGCTTTGTTTATTCTTACTCAAACACATTCATATATATGGTGACATGCAGCCCCTTTTGAACTCAGTTCTGCATGGCACTTGCAACATTACGTAACCCAACACCAGTTACCATGGTGAGAGACTCTGGTTCAGGTCATTGACCTTATTTGTTTGGAGAAGAAGAGGAAGAAACTGAGGAAAAACAATGTTTTCCTTCAGTAAACACAGTAATGTGTATTATGCATGTACAAATACATGATGTAACTGATGGCTGTTGTTTCAAACTTTGTCAAATTAACACACTTCAGAGAAGCCAAGTGACAAGTCTCACTGGGTCAGTCTACTGAGGAAGACCAGAGTGACTGGTCGAAAGCTCTTGGTGAGAACAATTCTTTGTGTTGGGACAAAACTTTTAAGGTAACTACCAACACAGATGAACTTTCATGAAGCTATCAAAACCACTAGCCACGCTGTACCCACCTTGCTGCATGCTGGTCACAGGTAGGGAGAACTGGCCGATGGTCTCACTGTCGCTCAACTTGTCATGTTCCTTCACCTCAAACCTGAGCATGGCCAGGTCAGGGAACGTCAGCGGGAACGTCATGTCACTGTTCCACACTGGGTGGAAACCTGCGAGAAGTGAAGAAATTTCATTGCACGACAATTAGTGCTGCGTACTGGTTCACTGGACTTGGATCCGGACTTGTAACTAAAGAAAGTTTAGGTTCAAGTCCTAAAAAACCTAAAAGTCAAGAACCGAGTCCGGACTTATTACCATAAAAGACCATTTCACATAGTACCCCTTTTCTTTCCAGATTGCAAAATCTTTGCTGCAAAATGAAGAAAACATTGCCATCGGGCACCGTCAAGTACCGGCCTCCATGTTATGTGGCCAAAGTTTCACCCAGACAACATTGCAAGGTTGCCAACTTGCAATTTTGTATATGCCATGGGTTTAGGTCCGGACTTACATGTCCTGAACTGAACCTAAAGCTCTGGACTTGAATCCGGCCCTGAATCTAAATGTGGGCTTAGGTACGCAGCATACAAACGACAATTGTACATAGCCAGTCTATCGCGGTTGGGGCGGATTTTCTTCAGGGCTGCTGAAGCTCTTCCGTGCCCGCCTCGGCTAGCTTCCCTGGCAGGTTTTTCATGACGGGAGATTGATTAGCCCCTCTACAATGGGGTGAATCAACTCCTGGTGTGCCAAACTCTATCACAGGCGTAACACTCCTACCGGGCGGTCTGTTGAGCTGGGTGTAGAGAGCCTGCCCCAACGATAGACTGGATACCAGATACATGGTACAATGTATGGCAACAACTTTTGAACATAGTGCAAAAAAGAGGAATAGAATAAAACTGAACATCTTAATTACTAAAACTATGAGGTCTAATTTGACGATGGTAGGTTATTTTCCAAGCGTGTTTACCGTTGTTTTTCACCACCTCGGTCTCGTCCTCGGCGCAGTCCCCGGGAACCCCGTAGACCTGTACCTTCACGTACGGGTCCACCGCACTGCCGCCACTACCCTCGCCTTCAGGGGTAGGCAGCTGGTAACCACTGATCACCTGCAGTAGAGGACCAAACAACTCAGGGTTTTTTTTTTTTAATGGAATGGTTCAGTGCAGAGCCTATACAACCACTTCTCGGCATTGAACTAGAAATATGAGAGAAACATGGCTATGTCAAGAGATGGCGGTGAACGTTTGATTTGAAAGCCTGTAAATTGTAGGTTGGTGGGAAACACTTGGCTGGGAGGGAATTCCAAAGCTTTGCCGTACGGGGAAAGAAACTGTCACTGTAAAATGATTTCGAACAAGGAATTTGGACGGTGAAGTTGTCTGAGGTAGTGGAGAACCTAGTAGATTGCTTAAAAGTTTTGAATGGTGGAACTAGTTGGGTGAGTTCTGCAGAGCAGTCAGGACAAGATTTTAAAAATCCACTTGCCCTATTGGGCAAGTACAAATGTACATGGTCATTTCTACTTGCCTGAACCAACTTTTAACTTGCCCAAAATATAGATTCTGAAATAAACAACATTTTTATGCATTTTTACATGCAGAGAGGACATTTTTTTTTTCTGTATACAAGTAAGCTAAGGCATTAGCAGGGTACTTTGCAATCAATTTTCTGGCAAAAGGCCATACTTTTCACTGGCATCAACATTTATCTTTATGGGAAAACAACAAGTAATTTTCCTCTAACACACCACACACCACTGGGCCATAATACTGCATCCAAAAAATTTACTTGCCCAATCAGCCCAAACTAGAGACTGTTGATAGTGACTGTCCTCACTCAAGACAGTGTCAAAGTTACATGCACACACCATGGATTAAATGTACATTGGAATTTACATTTAACTGCAAAATATTTCCCACATTAATTTTACGGTGATTTACAGTAACCTAAGAATGTCACATCATACATGTATATTATCATAGCTGTGGTACCTTGATCTTGAGCGTTTTCTTGTACTTGCTGGGGATGTTCTTCGCTGTGTCCAGCCTAGTTTGCTCTGTAGAAACAACAGGTGTTTGAAAGGAGCCTTTCTCTCTAACTCTTCTCCATATCTCAGGAATGTGATCCATAATACAGTTGTGAGACATGCAAAATAAATGAGAAGTCTACAAGGCGGCTTAGCCATGCACACGCCCAAACCTCGCACTCATACATGTGTACATACTACTTACAAATTGATCAAAGCATTTCGTCTCCATGAAACTTTCTTTTTCCGAAGAAACGTCATTGTTACACAATAGTTCCTGTTAGGTGACGGTGGGCAGTATAGACTTCCTGGCACTTACTGATTCATTTGCAGGGCTCGAAATTAAAGGTGGTCCAATGGCCACTGACCACTAAAACTTAGGCTGGGACAGCTAAAAAGACACTTCGGGACATTTTTGGGACAATAGAAAAATAACATCAGAATGTCAGCCCTTCTTTTGTTTATCAGGCACATGTCACAGCTTTTGGATCCGGAAAAGTCCCCCCGAATTTCCTGTCAACTCTGCAATCATAGTGCGCCTGGGAGTGAACATATTAAGTAAAATCATGGAGTTAAATAAAATAAAGTTGATGTCAAGCTGAAGTAATACAATACTTCCCAAAAAACAGGTTGGACACAGTTCATCCTCACTTCGGGACAACTGAAATTTATTTTTGGGACAGTGCTGGGACAATAGGAAGTTAATTTCGAGGCCTGATTTGATGCACATTATATTTATATTTTTATTATTATTAAACTTCATTTTTGAAACAAGTTCTAAGTCTGCATGGCATTAACCTGGTTGAACAACACAGATGAACATTTGAACAATTATAGATCCTGTCCTCCGTACCATCTCTGAGTGCATCTGGCTTCAGCACGTATCCACATCCTCCGTTCTGTCGGAACAGTCCCAGGTTCAGGTCCATCTGATCGCACGGCGTCTGGTAGTTCAAAGCAACTGGAAGATACAGTTGTTATCATTATTACCACTGCCATCATCTTAGTTGATGAGTGGAGACTTCAAATGTCTTTTGACTTAAAGTTAAAGCCCGTCATACATCCCCGAATATGGCCTACCAAACACTAGCCAAACTCCCTGCAACCATAGTCAGGAGTGGGTCGTTGCTGGGTCAGTTGGTGTTCGGTGACATATCTTGCTTCTAAACCCAAATAGCACAGTTTGTAACGGCAAAATTTAGTACTTCTCTTGTTGTTATTGCTATAGAAAAATTTCTACTAAGCTGAAATCATTTACATAAAGTATCATTTTTACAAACTTTTAAATTGTGACATTCTGCAACATTGCAGAACACTGAAAAAAGGACTTGTATGACTGATTGAGGACTTTTGGGGTCAGAGTAACCTTACCTATTTGGCACCCAGCAGACCAGTACAGGTGAGGGTCAATATTGGAAGAGTCCACTCTACCACCAGAGGGGTATATCTTCACCAGCTGACGTTTGGTATGGTCAATGAAATCTGCTGCTTCATCTTTCACCATATCGTTGGCTTTCCCCTCCTTGATCGAGCTTATATTGTAGGGCATGTCTAGACATAAAAAGATACTAGTAATGAAATTCAAAATGATATCAGTTACCAATGGTAATTCCTATGATATTGATCTTAAAGCTATGGTTGCGTATCCTGAAATTCAGCTTTCTCATCAAATTCAATGCTAATTAACAAATTAAAGAGTCTACGAGAATAAAGTAAAAAATTCATTTCACATTATCTTTAGTCCTATGTAAATCTCTTACCCTTTTCCCTTGAATGCTGGAAGCTGTGGAAATGTACCGCTTCGCATATGTTGACAAGATCTGACAGCTCTTTAGCCAGCTTGATGGTCTTTTTCTGCATTAAAAAAAGGGACAAAGGGTTGTTAATCTGCCATGCTTATGGCATGTTCTTGGAAGGCGGAGCCTATCTCTCTCCTTTGACCAACTTTTACCTATTAGTAACCAACTGGAGTCAGGTGCAAGAACCATCAGGTACACTCCTTTGACAGACTTTTACCTCCCCAACTGAAGTCAGGTACCAGAACCATCTGGTACCCAGGATATGTTATTGGAAATCGGAGCCTAGTCCTCTCCTTTCACCACCTTCTCCTCCCCAACCGAAGTCTGGTAAAGGTCTATATAGCTAGGCCCTAAACCTTTTTGAGGTACAATGGGTTGTTCATCCACTGTGTCTTGGGCACGTACTTGGAGAGTAAAGCAAATGCCTCTCCTTCCACCGCTGTTGAACTGACCAACCCAAGTCAGTACTACCCATTTTTCACTAAGGTGGATTGAGGAAAATGCAATGACCAAAGCCACAATGTTTAGCCAAGAATACCGAGGATGGTGCCCGTATCCTCTTGATCTCATGCCTGCTAGCATAGCTCCTCAGCCAAATTTCCACACCATACCACATTACAGGCCATTTATACTGCATTGGACAATCATCATTCTTGTATCTGAAGAGATTTCACGTCAAGATGAAAAAAGAGTAAATGTCGGAATACACCATAGATCGATTGTGGATACATTATAAGTACATGTATACCTTTTCTTTGCCTTTGGACGTCTTGACACGTTCTTGTACCTCCACATCTTCCGTCTCGGCGGCTTCATCTTCGTCGCTTACGTCGTCTTCTGTCACGTTACGTTTCAGCTTCTTGTTCTGGGAACAGCGATAAGACTTAAATTCTGGCACTGTATTTTTACAGTTTTATTCATCCAACAAGTATGCTGATACAGTCAAAGCTGCCAATTCAGTGAACACATCTTCAAGCAACACCATGGCCAGGTGTCACCGCTTTTTCTCAGTCCCAAAAATTTTCTCCATTGATGCAAGCATTAAGCGACCTATCCAAAGTGACCACCTGGCCAACGCGATTGCGACCGCCCTGAGTTGGGTCCACTCAAGGCCTGATACTTGCCCATGGTGACCACATTATTTTGATCGTGCTGATTATTGTAATATTGATGATAACTAATGAGAAATTATTGAGAAACCAGCCAGTTTGCCTTGACTGCTGGATGATGTTTTTTCAATGTAAACCCTCCCCACATGCATTCACCACAGAACTGAAGATGCTTACAGGATTTGACATGAAAACATCTTTACATGGAAACCAGTTATGTCTCAGTCATGTTGTGAGGCGACCCTCTTCAAGGAGACCACCTGTCCAAGGTGACCACTATTCTTCGGTCCCCTGAGTGTCTGGCTTGGACAGGTTTGACTGTATTTCGTATCAAATGTCGCAGACAAAAGAAGAAAGAAATGCATAAAACAACTGTTCATCATTATTCGGTTCCAGTTTTAAACCCACAATTTTTTAGAACATACCTTGACGATGATTTTCTCGCGCAGCCGATGCGGAGAGGGCAGTTCCTGCATGTTGGGTGTGGCGGGGATGTTACACAGGGAGTCCCCCAGGATGTTGACCAGATGTGCGGCCAGGACTCGCTGCTGGGCCACACTGCAGTGGTTCTCCAGGGACAGGAACACTGGGTACCTGAGGTTTGTGAAAAAAAGAACATCTGAAAATACTTGTGACAGGCTGAATAAAAGTTCTAAACGGGAACTATGCGGCTCCAGGTGTCTTACTGAGGGTCGACTGCGTGTGCAAGATGTCGGTTAGCTTGAGGAACGAATCCCCTCTACTATATATCTGAAAATACTTTCATCAGGTTGGTAGAGTATAGGACATAGGGGCGAGAAGCAGAACTCCAGTCAGAAGCTCTGAGAAAGGTACCTGATAGACACTGAAACATAAGCAAGGTAAGACAAGTTTGGTTGTGTAAAAGAAAACAAGAACAGTTTAAAGGAGTTTGTATAGGTCTGCACTGCATGTTCTTGTTGCTGGTATAAAATAACACTGTAGTATAAAAAAATCTAACAAAACTGACAACAATTGAAGAACCTATGTCAAGTCATTGGTTGGATGTAGTGTCGTCGTCAAAGCATCACTTTGTAAGAAAATATTTGCTAACTCCAATAATGAAGTCTATCGATAATCATCAAAAACGTGAAGTTAATTCTCTTTCCTGCTCTGTATTTTTGCTGAGAATTTCTCTAAGAAGAAGCTGTTGCTAATACCTAGAGGCCTTGAAAGCGTAACGTCCAATCGCCTCTATGACTTCTCTGAACAGGACTTTAGAGGTGAAGGTGTAGCCATGGTAAATAACAGGCTCTCCGTCGTCTCCATCCCAGCAGTCCAGCTCCAGGAACCTGCAGCCCTGCAGAAGACAGAAGAAGAAGAACTTTATTACGCAACAGAATGTAGCGGATACATCATATGGCAAAATACACATACTTGGTGATGCTAACATGTAGTTGGTAATGCTAAAAATATCTAACAGTAATATCTAACAGTTCTATACTAACTGTACATGTACTAAGAATCTGGTCCACTTTCATAAATACAATAAAGAGACACAAATTATACTAATCTAACTCTATTGATAGTAATATATTGTGTCAGGAATTTATTACATTTTCTTGTTTTGTCAGTGAATTGTGTAAAAATTGGCCTACACATATTAAGTGGATACTAGTATATTGACAGGACATAATGTAGCATATTGAATATCTCTGTCTTTGTATGGGGTAGCGTTACATCGGTCTTACATATAATCAAGGAGTCATTATACACAGATATACACTCTGTATAATGTCCTTGATATAAAAATATTGTAACAATTTTCGTCGGTTTTCATCATAGGTTGGGCAATCTATTATAAAATGTAATTCATTTTCAACTCCTTTATGACACGTGGGACACAGTCACACACAAAATGAACTTGAATTAGGTAACATTTTGCAAAGCAAGTGCACAATGTTCACCTTCGCATATAACCTGCTCTGTTAATGCTTTAAACTCAAACACATTCATATATATATGGTGACAAGAGTCTAAATCCAGTAAATTTAGTATAAACTAAGAAACATTTGTTAGGGAGCGAGTATGGGAGTCAAATACAATGGTACCCAGGCTATTATGTAGGTCTGACAAACCTTCAGCAGAACTCTGATGTATCCTTCTTTACTACTTGGTCCGCGGAGTTGGTCCTCCAGGAGGTAGGTGTTGTGTGAAGAAGCGATGAAGTAGTGACTTAGCGGCTGGGTCATGTCCTGGTAGACTTCGTCGTGAGTGTGGTTGAAGATGTCACCCTCGTCTGACTCCAGGTACAGGGTAAAGCCTGGCAAAAAAGAACACAAATTGTGAGGGCCTGCATGGGGGGGTCCTGACAATGCTCTATGCTAAATTTTGAGAGCCGGTTACGTATCACGCTGAATTACTTTTTAATTTTTTTTAATTTCTTTTATTTTATTACAATTTATCACATTTGTGGAAGGATTGACAAAACAGGTGACTATCACCTCTTCAAAGATGTCAACCCCGAAACCAGACAGTAAGGTTTGAACCACTCACACCGTGAAGGTCCCCTGCTACTCTTTTCGATATGTTAGGTGGGTTTATTAACGTGTGTTGGGTGTGGCTCTCCCCAAATACGGGACCTCCATTTAACGTCCTATCCGAGGGACATCCCTAACCGAAGCTAGGTACTCATTTACACCTGAGTGAAGTGAGGAAAGTCGTGTAAAGTGCCTTTCCCAAGGGCACAAGATTGGTGGAATGGGGCAGGATTCAAACCCTTGCCCTTTCGAGTCTGGGCCGAAGATGCTACCGCTATGCCACACGACCCCACTTTCAAGTATCAAGTATCTCACCTTCTAGACTCAGCAAGTTGTTCTTCTTCAGTTCAGAGTTGGGCTCAAACTTCTCTATGAGCTGGTGGCAGCCCTTGAGGTCAGTTGTAACCTGGACAAGTTAAAAATACATGGTCTGTGTGTGTGTTGCAAGTACATGACTGTACAAATAAAACTGAAGCATCGAAGTAAAGGTAAAGCAGGTGAGCTCGGACAAGGGTCGTTCGGTGAAATATCGCCAGCTGCCGCATGCCTGCAAAGCTGGTGCGTTACGCCTAAGGGCGGTTACATATACCAGCTATACAGATATGACAGCATGGTGCTTTTTGTTTGCTAACAGTGCAATGCTTTTTTGCTTCAGCTTTACGTCTCCATCCGAAAAGACAGTTACTAAAGTAAAGGTAGCAGAGTGCACAGGCCTCTAGACCACACCGGCAACTTTGACTGCATGGAAATTGGCATGAACATGGTGATTTGCTATGCGCTTTAAGACATGGTCAAATGCTAAGCACTTCAAGACATGGTCAACTGCTAAGCAACTTAAGACATGGTCGAACGCTAAGCAATTTAAGATTGAAAAAAAAAACATACGACCTGGGTCGACTTTTTTGAAATCTTGTTCAGTCTGAATTTACACCACACTTCTCAATTTCTCAAGTTGTGTACGTGTAAGAGGTGTCGAACATGCTGCAAAACTGGTTTCTCCAATCGTCTCTTTGTTTCATGATGTTCATGATGTAAGTGGTGTACCGTAAGATATAATCATTGTGTACCTTCTGTTCCTGGGCTAGAAACTCCATCAACTCGTGCACCTTCATGTTTTCTCCGTCCACAGCATACCTGGGAACATGTGATGCCTGGTCAGGGCCATCACTCGTCCATCTAATTAGTTCAATTATTCAAAGAAACATCCTCATTTACATGGCAATACACAGGGTGGTAAAAACGTACAATGACTCCAATCCCTTAGTAACAAGAAGAAAACATAAAACTGTACACACGTCATCTGTTGTTGTTGATAGGTCATGTCTGGTATATTGTGAATGATTGATTTTTCAATTGCATTATTTTTACATGTACATTTGCCTTGAAGTTCATGTTCACTACAATGTACTTCCTCTTCCTATCCAGGGCTCAAAATACTGGGTACATGTGCACCTAATTTTTTCCCCAAATATTTTCGCTGGTTTACATATGTAAAGATGTTAAATGTATAATACTGTATTACATGTAGTAGTATACAGCATATCTTTACATCTAAGTGTCAGTGAAATAGTAAAATCATTTCTTATGGTTACTTTTCTTTCGATGACATGCTCACATTTTTACATGTACATGTATATGGTGCAGCCAAAAATGTTTTATTTGCCCAATAATTTATTGTTTAGGTTGGATGCACCAGAGCACCAGGTCCTATTCCCAAAAATGAATTCCGAGCCCTGCTATCCTTAGTATTTGTGGAATCGCTAATAAATACAGCACCACAAATATCATCAACAGAAAATATCATACTTATCAAACAGTTCCTCCACCTCCCGTCTGGCCGTCATGATGTTATAAAATTGGGTGAACTCGTCCAAGTTTAATGTCCCAGTCTGGTCTTTGTCCAGTTTCTAAAAAGAAAACGTTATCAACAGAAAATAGACATTCAATTCTGCCAGAAGAGACAAACTGAAAATATAATGTGTAAAACAAAGGATCGGGCACTGATTTTTCATACTTTAAAAAGAATTCTAACAATCATTTATATATATCATTGTACAGTAGATAAAATCAAATTTTATAAAATTTAATGCAATAGGGCGGAAAAAAACAAGGTGGGCCAAAAAAAAGATTCTTTTATTTTCAGATTTTGAGGTCATAAGAGAATTGAGGTGACAAAACATGATATCACAACCAAACAGATCTTTATTATTCTTGTATGCAACAGTATTACCTGTCCTTGTAGATGTAAGACCTCAATTAACTAGAAATTCTAGCAAAATGGCTAGCTGTACCATCATGGGCAGCAAGTGGGCAGGCTTTTAGCTGGGGGGTGTCCAGGGTGTCTTTTGGACGCCCTGTACTGAAAATAATAAGAAATTGGACGCCCTACTTTTTGGTAGGACACCCTAAAGACACCCTATTTTTCCACTCCCAATCCCTGCCATGCACACATACCTCCCTTCAGCCTTACTATAAATACAAAAATGATGGTTTACTGGAGGAAAAAAACTCAAATTTGCACCTCAAAATGCAGTAAAGTAGTGTTTGAGAGCATTGTGAATTTTAAAAAGCCCCCCTAAAAAGCTTGCTCACCGTGCGTCTTCACTGTGGATAGCATACAATAAAAAATATGGACACCCACCAAAAAAATTCTACCTAAAAGCCTGACACTGGGTTGGATTGGATGCATTGGATGCAGATTGGATACATTTGTGATCAAACACAAACCATTGTGCCTCAAGTTTGCTGGATTCCTGATGGTCTCCAAACCATTTTCGGCATGTTGACCACTGTTGACCACCGGACAAAACAATTTGAATTTTCTTTTTTTTTCGCTCATGTCATCCATAAAAACTACTTGCACATCAAAAGAATTAAGGAAGTACCTTGATGACTGTGTCGATCTGAGATTCCTTTATCTGGATGTTCATCTGTGCCAGGACGGCTTTGGCTTCTTTGGACTCCAGACGATCGTCTGTGTTCTTTCCCTTGTGAAAGTACTCCGAAATCCACCTACAATTACGGCATATGTGAAAATAAATACTATTAGGTGCACTTTCAAAACAATGCCATGATGATTAATTTTCGGGCTCTTGAAGTCGTATTAACCTAGTTTAATCATGAAAACATTGACACTCATCCTCTGCCGGGACTAAGTCGAAGTTTATTGCACAACTATTGTAACAGGTACAATGTGAGAATTGCATAATGATTGTAACAGGCACTACAACTGTAAGGGAGAATCAAAATCACCCAGGGCCACCACCAGCTCCAAAATATCCTGGCAGCCACAGGGAGTTCCTAGGGGCCCCTTCAAAAGTGTATGAAAACTGTGAGTCCTTAAACTACCCGACAGGGCATTGGTTTGGAAATTTGACTGACAGCGTATAATGTTCAACATATTGACGATGAGTACTACAAGTTAGATGGATATGTTATTTTTTTAATTCCTTGTGCTAGTATTTAATTTGTATGTTGTACCTTTTGCGCTTGTCCATGATAGTCTCTTTCCTCCGAGCGCGCATCAGATGCTGTATTCCAGTGACCCATCCCTTAGCAATATCTTCTGTACTGCATTCTAGATCCAACACAGGCTGAAAAGATATGCAGATAGCATTCTAGACACTACGGCAGACATTTGACGATGAAACCAACAAGACCTCCATGATGTTCATGGATGTACAATTTTCTGCATAGTTGTAATAAATGTATTTTCTGCATAGTTGTAATAAACATATTATCACAATAAGATATAGACAGTCACGTACTTCATAAAGTGAATTTACCTTGTCTTAAAATTATTCGAGCAAAAGTCAAATATTTCAGATTCCCTAATGGGTGCATGCTTGGTCACCTTCAGGCTTAGTGATCCTGTCAATCACTTGTCAAAATCGCCTCCCAACCACCATGCAACCGAAGCAATAAAAAACAGAGAGACAGACAACCAAAATACTACAATGTACTTCAATACCCAGAGGTAACAGCCAATTTCTTACAGTTTGATCCTTGTAGTAAATGCTGAATGTCTTGGTAGATTCTGTGACACATTCTCTATCCACGCGTGACTTTAGGACTGTCAGCTTGCTGAGGAACACTTCAGCGATGTTCGAAATCTCAACTGGAAGAGGGCGGGAAAGATTCTGAACAAAGACTATAGAACATATCACAAACTTCAAGAAATTGGAGATTTTAGACTCTCAGGAAGTATTTTGATTTTTGTGAATTTAGTAATATTCGGGGCTACATCCTGCTGTCTCCCAGCTACATTCTGTGACCTTTATCACAATACTCTGACTTGAAACACACAAACTCACGATGCAACCAATCAAAACAATACTTTTTTACACAGAAGTAACTGTCACTTACAGTTCTGTTCCTCTGCAGGGCGTTTGGCACCTGAAAAGTTAAGATCAAGAGGCTAGGGTTATTAACGTTTATTACCTAGCAAATCAAGATTGTTTTCACACAAACATACCCGTAAACAATGTAAATCTTGAACTCATAAATCTTGAACTCATAAATCCCATTGTCAACCTAATCTCAAACCACGCCGTTGTGTCAACACTACATTGTAACTTTGAATGTGAATATGTGGTATTTTTCTTCTTGATAATTTCTGACAAGTTTTAGGTACATTATAACGTCATACATGTATATCACGGTGCAGATCAACACTTGTCTTGAGGTTTTACTTACATGCTCGGCATGACTTCATTCCGGCGGTGTACTCGATCGTTTCCATATCCTTCCGGAGCCGGTACTTCCGCTTGTACTTCTTGCGATTCTCGCGACATTTTGTCATGGGAGTCCAGACCGCCATCTTAGTCACACACGACTCCCCGTCCATGTCTGATATCTACAAATTCTACAAATTCAAAGGAAAGTAAGAAAAGCTCTACATGTAATTCTTTTTATAGGTACAGGTGGGGGTAAGGTATTTTATAAAACCTCCCGGAAAAAAAAAACATACTAGGCAATTTCAGACTAGTATTGAGGGTACCCTCATTTAATTCTCAGCTTCCTGAATTCCCCCATGTGAACAATTCCTGCTGGCTCTTGCTACATGTATGAGACTTTCACGTTTAACTCTGTCTGTCCTTTTGCCCTCCTGTCATTCTGCCTGTCAATCTTTCCCCAGTGCTGTCAACCTACTCTGTCTGGACAGACGGCAGAAGCTCAAACAAATCAGCTACCCAAAACACTGGCACAAAGCTGGCACACAATTCGTCAATACCAAACTCTACCTTATCATATTACGCGTGCAGTCCATTAAAATACACAACAACTGGACAGGTGTATACAATGTATGTGTGTCGAGCCGAATGTATTTGTCCAATCATGCACTTAACCTTTCTTTTGATAAAGTTATATTCAATGGACGAGACCAATAAATTTTGAGGGCAGTCGTGCATAACTCTCTTACATCATAATATCATTTTTGCATCTATTATTCCAGACAATACAATGCAACAAAGACAATTGTAACATCATATGATTATTAATGGGCGTATCCAGGCCTGGGCGTACCTGGCTGGTCCTAATTATCATTACTATCATTGTATCAATCAATCATTTGACTTCAGCCCCCGTCCTGACAACTACTGGTATGCTGGAGCTCTGCTTATAAATATTACATGAGTTGTTGTTGTTCTTAAGGCCTAAGGAGGTTGTGACCAACCTTATCTCAGAGTGAAACGGCCTGGGTTTTAAGTGTTTTTGCAGCTGTCTTGAGTAACCCATTCCCATTTTGAAAACATATAAATCTTATTACAAATACCTGCGAGACAATATCGTTATAGAACCCTTGAGGGTTTTCTTGGTACATCGTTTTGTCCGCCCTTCTACGTGACTTGAAGGCATTTTAGGGAGTGTTGTGGCCGAGTTAAAAGTTCAAACGGAGACTTTAAAGTGTTAAAACCATCAAAGGGCGATGTATAGAAGGTATGTGCACGTGTGCAAAGCACCACAAAGCGGTCACAACTACGGCGGTCGACTAACTAGTAGCATGTACAAGTATTTACACATGTACCTACCTGTGTTTTGTTGTCTGTAGCACGGAAAACGTAGCTTGCCCTACCCTCCGGTGACCCTCCTCGCACGGTGACCCCAGTCTGGGGCTCGTCTCACAGCTTCTAACCGTGCCTACAGACGGAATTTTTTCGATGATTTCCAACAGAATTATGTTTTAATGTAAGCCTACAGATCAATTTGTGCACATTGTTTCTTGTAATTCGAACTTGATGTCAGCTCTGTGAAAGTCAATTTGTGTTCAGACTGTTCCGAATTCTTGCAGAGTAGTCACTTCTAGAAGTCATCACAGGGCCATTTTACAAAGAACGACATAGAACTATTAATTATGAACTTCTGATGTCCTTTAAACCAGCTGCTTTAAACCCAGCTTGTTCAATTGAAAACCACTTGTGAACTGTTGTGACCAGCCCTAACCCTACCAAACCCGATGTGGGAATCTGGTTAGATTCCAAGACAACTCGGCCCCTGAGACAACTCGGCCCCTGGCCATTCAGGACAACTCGGCACCAACCCCAGGACAAGTCGGCCCCATAATTTCTCAGCAAATAATATGAATTTTGGGTCAAAAAATTGTAACTGTTATCGATCTAGAAGCCTCCTGACTCTGATTTTAACTTTTTTCTGAGTCTCAGTGACATACAGTAGTATTTCTTATGGCGACAACGGACTTGGCCTGCGCCGCTAGCGTAACGCCCCTGGCGCTAGCGGCGCTATGTCGGCGCGGCCCGTCCGAGTAATCTAAAGCGTGCCGATCCAAGAAACGGCTAGACTTACAATTTATATTGATAAAGAGACTTCATGGAATCGTGAAGCATGTAGTGGTAAATGTTCAACGTTCTTTTATAATTGTATCCTCGTATGTTTTCGGCGGGCGGGCATGAAAATACTTATACATAGTACATTTTGTATGACCCCGTGAGTTTACTCGTAATTTAACTCTTTGAGTGGCGCGGTCAAGTCCGTCATCACAAAAAGAATAACATGTCTCAGAAAAGAATGAAGTTAAGATTATTGTCAGGAGGCTACTAATTCTCGGAGCCCAAAATATTGATGATTTGTTGAGAAATTATGGGGCCGACTTGTCCTGGGGTTGGTGCCGAGTTGTCCCAAATGGCCAGGGGCCGAGTTGTCCCAGGTGCCGAGTTGTCCTGACACCAAAAAAAAAAAAATCTGGTTATACCAGGTATTTCCCAAGGGGTGGGCTTATCTAAACAAGCTGGTAGGAGGGCTACTGCTGAAAAATATTTTGTGGATTTTGTCATTTTTGCACCACCCTGGCCCAGGAATGCCATATGGCATAGGCGATTTACTGGATACAACTGGGGGTAAAAGGTCTGACAGGTGTCACATTAGCACTGACCTGTCATGCATTTCAAGGACGTTTTAGTCCATTAAAGCAGCATTATGTAAAATTGGGGACAATACAAAATGTAACTTTTCTGCTTCTTTCTTTACAAATTAAGTTGAATCAACACTACTCCATTGCAAATAAGAAAGCCCATTTAGGACATAAGGGTGCCAAATATGACGCCTTATACATGTGTTTTCAAGCAGGAAAACAAGATGTCAGCCATGTTTGTTTACCTTGTGGTAGTTTGTGGTGGTACCACAAATTGAGTGTGCCTCTTGTGCTCTGTCAAGCATATATGTCAGATAATTGAACTAATATGTTGAAAAGTGGAAGTAAGTTATAATCAAACAAGTATTTATCAAAATAAGAATATTTCCATTTTAGGTACAGAAATGTTACATAATGCCCCTTTAAAGTCAAAATAACAGACTGTGATAAGCTAGACATTGAAGTAAGCTTCTTCTTCCATGCTTTACTGGGCCCTAACAATGGCTCACCCACTAAACATTCAAACAGAAACTCAATCAATATAGGGTCACACATAGCACAAAGACATCATTTACTGTGGCAATTATTGTGGCAGTGCTAACATCTGTGTCCATAATATCACCAGGGTCCATAATATCGCCACCTTGAGAAATACCGGTAGTGTGCTTAAAGATATTTTTACTACAACATACTTTTGGTATGCACTCCTTCACACAATCATCAAATGTACGTACCTAGGGTATGTTGCAGTAGAAATATCTTTAACTTTTTAAGCACACTATTTCTCAAGGTGGCAATATTATGGACCCTAGTGACATTATGTACACAGATGTTAACATAACAGTATCCTTAACACTGTACCTTTCAACCTCAAAAATAAAGGTAGGTGAGAACCTCACGGCACAGTGGTAAATTTAGGACCCCCTCCGTTAAGGATTTACACTGAAAATGGTAGCACTAGTTCTTGGCTTAGGCATACGAAAATAGCACAAAACATACTGTACCCTCTTTCAAAGGCACCCCTCCACCCCCACAAAAACTAGGTGCAGACATTGGTTCCCAATTCCCTTGAACACACTCCCTTTTCCAAGAACGAACATGCCTGGGGCTATAACCTTACATTACGACCTGCGCGCTTTTAAATCAACTCACCTGTGAATTGTGTAGGCTATGTCCAGACCAGGGTTACTTCAAAACGTCTTTATGGCTGTCGCCTGTGGAACTGAATCAGTTTTGTTATGTTGGCAGCGGCGTATCCAAATAAATACACACACACACTCGTCCTAAATAGAACTTCACTCGACCACACCAACATAAATACACTAAAGCAAACATAACAAACCTGCTTAGGTAAAAGCACACAGAGAATAGATAGTAACAGACGATAAGAGCAAAAAGCTTCTAGGTCTCTAAATATAATTTTTTCTTTTTCTCCAGGTAAAATGTCTCCAGAAGACATATTATTTATATGTATCTTTTAGCTGTTTGACAAATTTCTACTATTTTCCAGCTCCAAAGAAGTCTGTTAGAGACTACAAAACCACATGTTGTGAGGCACATCCTAGCCTGGATTCCAGGCTTGCCAGCTTAATTCAGTCTGGTCAAGCTGCAACCAAAGACAGCTGGGATCCAGGCCATGCCGATTCTTAACTGGGACAAACCACTAATAAAGCGAGGCCAAAAAACAGTGACTCAAGCAACTGCATATGATCTTATAAGTTGCTTGAGTAACTGTTTTTTTTTGTGTGTACTAGTATCTTATTACCTGGATGCCTAACCTTCACCGACGTAATAGAGTGTGTTGTATTTGCTCCTACTGCTGCATCTGATCTGCATTCAGAACCTTTGACATGTAAAATGTGAAGTGAAGAGACTACTTCTCCTTGACAACTGGCATCAACCTGGCAACTGTTGCAAAACTGGTCTTTCCACCACAGGACTAGTCCATCTCGCAATTCCATAGAGGGGTGAAATAAACCAGCTTACAAGGAACTTGATATATGCAATATGCTTTCTAAAAATTCCCTACATATCTCTTACCTAACCATTCCAATCGTCCTATCCAATATCATTTCATAACATTTTTACCTTCGCCAAGAAGGTTATGTTTTCAGGGGCGTTCGTGTATGTGTGTGTGTGTGTGTGTGTGTGTGTGTGTGTGTGTGTGTGTCTGTCTGTCAACGCGATAACTTAAGAAGGCCTTGATGGATTGTCTTGATACTTGGTAGGTGGGTAGATCTTGATGAGACCTCAAAGTGATTAGATTTTGGACCCCCTAGCGGCTTGTTATGGTACTGCAGCTGAACTTCCGGTTTTGATATCTCATGATCTAGACATGCTATGGTGATGAAATTTTGATGGTAGGTAGCTCTTGTGCTGGGGAAGAAGTGACGTGAGTTTAGGCCCCCTAGCGGCTTGCTCTGGAACTGCAGGAATAAATTCTTGAAAATATTCAAAAGGGGATAACTCAAGAACCGGTTGACGGATCGTCGTGATTTTTGGTATGTAGGTAGCTGACGTGATGCCTAATTATGGGTTCACCACACCACTTCGTGGTGTGGTGAAACCATATTGCTTTTTCTGATGTTTCTTCTCCTCCTCCTTCTCCTCCTCCTGCCATATCTTTAAATGGATTCAGCTTCTTCATTTTAGGGCCTAAGGTCCTGAAATTTGGTATGGAGGTACAGTGGGCAAATACCCCTAGGCGTTTTTTAAATTATTGTGATACAGGCTTTTAGAATGGTTTTATTTGAGTTTTTTGGCTGTGTTATAGCAAATGTATTACTGTGTTAGTCTGCCTTGTTTACCACGTTTGGCCATGAGTCATCACAGTGGAATGCAGGGCATCAACCAATAGGCATGCAGCTTTCCTCTATACTTCTTGCTGATTGGCTGTTGGGATTTAACTTGATTAACACCTGCACAGAAGCATTTCCATACTGACAGTATGTCTGTATTCAAGTGTTTTGGTAGGTATTTCAAGCTTTCCTGCTCCAGCATTGGAATGCCGGGCATGGACGTTTTTTTTTTATTTTGAAAATCAACAGTTTGCATTATGCAATTAAAAATCCTAACCAATAAAGTAGGGAATAGCTATCCAACTGTTGTTTTAGTTGTATTTTACTTCATATTATAGTTATATCAATGTAAATCATTGTTTTCCCTTGTGTTTCCCATTCTTTCCCTGCCATGTCGTAAAATGTGGTGAACCCATCGCTGTATTTGCTCCAAAGCAAATATTGGCCTTTCTAGTATAATTATGTGACAATTATGCAAATATTGATGTAATTTGCATAATTTATGGAGAAATTCTATAAATCAGCTGCATTCAATAATAGGACAATTAAAGCTTGTGACATTGGTAATTGACAACGAGAGAAACACAGGAAGATATTGATTATGTTAATAATGACTTAATTTGCATAATTAATGAGAAAATTTTATAATTATGTAATGATAACTGCCTGGAATTTCATACTTGTGGTATTTGAAAGTTAAATTGAGGTGAACATCATTAAACATAATTTATTCAAATCAGGACCTCATTTCCATAATTTATTAGGAAATGCTAGAATGCATTGTTTGTTAATATAAGACTGTTTTTTGGTTGAGATTATTATAAAATGATATAATTCATGAAAATTAGGTTCCTATTTCTTAAATCGGGGGAATAATCTAATCTATAATTTGTCAGTCATAAAGATTAACATCATTTGGCGAAGGTATGAGATCGGGGAACTCTAGTTGAGAATACTTTCATTTTAGATGACTTTTATTGTAGAATGTTCACATAACATATTTGTTATGGTCCATATATATATCAATTCTTGATACACAGTAAAATATAATAAAAGTTATTGTGTACTATGGTGTTGGGTAAAAACATTGCTGTGCCAATCTTTAGGTGTGATATGTTTTCAGGAAACAATATGTATTGTTTACAAACAAGTTGCAACAAACAATGCATAAATAGACATTATGGTCTTTTCCATGTAGGATTCCTCTTGTTCCCTACCCTTTTGTTTATTAGCAAGACCATGCCACAAGGTACACTGTACTTAGTAGGGGTTGAGATATACAACATGTATCTACTATACCCCATCATTGAACAAACTATTGGAGCACCTGTGTACACTCCATAAGTGCATAAAAATCAAAACTGTGAAGAAATGTTTATAATCACTTGGGTAATAGCTGGAAACTTCATCCGTGTTGGTACAATTAATTCTGTAGCATTCTGTGTTCACCTATTATTTTCCAATATTTCTATTGTCTTGGAAATCATATTTCAAATCCTTCTTCGGAGTCACTTTGGTCACGGTAACACAATGTAAAACCAGCTTCATTAACTGAACGTTAAGGAAAACCTCAACATTTAACTCTCTTCCTCTGCCTAAGCAGTCACCAATACATATTTGGTGCCAAGTGGCTACCTTGGCAGTTTGAAGGTTAAACATGTTTTCCCATTTAACCTATAATATCCATGTAGGCATCCAAGTTTGTAAACAAAAGCAACAAGTGTATATGGTTGTACATTTGTGTGTATTTCTGACAATCCATCAGAATGTGAAACAGAAACAGGAACTAGGTTATTAAAGTAGTTTTGAAAGAAGATGTGGTTCTTCATCCTCTAGAAGTTGGGTCCCAGTTCCCCCATGGCATGTTTCAGAAGCTGTACAAAAACAAGACATCAGAGATTTCATGCTTCTGGGGAGTATTTTGGGGTTACGTCGATGAAGGTTAGACATCCAGGTAATACGATACGCCAAAAAACAGTTACTCAAGCAACTGGATATGAAGTCAACATATATGAAAGGCAATATATGAAAGAATGTACAACCCCACACTCAACAGGGAAGGGGGGCTACGAGTCGATCTTTCCGGCACTTGGGATTTGGCACTCCCAGCCCCGAGGACAGACAACACTTAAGCTCCTGTTCTGTATAACAGGAGCTGTCAGACTAATTTGCATCATTTTGTCTTGACTTGTCTAACTTTTGTTCCTTTTTCGACTTCCAAAAATTTGTCTTCACTTTATTTGCATATCAATAAACAGGTTGTACTTAAAAACCTGCTTTCCCCTCTGGTCTCTCAGTCACTGACGAAAGCTAGTGGATACTAGCTGAAACGTCTGACGTTTTCAAAATCATATCCAGTTGCTTGAGTAACTGTTTTTTGGCGTATTTTGGGGTTAATGTATAATTGGAACTGTATTGTCTGATCATGGGGAAATACCAGATTGAATTACATCATGGTATGGAATATTGCATCATTGACATATTTTAATTTCATTACATGAGTAGTAAAAAGTAACATTTGCAAAGCAAATGCATAATGTTTACCTTCGCATATGGTCTGCTCTGTTAATTCTTACTCAAACACATTCATATACTAGTACACATATATGGTCAGACAGGAGTCTAAATCCCTCCCGCTACAAAATTGCAACATGATGTAGCTCAACAGTAGTTACCATTGATAGACATCTGGTTCAGGTCATTGACCTTATTGGTTTGGTAAAAATAAGTATACCATGGTTTATGTTTCATACCATGATTACACAGTACACATTCCTGGAAACATCATACATGTACCACATCCTACCACCCTGGACATACTGGGTAATAACCCTGTCAAGCAAATGAAACCCAATCTCTGCCCGCCCACATTATACAAGCAGTGGGCCTGGCATGAGAGGATGTAGCTGTACTGACCTCTGGTGGGACATTCTTCAGTCTGTAGGAGAGCAGGGCCTTGGTCAAGGCGTTGGACAGTTGAAGGGCCATAGCAGCATCGTCCTCACTACTGACCAGGTCTTTAGCCTGACAAGGAAAGAAGGAAACATTACTGTACAAGACAAGATCATCACTCCTTCCAGATGCAGAAGTATTGTTTTGGGTGGCTGAGCTGTGGGTTTGTGTGTTTGCCTGGACAGAGTGACCAGGTCTTTAGTCTGCTGTATGAAACAAGGAAGACAAGAAAAACATCACTACTTTCAGGTACAGAAGTATTGTTTTGGATGGCTGAGCTGTGGGTGGCTGTTTGTATGTGTGTCTGGATGGAGTAGGTTGACAGCATGTGGGTGGGAGGAGATTGACAGGTAGGATGACAAAAGGTCAAAAGATAAGACACAGGGAATGGGGTGAACTTGAAAGTCTCTGAAATCTCTATTTTCTTGATACTCGTTACACTGTGTTTCTTTCTTTTCTGGGGAAGCGGCCAAAAATCAAAGTGTGTGTTCTGTGTGTGTGTGTGAAGATTACAAAATGTATATATGCCATTACACACACAAAAAAATTTGCTTCAATGACTGTCGCAGTCAAATAGATGTACCTTCCACAACCAACACAATGTTTTCTGTTTTTTTTCAAGGTACAGTTATATCGTGTCGTTAGACATTTGATAATGTTCTTGCGCCTTACCCTGCCTATAAGGTCTGCCAGCTGACTTCTGTCTGCCGTGGGTCCATGGCTGGGTCCAGGCTCCCGCATCTATAAAATAATTGTATATCATTAAAGGGTTTATATACTAGTAAACACTGTACACCAGAGCTTAAGCACAGAATGCAATATCTTTATCAACTGTCATTTTACACAAGACTTGAAAATCTGCACAATTTTACTATGATAAATTATCAAATTAATTTTCACAAGGCAAAAGAGGGAGACAGGCTGGGCATAGCAACATCACCAAAGCATATACATCAGTGTTCTAGCCAGCATCTGCCTTTCCATCATTTGATGGAATTTTGATGGTCATGAAGGATAAAAATTTTGTCCAATGTATCATGTTTGATGGACAAAAACCAGTGTGTAAAGATATGGAAGAGATGTCATCCAACTACATTGAGACAACAAGTAAAATTTGACCCTAAAAGTTTCAGAGAGTCAAGATTTCAATTTTTTCTCAGGGGAGTATGCCCCACATATCCCCTAGGATTGTACAAGATATTGAATACAATTGACATGACGGAATAAAATTTCAGGTTGGCTAGAACACTGACAGGTACTTACAGGAAAATCCTCAAAACCACGACCGCGCCCACGTCCGCGGAATTCCGGAGGAAGGGGTCGTCCTCCGCCATATGGGTCAGCCTCGTACCCTTCCCCTCGATAGAACTCCTCTGGGGGAGGACGCCTTTCTCGACGGCAGTACGATATATCGCGGTTGAAGCGTGGATCGTCTTCGTATGGCGCTTCAGGGTACCCTCCCTGATAGTACGGATCCCTGTTGGAAAATAAAGTCATAACGTCTAAAACTGTACAAACTCTCTTTTCCCTATTAGATACCATTTTTTGCGTGGTACTTTTATATTCTTGTTTTTCGTGATCACTTAGCATTGCCGTGAAAAAAAATTCTTTTTGCTGCATCTGCTGCCACCGTACAGTTTGGCAGTGACCATATAGTTAGAACGTATAGTTTGGCGAACATGTTCGTTTTTTTATCAGACCACGAACTTTTCCTACAACGAATATAAAGCGATTTACAGTACACTCGCCTCCTAAAACAGAGGCGATATTGTCCTGATGTGGGATGTTTGGAAAAAAAAGGAAACAAAGTACTGACCTCCTGGGTGACCTGGGTCGGTATGCGGCCGGTGGTAGCATACGACCTCCCCGTCCACGGTAAGGCTCATCAGGATAGCCATAGTCGTAGTCGGATGGACCTGTCAACAAAAAGACATGGACACGCAAGTTGATAATATTGTAAGCTTCATGATTAGGCCTAAGAAATTAAAAAATTGTTGTTTCGGGCTATCCAAAAAAGCCTAGCAAAAACCTGCCGACAGTTACATTGTCTCCAGGGTCAAACCACTGCAGAGGACATAAGATAATCAATCTGACATCTGAGTCCTGAAAACGTTGCAGTATCGTTTTTCAATGTGTTCTACCAGTAATAATATAAAAAGTAGGCCTCCTTGCCTAGAGCCTGACTCTGAGAACCATTCCAGATCCCATTCCTAGAACTACTACCAGGAATAGGATTCACTTCAGAGGAAAGCAGAAAAAAATCCTATCAATCAACCATTTTTTTTTTTCAGGAATTTACAATGTACAAAAATGTACTATAATGGGGACGGTACTCTGATAGAAAATACACCATGGACATTTTGCGAATTTTCCAATTTGGACAATGAAAATATTCGTGCACATCAACAATATGGCATTACAGACCTGGGTAGTAGTCCTCTTCGTACGCGTGTCTTGGCAGGCCACGCCCACGTCCCACGGGTGGCCCGCGGCGGCCCATCGGCACAGGGCCGTGCCCGACGTCACCGTCCCACTCATCGTCCCCAAAACCCATTCTTCGCCGTTTGGCAGCTGTGGAGAGTCAAACATGTCTGTTGTAATTTCTGAAAATAGTTTCATCAAATTGGAACAGTATAGGATATATAGAATACAACACGGGGTATTCCGTATCGCCCGAGGTACCAGCCCGACCGCGCGTCGGATCGCCCGACGGCCGAAGGGTGATCCGATCCGCGGGAGGGCTGGGACCGAGGGTGATGCGGAATACACCGTGTTGTATTTTATTTATGTCATACCCACCCAAGAAAACACGCCTTTTAATGCGAAATAGGCGAACATTTGGTGTCCCTAAACCCAAACAATGCAACAACATCAATTCCAACGTCCGAATTTTGTGTTCGAATTTTCGAAAGCGGTGCAAGCGGTTAGGGCAAAACGCGTTCGAATCGTTCTACGGAACATTTGGAAGGCCCGGGCCGTACGCATTAAGAACCCCCGGACCGTACCGCTAGTTATCACACGGGCCGGAACACCCGTATCGAACGTAATCGCGGCCCAGGTAGGACATAAAGAGGAGTACGGCCTGGGGTTCTAAAATGTTCCATACCTGATGATAGAAAAATTCGAATGCATTTTGCGTGCAACAAGTGCTTCCCTTTTGAAACTTTGAACAAAGAATTCGGATGTTGGAATTGATGCCGTTACACTTTTTGTTCAAATACACGAAATTTTGGCACATTTCACATTGAAATGTCTGTTTTCTCAGGTGGGTATGGCATAAACAAAATACTACACGGTGTATTCTGCATCACCCTGCAATCTGACCCGCTATCAGGCTGGTACCTCGGGCAATACGGAATGCACCGTGTAGTGTTCTATATTTATCTATTGGTAACGTGAGCGTTGTCTCACCGTAAGCGACCTCGTGTCTGCGGAGTTGTTCCGCACGTTTCCGTTTCTCCTTCTCGCGCTGCTGTGGGTTGTAGAAGGGGTTCAGCTCCATCTTCACCTTCACTTCCTTCTGTCCGTCCTGTTTCACTGCCTGGGGCGTCGGGCAAAACTTTCACTCAGCTAAGGCTATACCAAGTACTTTTATGGATTACATCCTCTGGAGACCCTAAATTTCCTGGTCTAAAAAAATGTGTAAAAAAAACATGACATCCTCTGGAGACCCTAAATTTAATGGTCTAAAAAAATGACTTTGGCAATGTCTAGTGATCCAACTCATACCAAGGAGCTCCTTGCTTCTACAATACAAGTAAAACTTCTATTTTCAGTGTCAATGTAGGAAAACTGATTGTACAACATGTCATTACTCAGGTGTCAGATCTTGGAGCTAGGAAAGGTCGATCAGCTTGAAAATGTATGTCCCTCACAAAAAAAAGGCTAGGGTCGGCAGTTTTTTCTATGGTCGGGAAACAGGAAACATTTTTTCCCAGGCCTAACAAAACTCACTGTACGTTTTGTTGCATCTATAAAGCTTCTTATCGAGTGACCTCAAAATTTTCTATTGTATATGTCCTTAGATGAATTTCTAAGACTTGATCATTGACTGTAACCCATTCTGTTCATTTCTTACCTGTTTTACAAACTCTGCCAGGGCTATGGACTGTTCTGAACGGCGTTTATTCTGTAGGGTCATGGCTGCCATGTCAGGATGGTGCTCTTTCTACTCAGGACAAGAAAACAAACAAATAAGAAATCATCATACAGTGTTTAACACACTTGTATATACAGAGAAAGACATTTTCACAATAACATCAGAATAACAGTCAACCATAAACTACAATGTATATTGTAGGTGTCCATGACAAGCTTTCACAATATTTCAATGTTTTACTGTAGCTCCCTTACATGTATCTTACAGTCACTACTCTTTAAACATGTTGTATAAAAGTGATATGAAAATGATCTTGATCCTGTTTAGCTCACCCTGAAGAGCTAGTCTTTCACTGGTTGTGACAGAAAAGACAGACGCTATATACAATATATATAACCAATAAAGACACCCTCTCTCTGTCTGTTGTACCCTGTGTTCCGAGGGTTTGATGTGCTTGCACACTGATGCTGGGGCTTGCTGGTAGCTCGCCATTTGCGTGTAATATTTACTATGGGTACATTGTACCAGGAATATTCCCATGTGTGTGTAGCTCTTTTTGACAAGCACAATGAACAGTGGACCGCTGCTAACCATGACTGTGATCCTTTCCACTAGTGTGCATGTCGGGTGATAACAGCTGGGATTCAAACTCCCAACCTCTTGGTCCAGAGGCACCAACACATTGACCTAAGACCACTTACCAGGTAAGCTAGCCTGTGTCTGGCCCCGATGACGTGGGTGTTTAGGGTACGAGGGTCACACCTGGAGTCACACAACTTACACACGTAGTACTCTTCAATCTCGGGGTCCTCATTCTGAAACTCCGTGATGTAGTCCAGACCTGAAAGTGGACAGAACATGCTCTATTATATTCTAGAGATTATTATATCTTTTCAATGAATTACCGGTAAGACCTTTTCTGTGTATTTTTGGTGACGTCTCAGGAAGGAGCCTAATGGTACAGTATTGTGTGCAGGTTGCAAGAATTCTAGGGATAGTACAGGCATTTTGTCCACAGGCATGGAATGTCCACAGGCATTTCTCTGACCGACATCTATGCCCACATTCCTGGAAACCCTTGGGAAGACTTGTCTGCCCCGGATGGCCCTACTTTCTGTGACCCCGGGGCTCGTTCACTATACACTCAGGGGAGGACTGCACTGTATCTATCTAGACTTAACAGGTACCACGTCTTCCTCAAAATCATGAAATGAAGGCAGTACCATACAAACAACAAGCCTGACAGCAACCACAGTCGCCATGGCAATGTATGTTTTCATTGCCAGTCTTGTTGCCCTTGGAAGTGTGATTGAGGCCAACAACATGTGGTTACACAATGTGTATTACACTGAACGACCTGTTACGTCTACATGTAACCTTTTCACATCTAGCTGCAAGTAAGTAGTGCTGTTTAAAGATATCTCATGAGGATGCCTCTACTGCAATTGGTGGCACCAAGTACCACTCTACACTATGTACTCTCAATAGCAGTATGTCATATTTTTTCAATCTCTGACTTTTGTAGAAAACCTCAATTCAGCCTTGTGCTGCAATGGTTTTTCCATCAATAAAGCATTACTAAACCATTACTAGTACTACTTTAAAATTGTGATGGAGGCCTTACCAACGAGAGGTTCGCCCATCATCTCCAGTTTGTCCATACACCGTGCCGTCCGCAGTGTGTCCACAGTGGTGGGTTTACTGGCCCCATCAGCACTTTTAGTCTTGGCAAATGGCGCCGGTTTCACTGCAGAACAACCAACAACAGCAACTCAGTGTCTTCAAGATAGGGAACAGGGCTCGAATTACATTTATTTGCTACAGTTGCACATGAGAAAAAATTGCATAATTTTTAAAACTTGTACAACATAAAGTTTCAAGTAGAATGTTAGCACAAATTCCAACTACAAACAGAAAGTTCACTTCTCAGTACATGCTGTCTAGGCCCATAAAAAGCAGTATACCTTTCCATATAGCAAATGGAAAACAGTTTTTTTCGACATATTCATTCTTTTACTGGACATTATACATGTACATTACTGATTACCATTCTCTAATTGGTTGAGCCACTGATTGCCATTCTCTCATTGGTTGAACTGTTAATTGAGTAGCAAAAGTTAGGACTTACTGTTTTATAGATGGCTAAAGCCACTACTAGTAATTTGCAGTGGACATTGTAATTTACTTCTTGGTATCTAATTATAGTATCTTGGTATCTAAATTAGTAATTATGTAACCTCATTCATAAAATGTCTATCGGATTCATTCTTTACACCAGATCTATCTATTACATGCAAATATGAAATAATACTAATATACCAAACACTTTGTATCTTGTGTAGTATTTACCCTAGTATCCACTAGTACAACAAGTTTTTACCATCTTTTAACCAAATATATGTACATGTATCAGGTGGGAAACCTTTTAAGTCGCAAAGTACAATGTAATTCAGTTCCTGGGCAAAAGACCAAGGATACACGTACTTGCCTTTTACTATGCACAGGACTGAACTAGTTTCCAACATGGATAGACCCAACTGATTTTTTTTGGTCTTCCTCAGGAAAACTTACCCAACTGTTCAGGTCATGTGACCTAATGGGTCACTTATCCTGAAGAAGGTCTGATGAAAAAAAATCTGTGGAATGTACCCTTTTTGTTGTAAACTAGTTCAATGCTTCCACAAGTTCTGTCCCAAAACAGGTTTTAACTTGCCTGTTATGTGAGATATGGAATGTTGAGAACTTGGAAGATATGACAAAAGTCTTGCATAATCTGTATTGTTAGCCTACAAGACCTCGTGATTAAATTTGCACGCTGTAACTTCACTTACATGACTGTGTACTTTTGCGGTGGTTTTATTTCCCAATAGGAGAGAGAGATTTTTCCGATATCTTACAAACAACGCAGTTGTACAGTATTAGTACATTGGAAATGCATGTTTATGGTGTCATGAATTTGCTGTGAAGAGCCTGCCATACAAAAATAAAACCACCACGAAAGTTTAAACATTTACCAAATGTCTCACTGTAGAGCAAAACTTTTGTCATATCTGGAACAAAATGCAATGTTTCCTCCCTGTTGTGGAATATTAAATATGATACTTATTCAATAACTCCTTACACTTTGCCTCTTTTATGCTATTCAATGTTTGCTATTGAATAGCATTGCTTCAGATTCCTGCATGACTAATTATTATTTATACTTATAGCAGCAATCTTTGAATGTTTGCAGAAAAGAGACATTCTTTTCTTGGCTTATAATAATAGTTACATAGCAACAGTTACATGTATCATGTAAATGTTGCTGTCTGCATTGCACATCTAGTGTAGTATACCACAGGGAGAAATAATGCAAACGTTGACAAGATTTTTTTTAAACGTCAAATCTTGTCTACTTACGCCCTTTCTCGACGGCAGCCATGTTCTGTGTCGTTGCGATTCGCCCAGCGAGACCACGCGGTGGAAGAGGAACACAGAGTGAGTGACGGAATGGTCATAATAACGATAATCGCTCCAACGTCCCATGGCTCTTATTCAAAGAGCCCTGGTCAGTTGGGTTTTACAGAATTTGGGTCTTCCTCTGGTCTTGGACAGAGTTATCAGACATGTAACCTGAATTTTGTAGAGAGAATCGCAAAGCTAGATATATCAGGGCTCTAGCCAGCACCCGTTTTCCCGTCAATTGCAGGAACTTTTTTGTGGCGTGGGACGAAAAAATTTCTTCACCAATCCATCAACCTTGATGGACAAAATTGACAGAAATCTTAAGTAACTAGAAAGGCCGACATTTGCTTGGGAGCAAATACAGCATATTTCAGTCCATCTCTCTCCCACGCAAACGTAGACTATTCCAAACTTACCCCAGTGCAAAACTGGAAGATTCTCAAATAAATGAATTATATTAGAGCTATGTAATTGATAACAAAGATGCAAGAACAAGCACTTTGAATCTCGACAGCTTTACTTACAAAATTTAACATTACTCTTATCGCACAATCTTATACAGTAGCAGGTATGTAAATACTAACAATGATGAGATTTGATACATTTTGAAGGTCTCATTGCAAAGAAAAGGAAATTATACATAACTTTGTAACTATATATAGATGAACTATAAAATTATACATACATACATATTGAACTATACATTAATTAAATACACTATGACACTATACATGTACATAAATATTGAATAAGATGTACATGACCTACATATACTATAAAACACTACATTCATATATTGAATAATCTACATATGATTGACATGATTATATATATCATACATATACTATGCAACTACAAATATCAGATATTGAATATGCTATACATGATTTGTGTATACTATGAAATTACTACAGTACCGTTCTCGTTATAGTTACCATCACCGCCGTTACTATCGCATTTCTAACGTTAGTTTTCCGTTACTAGCTGGTTACTTTTTCGTTACTAACCTGTTTACAAACGCGCTAGTATTGCATTTACTACCGGCGCACTGCTGGAACAGCGGAAGGAACGTTGATCTAGCCGGCATTTTACTATATTGTAACGTTTAAGACGTTTTAACGATCACCGGTGCATCAATTAGATGATAAGATCGATATATTCTTTTGTCACTGTTGTCCAGGCAAGCGTTTCTATAGTTTGTCAACTTTATTTTACTGTTTTTCTCTGTTTGTTTACTTAGTTTACCACCGAATATGCAATCCTAGATGATCTGAAGTTATAAATGCCCCGGTCCGCCGTACATTGTAATAGGCGGCGGGCGTGAGGTAACGTTAGGGATGTGCAAAAACATCGCGGAAAATTCCTATAACGCTCGAAAAAAGGCAGCATATTTACACGTTCCCGCAAACATTTTATGGCTAATTATTGGCCACTCTGAGGGAGTTTTGTTATGTCCTTGGGGTTTTGTTTAGAGTGGGACCGGACGGAAAGCCGTGCCGCGACTCCATAATCGTCCGACTCCGTGCACTTCCGTGTTACATTACGTTGTACGTGACCAACAAAATTACGCCAAAGGCACCACAAATCCACATGTACATATATACATTTTCCCGAAAATTCTTTTTAGTACGCATTTCGTCACTAGGATGTTGCTAATTAGTCGTAGAAATAAGGTACAAAGCAGCGTAAATGTGGCTCGAGCTCTTTTCACTTCGCGCGCCCCGGCATGCAGCCGGCTTCGTTCTAGCCAATCAGAGAGCAGGTCATCAAAGGTGAACCAATCAGAGCGTAGCAGTGCGTTGCTACTTGCATATGTTAATGAAGCATGCAGAGTCCGTGCTGTTTGTAACAGCGAAGCTCTGCTGAGCGCGGCTGGAAATGTGTTTTGCAACTACATGTATATTTTTACGGGGCTTTTCTGACGTTTGACGCTACCTTTGGCACGATATGATCGCACTACCATGTACACGCTACCGGAGGCGGCAGATGAGTGGTCATTTTTACACAATCGTCGAGAAATTTTGACGTTATGCACCCGGAAGTGCGCCGATATCGGTTTGCGTTCCCTCGATTTTTGACAGTTTCCCCCGTCAAAATAAGAAACAAAACTACCGCTATTAAATAGAACCATGTATTACAATTATCATTTGAACATGATTGATCTATAACATATTCCTTTATAATATTATAAGTATAATATCATCATGGTTGTGGAAAGTCCTCAGCTGGCGAACCATTTAGTCGGCATGTCACGAGTTCTTGCGCCGCGCCGGGAGTGACGAACATTTTCTTACACATATTCCGAAACACTTTGCGGTACCCAGGATTAGGGCGGTCTGCATATTCCACCGTCGTGATTGTAGATGACGTAAAAATCTAGGTAACGTTACATAAAAATGAATGTGTGGGTCATTGCGCACGACTTACGTGCAACGTGACCTCAGGTAACCCGCAATGTTCGATGTGTTCGATGGCCAACGGCAGATAGAACGAGCCATTCTTTAGATCGAACGTGGAACGGGTATAGCACTTTTGGCCCTTTTTGGCCTGAAATAGCCATTTAAGTCCCCTAAATGAGTCATTTGGAAGTGGTGTATGCCAAACATGTGACTGCTATTCTGTAGACACATGTTCAAGGTACCCTTATACCGAATTTCAGATCATTTGGTTGTAAAACCAGCGCTCAGGATCCAAAAATCCATTTTTTGTCGAAAAATGCCCCAAAAAACCTTCATAATTTTTTTTCAAAGGCATGTATCAAAAAAATGAAAAAAACGCCTGGGGGTATTGACCCACTCTACCTCCATGCCAAATTTCAAGTCATTTGGCTGAATGGTGGCTGAGTTGAATCCCTTTGACTGTTTGGCAGGAGGAGAAGGAGAAGAAGAAACATCAGAGAACACAATATATTTCATCCATACCATGGTATGGACTGAAATATAAAAATACAAAAACATCCAAAGGAACACCCAACACCTACTCTCAACATCATAATTTGCCTCTCAAAATGTAAAATTACGTTTTCAAAGGCGTGAAAGTCCTAAATTTGCCCTTGGATCCCCCTAGATTGCGAGCACTCTCCCCCCAGGTCCGATCATAAACCTAGGCTGACAGAAAAACAATTCAAGCTGGCTAGAGCCCTGAGACATATAAACAAAAATCTGTGTCAAAATTCAAGGTGCACATCACTGTTTCTCTGACAAAAACCAAGAGGGCTACAAGTTCAGGTGAATCTCATCCGGGCAACAGATGAGAATGCAGCACAGTCCATAAGACGAACCACTCTCGTGTTCCCTGCTATTGTGGACACAGCAAAGCAGGTTATGTATATAAATTGTGATATCTGGGTAAAGAAGTACCAATTTCTTCACACGTGTCCTTTACAATGTGCCATTTTTGTCTTGCTTGCGGGAAAATTTATGAATATTTACTTTTCTCTTTTTACAACATTTGATGATTTCATGACCTCTGAGACATTGCCAAAAAGCTATGTAGTGTCCTGTCAGTGTAAATCTCGGGGGCCACACGACACGCTACCAATTATTGCCCCTGAAGATTTAAACTGATAGGTTCATGTTTCTAAAATGATCTCAGTTTAGTACACTGACATGAGAACTTTGAAGGATCAAAACTGGGTATTGTGGTCTTCCTTTATCGGATATATGTATCAGTTTTAACGTTTTCCTTCTGTTAAGTTCTCATTGTCCAAGTGTACTGTATTTCCTGGGAACTATACCAACACATTGCAAAGTTTATATCAAAGTATATACACTTGTAATGTGAAAGAAAGCTTCCAGATGCATGTTGCTCAAAGTTCTTATAAGAACATCATACTAAGAACACTGGTTTGTTATTGGCAATGTATCAGAGTTGTAACAAGCAACATGGCCAAAATATCACTTTTCGTATAGCTGAAACATCCGACAGTCAGTTTTCAAGTCTACTGTGTAGCATCTTTGAACAAGGACGAAAGAAACTGTTCTACCATCCTGTTCAAAGTAAAAATTCAAACATTTTGAATATACTCGTAGACTTGAAAACTGACTATTTCACATTACCTGGTTGGTTTAAGCATGCAACAAAATGCACTATAATTAAATAGTAGAATACTAGTAGTATGATACGATATGGAAAACATATTCCAATTTTTTTTACTAACTTTTTAGTTACAATTGTAACAATGTAGACGGATATAAACTGCAAATGACCATGTAGAAGTTGCAGTTTTTCATGGCATCGTTCTACCATGTAAAACTGACATTTTGCATTGTTTGGTTGTTCATTGCTCTGAATTCTCTCTTTAAACATACATTCCTTGTATGCAGCACCTGTATGTTGGGGAGTCAGATATGTTTAAAGTTCTGAGGCTATCTGTGTTTTACAACTGAGTGTACACTATCATACTAGCTTTTCTTTACAGATGTTTTGATTGGAAATGCTTGCTTTAACTGTACAAAAAGTTTGTAACGTGTATATTTTACATAAAACAAGCATCCCCAGGAAAAAGCGATGTAAAGAAAAGTTTGGGTACACTCAGTTGAGATCGTACCTTTTTGTGGCGAGCTCCAGCATTGTGGCTTTCAAACTGGGTCTCACTGGTGCACTTGGCCTGGCAGACCTACAATTAATAGAAAAAAATACATGTCAGCAAATCTACAGGCAATCGGTGGTACACTGATAGTGTGATCATCTGCCAATATTTTCTTATAAATGTGTCAGAAATACTTGTATAAACATTGTACTAAATAGTAAGGAATACAGTGACAGTATGCAATTAAGTATACTACAAAATGCACATGCACATGCCATGCAAGCCGTTGGATTACCTACTACATTTTGTACAAAATGCATGTGTAAAGGTCTGATGCCTCAGGGGCTAATGTCTGAAGCTCCGCCCTTACAAGTTACATTACAAAGTAGCTGGAACAGCCAACCTTATATCCCCATATCTGAAAGAACAAATTTACTAGTAACTTTCACATCTTGATCCTCTGGATCCGTGGAATAGCACTTGTGCCACTGGACACCAGTAATTATTTCAGGGTACTGAAGTATGTTTTGGGTGGCTGAGTTGTGGGTTTGTGTATGTTTGTCCAGACAGAGCAGGTTGACAGCATGTGGGTGCCGGGTGGGGATCAGTTTGACATGCAGAGTGACAGATGTCAAATTCTCTCAAAAGGTCAGACTCAGGAAATGGGGTCAATGTGAAGGTCTCACATACTCTCTAAGCAGAGGTATGGGTATGGGCTTGTTTTGGGTATATTTTTAGGTGTTTAACTTTTTTATCAGGCTCCCTTTTCTGTACTACTACTGGTATCTTTTTTTTCTGAAATCTCCAACTTCATGTTAACAGTTACCAATGTTTTGTAACTTACATGGCAGAAGAACTCGTCAGGAAACTGCTTCCTGAGAACTTTCTCCTCATCTTCCTCCTTTTTCTCCACCACGGGAGGAGGCTTCGGGATGGGCGGGATGTAGCCTTTGGCCTCGTCCAGACCGAGGTCTGTCCCACTGGACTTCATCAAGTGACCGATGCTCTTCAAGTGGACACGGTAAGACTAAAACAACATGTTAGGGATGTTTTAACAAAACCTAACATGGGCAAGGTAAAGTCACTGACACATCTACTAGTATATAAAATTTGTTCTAGAATGCCCAGTGTATACACGACGCCTAGTGGCCAGAAAAAGAACTGCAGTTTATATACAAGCTGAAGGACGATCGCAAACAGCACAACTTTACAGGTTTATCTGTATACTACTAAATATGTCGACCAATCAAATGTTCCTTTAACAGTTCCACTAAGTCTAAAAAATTGATCGAATCGTGGAAATGAAAAATAAAGGGAGACACATAAAAATAATTTGCTCATGCGTGCACCAAACATAATTTTAGGTCATAAGAATCATCATTCAAAGAAAAACTAAATATCAGGCAGATGTATGAGAAGCTGCTGTATTATGTTGGGAGTTTCTAGTCAAACTTACATCCTCAGATTTGAATTTTTGATCGCAAGATTCACAGTAAGCGCCCGAGCTAGCGCCACCTCCAGCCGCGAGCTGTGTGATGTTTTGCGGTTTGGACGCCGCTGCCTTGCCGCTACTGAAGTCTGTGTACGACGTTGTCGAATCCATCTGCTCAGAAAAGCTGTACTGGAACTGCCCCAGGCCTGTACTCGCTCCACTTGTGGAGGGGACGGCGGCAGCTGAGGTAGAAGCCGCCGCAAAACTGTAGTCTGATGAAAAATCTAAATCTTGCCCCGCCATCTTGGCTTTCTTTTTCGGAAATTCTCAGGATTATACCATCACTGACCATACCAGAGGGGTGTCGATGTTTTTATCACACGAAAGAGTCTTTTAAAATGTTACATTTTTACAACCATATTACTGTAAACAACAATAAAATTTACATACTTTGAAACTATAAAGCACAATTATTACCTCGCGTTCATATATATTTTATTTTACTTGACTGTAATATATTTCACCCCTACACTTGTACAGTGATACATACCAATTTGTGTACCGAATATGTCAAAAGAGACATCTAGCGTTACTAGTTAAACTTGCAAGCCAAGGGACATTCGGATTTTCTATGAAGGTCAGGGGCATGGTTCCTTTGTTCAATCCTTCTTTGTTCAATGCTACTTTTACTCTTTCATCAACCCTTTGGTATGTTTAATGATGATAACATTACTAACTGCTAATATGGGCCAAAGTCCCTCTGGACAAAAGAGCTGAATAAATGGTGCCTCTTTGCCTTCAAGCAGATGTCAGAAGGGACTGCCCCCTTTATCTGACACTCAGCCCTTACATTCAAGAGATGTGTGTCAGAAAAACATGGAAGACATGAAAGAAACTGTCGAAAACATGTATTCTGTTCTGAGAGATCATCATCATAAAAGGGGATGAACTACCTGTACACAAATTTATTGTAACTAACGTTACATGTAATTATTTACTTTATTAGACAGAAATGAAACAATTAAAACTATGTAGGTGTGGGATTTATGCAATTATATTGTTTTTCATGTGTTTTTTATAGTTCGTGATTTGCTTTCAGCAAATTTCAACAAAACACAAAATATGATGACAGAAATAATGTAAAGTACATTGTAAGGTATTATTCAATTGCATTAAAAGTTAACGTTAACTAAAATCTATCATTATGAGCTCTAAGCTAAAAACATCAATGCTACTGTAGGTGTTGTTTCAGAAAATGGCTCCCAATTTCTGTGATCCTGACCTTAATTCCTGGCCCCCTGGACAGCCCCACAAAACTTAATTTATGTCTTCTTTCACTTCCCTTCTGGCTAATGCTGAGATTTCCTGGCAGCTGCTGAGTTTACTGTCTTGTTGACAGAAGCTCCTAACAATGGACTGACTGTGCAGGACTCAAGCTAAGGCCATACCAATTTAATTTGTTGGTTCTCTAATTTTTTCAGAAAAAATATGAAGCGACAGGGCAAAAATAAAAACAGGTCTAGGCATCCTACTACTGTATAGCCCCAAATGCTATGATAGGAGCCATGAAGTCAACACAAAAGGCTGGTTTGATATTTAAAAAATTTTGAAATTTTAATCAAACCAGTCTGCATTGATAGATGGAAAAACCGTAACAACTAGGAAGAAAAGGACTTTCCTCAACTGTTTTTTTGTTTGCAAATCAGAAAAAATGAAGAGGCGAATCTGAGAACCAACAAATTAATGTGGCCTTACCAATTTATTTCCAAACACTTGGTCAGATGAAGTTTAACTTTAAGGCATATGTTCTGTATATGTATCTGTATAGCCGGTATAACTGCCTTTCGGCATAACACACGAGCTCTTTCTCATATGAGCGTCACACAATTTGTTAAATACAGTTCCATGGATATTGCTGCTTCATAACTCATATATATAACTACTACTACTACTACACAAAAACCCTCACAAAAATCATTCATATCATTAAGTTTGATTAAAATCTGTATATCTACATGTAGCTTGATTGTACAACATGTAGAAGGTATAAGCATGCGACATCTGCTATATAATGACAAACATACTATGACTATGAGACTATATCTACCTTTGATATATACCATACCAATATCCCTAGTGTATTACAGATTCACAATGTACTATGCAGAGTGCAGCAACTACCATAGATAACGCATTCAGCAAGGATGAAATTGAGCGTTCAAATTTCCTAACAATGAGATTTGGTCGTAAAAATCCCAGCGAGAGGTTGGAACAGGCCCGTCGCCTTCCTCTGGGCATGTGCCGAGTTGTGTCAGTCCTCACGACGTAAACCGAGTTAATTATCAACCCACTTTACAGGACAGAGCTGTGGGCTTTGTGTGTGTGTTATGAGCCAGGTTTACTGAACTACACATGCCCAGAACAGTACACACTCACACACTTCATTCTCAGTCAGTGTTAGAAATACCCATCTGCAGTCTGCATTTTGCAGAGACATTTTCAGTATACAGTAGCAGAAGAAAAATTCAGCAACCTGCAGTTTTGCAGACTGAAAAAATGTCAGCTTTACTGTACTACACATGCCCAGAACACCTGCAGTATGCATTTTGCAAAGACATTTTCAATATAGCAGAAGAAAAATTCAGCAACCTGCAATTTTGCAGACTTAAGAAAATGTCATCACAGGCTTGGGGTTCAATTTCTGTTTACTACTGACTCTATAATATGCAAGTAATGTTGTATTTTTTTTTCAAATTTTATGTAAAATATTTGCCAACATGCAATTTTGTATGTGCAACCACAGAGTCTGACGTTTATAAAAAATTTGTAAACCTGCCAATTTTATCTTTATTTTGGACTACTAATGTTTCATCAGGTTGTTACAGAAATTAATGTTTGACTCTGTCTTCCTGATACATATTCAAGTGCATGACAATTGGAAAATTACACGTATATCGCTACGACTACGTATCCGTGTATCAACTGTGTATCTTGGAAAGCATTAATACATGTACATACATAATGTGATCTGAGTAATTAGTAATCAGATGGTGTCGCAGAGTGTGAAGATTCAAGGTGAGATGAATGATAACAGGTGTACATCCGGGATACCGGTACCGTAAATCTCTTAAGTTTTACTGTTTAATTATCTTTGGGTTTTCAGTACTAGTATATACATCTCAAATTTGCATCATTCATAATAATAATAAAAGTACATCTGTATGAAGTTAGACTAAAATCAATGGTGATATAGTTAAATATAAGAGTTTTTTAAAAATATAACCCAATGCGAAATTTTGGTTGTTTCTATAATTTACCATACCATTTTGCGTACAGCATTTATATCAGCTATCTTTACGAATACTACCCATGTTATGATATTATACTTTGCCAAAAGCAAACATATAATTTGGAGTGACTAGTGCGTCAGATACATGCAAAATGAAGCTGTTTTACGGTAGCTCACGTCCTCATCCGGGACACCGGTATTTTACCCATCACCCCAGCAGGTAATGAACCCCAAGGTCGTCTGAGGATGATGTCCTCTAGGTCGTTCACCCCTCCTGCTAGGCTGATGCGTGACCTTCATCTTGACCCGCAGCCTAGATTCAGGGACACTGACTCCACAACTGGGGTGCGTGAGCGTTGCTCAAGGTTTGAGAGTGCCAGCCAAGGACAGAGGGAGGTCAAACCGGGGTGGCGCGCCCCAAATTCGGGGACGGCGCTGCAGTGAGCGTTCCCGACCGGCGGCTGTTGTACTAAAAAATCGGACACGCTGTCGGAATGAGGACAAATTTCCCCTGGAAGCAGCGCCTCAAGGTTGGAACGAGACAGATGGCGGATGGGAGGAATTCCGAAGAATGGATGATGAGGACTACTTTCCATGAATTTGGGAGCACAAAAGGTTTACCACTCTCAATACATGTACATGCTTTTCTACAATGGTAAGGTCTCGTTTAATATTAAAACCAGAATATATATCTAAATCTACAGACTTTAATCCATGAAACAGGTGTACTATTCAAGATGGATGAGAAAAATGTTTCTTTTGTGTAGATCAAGAAATTACTGATCTGAAAAGCCCTGGAGGGAATTTGCAAGGAAATCGTACAAATGATGTGAATGTAAATGGCAATTTGTGACGTTTTGCGTGAATATTGTAAGGATTTGGTAAACAACAGTTTAAGAAGGACATCTGCAATGGCTGTTTGTTTTGTACAGAAATAAATTATTTGATTAAGAGCGTGTATTGACAATGTATGTACACATGTAACACAGTCTTCATTAGGCTGACAAGGTTGTACGCAAATAAAGAAATTGACTTGTGTTTGAATTTCTTTGTTTAGCAGTATTGCACACCAAAGTAGCTGTTTGCTGACCAGTTCTTTATTCCTTACAGGGTTAGGCAAGGTTCGTTTAAAAATTAATTCTTCGGGAAGTGTACATGTGTCTACAAAAATGGGGATAAGCTGTTTATCACAAACAAAATTCAAGGCTGGCAACTTGCAAGCATAGAAACATTAGAATGTGTCATGTTTGTATGGCCTGTATTTAAACTGTTCATGTGGCTTTAAATGATTTTTCTGTAACAATAGAGCTTTTATTTGTGAAGTACATGTAGCTGAATACTAATGATTCCAGATGTCAATCTATTTTATTGCTTTACAGATTATACTCAAATAAGGAAACAAGCTTAAGGGCACTGCTTTTAGTGAGGTCTACAATGTACAATCTGTACACAAAGTATGTACTAAGATCTTCAAACTATCCTAGTGGTTTTATTTTTGTGGTGAACTCTTTGGTGCAAATTAACGACAGTGCAACTTGTACTTCTCCAATGTATTACTATTACTACTCAAGGCTAGAAATTCATTTTTGGGAATAAGTGCACTGGTGCACCCAACCTAAAAATTTGGGTGCACAAAAAATCTTTTGGGTGCACCATACAAAATAGAATGTCTGACTCAGCAATAACCAATTGTGTTTCATTTCTAAAGAAAAGTACTACAACAATGATTTTATAATTTTTTTGACACTTGGCAATTAAGAATATGCCGTATACTACTATAAATTTAACATCTTTATAATATTCGTAAACCTGTGAAAGTATTTGGGTGCACTGGTGCACCCACAGAAAGAAATTGGGTGCACAGCTCCAAATTTGGGTGCACTAAGGTGCACATGCACCCAGTATTTTGAGCCCTGCTACTTTAAAAGAAAAAAGTGAATTCAAAACACTATGAAAATCTCCATTTCCCACCTATTGTGATAAAAAAAACATCAGAAAAGTTTGAGTATACATTGTACATTGTAGACCTCACTAAAAACCCTCGTTTCCTTGTTTGTGTATTTTGTAAAAAAATAGATTTTGTAGATTAAACATCTGGAATGATTGGTTTTTAGTTGTAGCCACATTGTAGTATGTAGTGTTCTGTATCACATGTAGCTGGGAAATTTATAATGTATAAAACATGTATTTTTATTGGTTTGTTAATCGTGCGCCTATATTGATTGCAAACCTGTAGTTTTAATATACATGTAGTTTTACAAATGTTTTGTAAATTGGTTTACAATTCAGTTGTTTTTAACTGAAAAAAAAAAACAATTAATTCATCTTAAATCTTGAATCATCTTGAATTGAATTAATGTTTCTGTGCTCACATGTTTCCACCCTTGGTATTGTATGTGAATTCTTAGGCTCTAATAGTAGTTCTCCACAAAAATGACAGAACCTTTTCACCATATCTTTATTTACATGTAGTAACCAACAAAACATTCTATATTACCAGTACTACACACAATTTATGATAATTTGAATCTTTTAAATTATCATAAACACTAAGTCTATTAATTTTGAACAACATTCTTGTGTAACGAATTACAGTTTTAAAAAAAGAAAATATTGTACTTGTCATCTTTTAAAAGGGTAATACTATTGTCACTCATGATTATGTTAATTTCTTTGTAGCACATTTTGTGAAGATGATTCAAATGGTTTTTGAACTAGGAAAGTCACATACTATATTGGGATATCTGAATGTTTGGTTTTTCTCTAGTTTATAACATAGAATTTGAAACAGGAAAATATCCTCTATTGTGTACACAAAAGGTAGACTGTGACTATTTGAATATGTCATCTTTGCTTGACTATTTCTGAGTTATTAGTTTCTCAGACATTTTAAGTCTTAACTATAGCAAGTGAACATCATTAAATCATATTCATAGGGCTAGGAGGAAAATTTAGAATTTGACTGATAGTAATATTAACGACATAAAACTAAGTGCACCATTGGGCATCAATCTGGTCATCAGAGTCTGTTTTTACGAGGTTTTTCCAGGTAATAATATTTTCTAACAATCCGAGAAACAACCAAACTAAATTGGTGTGTCCTAATCATCCTCCTTCGCAGGGCTAAAATCCTCCGGTTCCCTTCCGGTTTTAGCCCTGCTATTTACCGCTGACAGTTTGACTTCTGGTGACGTCACTTATAAATAATTCATGAGCTTGCCTTATTTGGCACAAACCAATCAGATGTCGGGGGGCTTGCCCTAACTCTGTCTCGGCTTTGGCCAGGGCTTTGGCCGCTGCTGGGAAGCCCATATAGCACAGGCTCTTCCCTCCTCCTGTCCGCACACTCAGAAAAACGTCTCTGCCATCAAGCAGCGCCCGTAGCATCGACTGCTGATGCTCACGAAGCCGCTCGACTCCAAATAAATCTTGCACGGCTCGCACGAAACTTCTAGTATCTGTAATAGCCGCCATCTTGGCCTGTCCCAACATGTAACCTGATTGGCTAATAGGTTCCCAGCGACCTTTGCGGTTTTTGCGCAAAGCTCGGTGCGCAAATTCTCTGATTGGCTGACAGCAGTTTGGCGGTGACGTCACCAGAAGTCAAACTGTCAGCGGTAAATAGCAGGGCTAAAACCGGAAGGGAACCGGAGGATTTTAGCCCTGCGAAGGAGGATGGTCCTAATAGGCCTAGGAAAAAAAATGTTGTGTTTCCTGTATCAGACCTGAAAAAAATTAGGGACGGTGGGTAGGGATTATTTTTTTAATCTTTTTTTTACTTTGGTGATCTCTAGTGATCCAGTTACACAATACACTTTTACAAAGTGAAAGTTGCACTTTTATTTTCAATGTCAATGTTGGAAAACTGATTTTACAACGTTTCATCACTCAGGTGTCAGATCATGGAGCTAGAAAAGGTCGGTCAGCTCGAAAAATTTTCGTTCCTTGCAGGGATCCACAAGAAAAGGGTAGGGTCGGCAATTTTTTCTAGGGTCGGTCGGGAAACACAACATTTTTTTCCTAGGCCTTACTAGTAGGCATTTTATATGTACACGAGGAAGATGGCAGTGAGAGATTTCTTGCCTTCCTGTCCGTCACCACTGAGAACAGACGCTGGTGAGATGGTCCATCCACTGGTCCAGGCTGGTGAGCTGGCCAGTCAAAGGCTGGGGAGACAGAGGGACACTTGTCAATCAAACGTGTACTGTCAATCACATTACACTGTGGCTGGGGCAAGACCAGGGTTATGTTCTAAATGAGAAAATCGTTATCTTTTTTCCATCAGTTTTTGGGAAAAGACTTGATTTGAGCCTGAAAAATAGCAGAAAGCCACATGCTATATGTATATATATATATATATAGCATGTGGCTTTCTGCAGATTTTACAATTACAGAATATACCCCTGGCCAAAACATACCCCCAGGTACATTCTGACCAGGGGTACATTCCTGCCTGTTACACCTACATGTATACTATACACACATAAGCTCTTTATTTATTTCTCTTTATTTCGATACCCTTTACTTTAGCAAAAGGCTAGTCTTCCTGGGTTCATTCGAGAAAAGACATTACATGTAACAAATAACATAGTGAAAACACAAGCATATAAGTTATATTATAACAGAGAAAGAGATTTATACAAATGAAGGTACATTATCTAAAAACTAATCACGGAAGTCTTACTGTTTAAACAGTTGGCAGATAGCTGATAGATCAGTCGGTCAGTGTTCTGATATGTAGTGGTAAATTTTGTTCCAAAGGTATATTGCCCTGTACTGAAACGTTCTCTTTTTATGTTTACCGAAGGAAAACATATTGTTTTTGCTCAGTTTCTTCTTCTTCTTCTCCAAACAGTGACCTCTGACCTGACCAATGACATGATTTGTTGACGTCTGTCACCATGGTGACTGGTGTTGGGTTACATAATGTTGCAATTTCATGGTCTGCTTTGCTCCTGTCACCATATACTAGTAGTACATGTATGTGAATGTATTTGAGTAAGAATTAACAGAGCAGACCATGTCCAAAGGTAAACATTATGCATTTGCTTTGCAAATGTGTTACTTCTCTAGTTGCTGTTTGTTTTTGGTTGATTCTGTAAGCTGAGATTTCCTGACCTGTAGATCGTGCAGAGTTTTCCCCTCGGGTAAGCCTGTACAGTCCACCAGCCGGACCCCCTCAGTACAGGGGTAGTCTCTCCCGATGTCCAAGGTACACGTGACTCTTCCCCCCTCACCCAGCATCACCCGCACTTGGTTCTTAGTCGCCTGGTAGTCCATGGCATACCTAAAAAAGTACAGGGTTTTAATGAACTTTCAGACAGTAGTACATTGTACATTCTTCAACTGAATTTGGTAGGGACATATCAGTGCAGTAACCAGTAATGTGTGTTTAAACGTTCTTCGAATGCCTACAGGTACAAAAATAATGTACACCTGCACAAAAATCAATGAACTTTGCTACAGGGGGTACAAGTACAAAGCTAGAAATGTAAGTTAGACATTATAAAAATCTAGTAAGTGTCCTCAGAAGACAGACCTAAAAAACAATGAGAAACCTACGGACTGTCAAGAAATTCGAGAGCTTTAAAGGCTGCTTGCAGAGAAGACGACACAGTAAAACGATGAAGAAAGACTGATTGTAGCCAGAGGCTGTTTCAAATACAGTAACTCTGATCGAGCTGTCTGTGGTGGTATGATTTGCAGCAAGATTTTCAGAAGTATCCTTAAGGCGGCACCAATTTAATTTGTTGTTTCTCTGAATTTTAAGAAAAATATATGAAGCCACAGGGTGAAAAAAAGAAAAAAGATGAAGGTCAAGGCACCCTATGATAGCAAGAAATGTTACGATATGAGCCATGAAGTCAACATACCAGGCTGGTATATAGTACTTGTAATTAAAACAATAGATTTTGAACTTTTAATGAAATGAAGTTGCAGTATTACATTAAAAACTTTAACAACTAGGAAGAAAAGGACTTTCTTTAACCATTAGGGCCAAAATATATCTTTCACTGAGCATTTTGCAGTTGATTTAGAACCTAAAATCTTTTTTTTGTTGCAAATCAGAAAAAAAGAACAGGGCAAATCCAAGAAACAACAAATTAAATTGGTGTGGCCTACCCTTGTAATGCTTAAAAACACAGTGGAAATGTAGAAATCACCAGTACCTGTGGCGTAAGCCCTCTATCTCCTGCAGGAGAGGCATCTGGGTGAAGAAACGTTCCCGCACGCGGTTCACAAGGAACAGGGCGTCGTTGGTTTCCGTGGCAACATCGATCAGATCTTCAATCTCCAGACTGGGAGGGTCAACCTGGGTCGGGAGGGAACATCTTTGATGAGTCTCAGACTGTTTTTTTAAATTACAATTTTGACCAGTCTTTTCTGTTTGGAAACTTTAAACATACAATACAACTGTAATTCACTTTATGTTCACGGAAGAAAAAATTTCAGTCTGAGAAAAGTGTTCATGGAACTATGTGTTCATGGAGCTATGTGTTCACCGAACTATGTGTTCACAAAATCATGTGTTCACGGGGTGGCAGATGCAGAAAAAAGAAAGTCTCCGATTTATCTCTAAAAGTCTAATTATAGTTTTGTGGTGACCATGAAAACTGCAGACGTAAAAGTAGAGTGAAAAAAAAAACAAGAATTACAGTAGTTACTGTCTGTAGTAATCTATAAAATCTCTGATAGATTACTAGAAGAAGTGCACAAATATTTCTTTCTGTGAAATTTATAGCACACTGAAATTTTCAATTGACTAAAGCCTAAGGAAATATGGAAGTGCTCCAAAAGGACAGGCTGGAAGGACATGCCATTCAATGCCTGGGCAACTGAGCTCTACTTTCCAAGACTTCTCATAATCTTTGAATGCACAGAAGATCATCAAGATTTGGTCTTACCACGGCTCCTTCTAAAGTGAAGCCCCCTGTCAACTGTTCCCTGAAGTGCAGGGTGAGAAGTGGAACCACGTTGCAGGTAGAGTCTGGTGGAGGCAGGAGTTTCACAGTCAGACTCTTCCCCACCACAGAATGTTCCTCCACACCACTCAACTGGCTCAGTACTCTGTAAGCTTGTTTGCACCTGGAAATTTTGGTGTTAATATAAACTGTTATAATACTGTTACTAGTGTTAGTCACTTTATCTTCATGATAACAAAATGTCACGGTCTGAGGAAAATGGACATGTTCACGGAATTTAATCGCCACTGTGGCAGGAGATGGGGAGAGGGAAGACAGACAAATAATTTGATAACGGTAATGATAAGTTCATGGTACAAATGAGACCGTGAAAACTGTCAACATAAAAGTACCGTGAAAGAATAAAGACCAGAAAGGTACATGTAGCATAGCATATGCATAACATTAATATTTGCAAAGGCATATGATCTGCTCTGTTAATTCTTACTCAAACACATACATATATGGTCAAACAGGAGTCTAAATCCCTCCTGCTATAAAATTGCAACATGACGTAACCCAAAACTAGTTACCACGGTGACAGCCTGTCTGGTTCAGGTCATTGACCTTAATTTTGTTAGAAGAAGAACAGGAAGAAGAAACAGAACAAAACCACTGTTTTCCTTCTGCGAAGGTACACATAAAAATTAAAAACCAGAACATGTCCAGTATTTACCATGCAGTGTGTTCCCTGACCCTCTCTGTGCCCTGCTCTCTCCTGTTCACTAACTCCTCCAGGGTTTTCTCTGCTGTCTCCTTCTGGGAGAGAAAGCTGTCCCTCTCCTGGACAGCCTGTGTCAGCTCCTGCTGTAACCCCACCAGGACAGCGCCACAGGACAGCAGCGCTGCCTCAGCCTTCCTCACCCCATCACTCTGCTGTTCCAGTACTGCCGCCATGTCAAAGGTTTGGTCGATCTGGGAATAGTTTCAACAGGTTGGTAAGTCACTCAACAAAAAAAAAGATAAATTTGGAACTGGTGAGAAGCCTGCTCCGGGCTAAGTCAGGGTTCTAGCTAGTGCTAAAAGCCACGCTTAGCCTATTTATTTGTTGCGACCACCTAGCTACATGTAAATATAGGACCATAATTTCAAACTAGTGTAACAGTCCTTGGAGGAACGACTTTGACGCAGGCCACTCACAGAGATGAGGAGACCTACTCAAGTAAGTAAGTACAAGTAACAGTCCTTTCATATTGGTAGTATTCTCTTAAAGTCAAATTATGGAGTTGCTTAATTTTTCTTCTGCAATATTGAAAATGTCTCTGAAAAATGTAGATTGCAGATGGGTATTTCCAACAGTGAGCACTAAAAATAAAATCCTGACTAGCTATGGAACCCTGTAACTAAAGTCTCCAGAGAGTCCAGACTAGTGATGCATACCGGTTCACTGGACTTGGATCCGGACTTGTAAGAATGTTTAGGTTCAAGTCCAAAAAAACCTAAAAGTCAAGAACCGAGTCCGGACTTATTACCATAAAAGAGTCCATTTCACATACCCCTTTTCTTTCCAAACCACCTAAAACCTTCCGTAGATTGTAAAATCTTTGCTGCAAAACGAAGAAAACACTGCCATCAGGCATCGTCAAGTACCGACCTTCATGTTATGTGGCCAAAGTTTCACCCAGACAACATTGCAAGGTTGCCAACATGCAATTTGTATATGCCATGGGTTTAGGTCCGGACTTACAAGTCCGGAACTGAACCTAAACCTCTGGACTTGAATCCGGACCTGAACCTAAAATTGGGTTTAGGTATGCATCACTAGTCCAGACATTACCTGAGGAAGGTTCAAGAGTTGTCCCACAGCCTGGTGCTTCTGTAGAAGGTCTTGGAGCTTGGTTTGCTGAAGAAACAGACAGACAATCCCAGTGTAAAGGCTCCAATATACGTTCTTCTATGGTTATTTTAGCACCTGTTTCAACATGTACATCCATGAATAGTTTCATCAGGTTGGTAAATCAATGAGTAAAGAAACTCTTTTTTCCACAACCAAGTGTTTTATTCACAGCCGACGTTTTGGTGACTGTCTGTCACCTTCCTCAGGGCAATTCTGACTGGTTCACATTGCACTGCAGCACAGGTGTCGCTGCTATAGATGCATTCCCAAACGTACAATATTTACGATACGTTGACTGTGAATAAAACTTGGTTGTGGAAAAAACAGCCTCTTTACTCAAGACAGGCACTATAAGTATAATCTAAATAGTATATATTCTTTTATAGCTTTTACATGTACATTTTCTAAAACAGAGAGAAATGATTGCAAGTATTTTTGATCAAGTAAACATCGATCTGAACCTAAACGCACACGTTTTGATTGGGTAGAAGTATGTTTTGCTCACCGTCTTCTCTACCTTGGTGATTCTCTCCTGTAATTTGGCCACCTTCTCTACATGTTCATCGTATTCTGAAATATTAACATATATACAAAACTCATTATCTATATCCAATAGATGTACATGTAGATAGTGTGTAAGTGTGTGTGCATGTTTGAATCTGGAGTACATGTGTGTCTAATGTGTTTGGGAGAAATTAATTTAGAGCTCAGATATACTAGAGTACATGGCACATTAAAGTCTTAATGTTTTATCATTATAATCTTTCATTATAATATTATTATAATCTCAATATGTCATCTTTATAATATGTTAAGAATCTTAACTGAAATTAAAAGTTGGACTCTCTTATTAAATATATCTAGAAAAGAATTTTAAAATCTGAATGTACTGTATTCTACACCTTACTGATAATCAGAATACAAAAACTATGTTGTACTAGTACTGACTAGAGTAGCATTAATATTCTAACTTGCAAGTACATTATTGTACTTGTAAGTTGTAGTACTAAGGATTACTTGTGTTGGCCTGTTGAGCTAGGTCTGACAACTGTTTCTCCTGCTGTGCTGCTTCTTTCTTCAGTCCTGATGCCTTCTTCTTAGCTTCCTTCACGTCTACATCTGTATGTAAGACATGGGGCACAAACATGGCTCAGACAACTTCAACCTTGTAAAAGTCAAAATCTAAAAGTAATGCTAAGTTAGACTTAAAAGGAGCAATATTTTCCTGTCTAAGTTAGGCATTTATTACTTTATATACTAAATATTTGTCATTGTGGTATCAGCATTTTTCAATTTGAAATATGGTACAGGAAAAAGTTAAGGTAGTCCTTTTTGATGTCATAGGAGCAGTGGGTTGTTGTTACACTGTGTCTAGGGCAGTCAGTATTAGAAGGCGGAGGCGAGCCCATCCCTTTTTACTTCCTAGCCTTTTACCCCAACTGAAGACAAGGTAACCATTTTACACCAGGGTAGAGTGGGGCAAGTCTTTTAAAAAGAGTGTGTTTCCCAAGGACATGATGTACTAGTATTGCCATGAATGCAAATTAGGTCAAACCTGTGACATCTTAATATTGCAGCTCCTTGCCTTGGCCACTTGGGGATTCAGTTCAAAAACCATAAGCAATTGAAAGCACTCCTGGACTCACCCACAGCCCCGTACTCAGGCCAGCTGTCCCTGCCCTTCTCCAGGTACTCCATGATCTTCACTCTGGTCTGGAGCTCCAGCCATGTCATCTTCAGGTCTGAACACTGGCCCTGGACAACACACGGGACAACTAGTCACACAACCTTACAGGGTTAGACGCGTAACACTGGCCCTGGACAACACACGGGACAACTAGTCGCACAACCTTACAGGGTTAGACGCGTAACACTGGCCCTGGACAACACACGGGACAACTAGTCGCACAACCTTACAGGGTTAGACATGTAACACTGGCCCTGGAGTCCTGGACAACACACGGGACAACTAGTCGCACAACCTTACAGGGTTAGACATGTAACACTGGCCCTGGAGTCCTGGACAACACACGAGACTATTACTTAAGTATTACTACTCAGTATTACTCACACAAACACAACCTTACACTAGTTACAGGGTTACACATGTACATGTATCACCCAGACCCTGTAGGCTGTACAACACACAAGCTCACTGGGTTATAATCATGGTCATGATTTAAAGTTGAAATAAAATACTCTATCAATGCCTGAAGAGTATATATTTTTCAAAATACAGGGCTCCAAATTAACTTTTTGACCTAGGAGCACTGTGCTCCTAACCATAAAAAGTTAGGAGCACAGGCTAAAATCTAGGCGCACCAACAAAAAATATTGTATTGCAAAGGTGTTAATATATTAAAAACTAAGCTAGATCATATTTCCATTAAAAAAAAATTCTATCAGCATCCTTAATTTTGAAAAAATTGGGCATAGGTTCCCCGGATGACCCCTAACCGGGGGCCAACGGTGCTTCCACAAGTTCAACAAGTGAAAAATACATGATACAAAATGTACAAAACTACCTGGAACTTGGAGCAATTATTCCCAAAGGTGTACCTGACATTGATATATTAAAACCTAAACCAAATCCTATTTCCCAAACAAATCACATATTGACACAGCTGAACAAATAACAAGAAGCCATAGGCGACAATTCTCCGTGAAGTATTATATATTGCAACAAAAAGAAGTAGCCATTGGCGACAATTCTCTGTGAAGTGTGATAAATCGAACAAAGAAAAATTGTTTAAACGCGCGTCGGCTCAGTCATCTTAAGACGCAACAACCAATCAGAGATGCGAGATGCCTACACGTGACGCGGGAAGGGCGCGCGATGCCCGAAATATTTTTGCGTCAATATTCAGCGCCGTGATTCAAGAGATTAATACCCGGAAACAATTTTTTTCTTGTTTTAACGCATTAACATGCATTTACGCTAATCTAGTATGATTCAGGGTTACTTTTTTTTAACCTGCCATGGCCAGATTATCTAAATATGTGTGTATTGTGTGTACAATCTATAGAAAGAGAAATGTACATCAGGTCCGATCATCCGATTTTCACGTTTCGGTTTTTTGGACTCGGTTCATGAACGTATTTTGGTTTGGCTCCTGGAATGTGCAAAAAAATGACTCCCGGGACTGTCTACAGGGAACACTCGCACATTCGCGGTGTATCAGGACAGCGCGACTGGTCGTCATTAGCGCAGTAACAGTTGCATAAACGGACGAAACCATTTCAAAGAAATGGGGATGTTTCGAAAATAAGCATTTACTCCAATATCAAAACAGCTACGGTAAAAATAAAAAGACGTGCATCATCCCGGACATAATGCAACACCACATGCGAAATTACACAGAAATGCGACGTACGGAAGAATGCGTTTTGGCTGCGAACATCTTCCAAAAAACTTGGCATCTCTTAACCATGGGCAAAAACATCTGGAACCACTTATAAAAACCACCCCGTATCTGCATGAACTTTTTTTGAACCCCACTGCTATTCCAAACAACGCGTTTTTCTGGACCATTCCAATTCGCCTCGTAATTGTAGGGGTGCGTCTGCGATATTACATTGACCGCGAAAGCAGCAACGGCAAAAATACACATTCGTGCATCAACACGGGCATGCCCGCAGACGGCGTATAAAATTGCGTGCCGATTACACAAAGAGAACCCAGTGTTTTGACTGCGAACATGAAAAATCAGCCGATTACAACACTCCGTCCGGAGGTCCTGACCTCCTTCACGGAGTAAAAATGTGATCATGTCTATAAACTCCACTCAAAAAATCTCATCTGATTCTCCCAATGTATTAGGGACTTCACAATCACAGCATCCAACCGCACTAACACAAGAAACCAAGAAATTCGGAAAATTTCTCAGTAATGTTTGAAAATTAACCTTATAAAAATATAAGTGAATTTTTATTTCAGTTGTAGCCGAGAAAAAATTTTTTTCATGCGTTTAAAGTTTCGTTTTAGCACCTTGTAATATATACATAGTACATGTACTAGTATCTTGTACATTTGGATGCTATCTTGACCTTTGACCACTGTTATTGTGAAACACCGTCGGCCATTTTGTCAGTCTCGCCGTAAATTTTCGAGCCGTTTTTCGAGCAAATTTCAACGGTTTTAAACATTTTACGGCCTCAAAAACTCATATAACGAGGAAAGCAAGTTGTAGTTGTTATTTTCATGCGTAACATTTCTTCTGGGGATGGATTATTTTTCCGCCGAGCTGCCGAAAACTAGCGTCATGCCGCGACCATGTGGTCGGGCGCGGCCGGCCGGCCGGAGTATCGGTGAGCTTTCACGATGTGAACAAAGACATTCGGAGTTGTTCACATGAAAATTTTGCTGTGAAACGCCAGTGGGGTGTCAGATTTTCTACCAATGACAACGTTTTCTTTGCGGCGTCATGGCGAGATCGACAATTCATCGTCAATTCACAAGATTGTGCCGACAAATGGAATGAATAGGCTAAAATTTTTATTGGCGCACCGTGCGACCGTGATTTCAAATGTAGTCGCACCGTCAAAATTTTGGGCGCATATGCGACCAAATCAGTCGCAGTCACGAGCCCTGTAAATATACTAGATAATAGATGTATGTACATAATCATTTGAAGCAAAAGTTGAATTTATATCATCTGGGCATGCAAGTAGGTTTCAATCATATAGACATAAGTAATAAATGTTTGATCAGCAAAAACTATCATGGAGTAAAAAATTTATTATGGAAGATTAAGTATGACACTACATATTTTTCTGTGACCCTTTCACATCGCATCACAATAAAGTCTGCAAGTTTTACTCACCTTGGTGTGGTTCAGGACAGACCTGGCGTTGTAGTCAGACTCCTGGAGCAGTTCCTTAGCCTCAACTAACTTCAGGTTCTGTTGTGTCACTTCCTCGAGTACCCTACACGTACAGAAATTATGTAGGTACAGATGTGGGGTGTACGGTGTCATGATTACTCACAAAAACAACTCCAGAAAGAATGGTAAAAAAACGACTTTCTACTTACAGTATCTGACAACCAGCCACACAGGTATGACAAGACATATTGCTGACGCTACGTGCAGAGAACATGCTATGGTTTAAAGTCAAGCTTGAGAGAAAAATGGTCTTGAAAAAATTCACCTTCTGGAATCCACCAAAACGTTTGCCGCCGCCATCTTGTCGTTCGTTTGAATCAACCCGCTCTTCTCGTCCTCAGGGCTGCAACCTTGGACCAATCAAAATGCGTAAACGGGCGCTCTCGTTCCCAATCAGGAAGCCGTCTGGTAGATACCAAACTGGATGGAGGGGTGGACAGCTTAATTTCGTTGAATGTAATGACGGTCTATTGGGGACTCCTAGCAATATTGGAGCAAACTGCAGGTAAATAAAAAAATGCAGTGAAACGCGCTTTGTTCATGTTATGGCTGTAATAACGATTTGTAAGCGATGTAGCATGTTGTGATAACATTAAATTCCTCTACCATGATACAGACTTAGACAGAGAAGAAAAATTAAAACCTGTTTCAATTCATTCTTCCTTTTATTCGCCAGAAAACAGTTACTCAAGCAACTGGATATGATTTTGGAAACGGTCAGACTTTTATTGTCTGTTGTGCGTTCGTTCATTCGTTTATCGCTGGAATATCAAAATAAAGTCCAATTGGTAGTTTTGAACAGGATTGATATACATTGTATGTATATATCGAGTCACCTTGGTGAGTCAAAATAAAAAGTGGAAGGGTTGACAACGATGATTGCGCGCAAATATTTCGGGCCATGTGAATAGTCAATACTCATTGAAGTTTGAGTATTGAGGTTGACAATAAGGGGCTAAGAAAAACGACATGTTTAATCTGTGATTTCATACGATAATTAGTGTATACCTACGTGTATACCTGCCTGTTTGCAAGCTGAAACTTTTGATGCTGAATATCTGTGAATGAAAAAAAGGGAATTTTGGTCTATTGCTGCCACCTACCAATTTGAGAAGGAACTGCACGTGAGAATATTGACATGTAGGAGGTTTGCGATGATCATTGATAGGGCTGCAGATTCCCACGTATGTTAAACCATTTGGCGTCGCGTGTGGAATTCTTAAGATTGAGCGCCTTCATCTTATACAGCATGAGAAGATAACTCGACGTTTGTTTGTTTGTTTGTTTCTTTGTTTCTTTGTTGGCTGCATAAACAGTATCAAATTGGCCAGACAGCATCCATTTGCCTGACAATTTCCATTTGGGTTCACCTAAAAAGGTAAGGACAAACGTGCAAATAAGAAAGCCCGATACCCCCCCCCCCAAAAAAACACGCCAAATATAAGCCCAAGCCTAAACCTTTGCATATAACGTTAGTATGCTTTACTATCCATACAGTGCCACAAAACCCTAAACTGGGTTACTGGGCCAAACTCCAAGGTACCTATTAGCCTGAAATCGTCCATTAAATATGAAAATAATTACAATTTCGCTTGGCAATTTTACAGAGGGAAAATGTACTCTAAATCGTTGCACACTGTTAGGAATATTTCATCGTCATTTGGGAAAATATCATCACTGGGCGCATCACGTTGTTAATTATTATAGTTGTGCTTCCCAAGATAGCTAATTAAGGTCAACGACGCGTACTTTATTTTTGTGTTCACAGCAAAATCCGACTTTGAGGGTCAACTGTCTGGGGCGGCCGGAATAACGAGAGTTATTCTCAACAACAAGATACTGGTTATCCTGGGAACGAGTTCAGAACAATTGTGATATTACAGATGTTTAAAGCGATATTATGTAAGATTTTTGAGCCAAAACTGTAAATATATAGATAATTGAAATTTTCTCATCTAGAATGTCACTTTTAATTACTGTTAACATTTTAGTGTCGCCATTTCCCTTTTCCGGCGACTCAGAGCAGCGCGAGAATAAGTTGCGCAAGACCCGCTGTAATTTTAGGAGGCTACTAAAAAGAATATAAACAAACAGCGGCCTTCGTTCGGGTATCTTCGGCAGCTTCCCGTGAACATATTTTTGCGGCGCAACGACGTTGATCTTGTACTCCCCAAATGTCATTATGAACCCAGGTAGGCTTACAGGACAAGAAAATGTGTAAATCACAATATCGCTTTAATTTTTAGCCCCGAAGGGACTGGTTAGTGTTGGAAACGTATACACTGATTATATGCCCGTATACAAGCCTTATTTTACCACACAACACAACGCAACACAACACAACACAATATAACACAACACAACACAGCACAGCACAACACAGCACAACACAGCACAACATAGCACAACACAGCACAACACAGCACAGCACAGCACAACACAATATATTAAACACAACACAGCACAACACAGCACAGCACAACACAACACAACATAGCCCACACAGCACAGCACAGCACAGCACAGCACAGCACAACATAACACAGCACAACACAACAGGACAGCACAACACAACACAATACAGCACAGCACAGCACAACACAACACAACATAGCACAGCGCAACATAGCACAGCACAGCGCTAGCACAGCACAACACAACACAACACAACACAACACAACACAACACAACAACACAAAACATATCTGTCTCATACATGTACGTAGGCAGGCGGCTGGAAAGAGTAGAAATCGTCCAAATAGAGAGATAACATGTCAGAGGAGTTTGGTCGGCGGGAGAGAACAGTTTGCCGCCTCCCGAAGCCTGGTAGAGGCTAACACGTGTGTTCGAGGCTTCATGGAACTCTCTCTTGTTCTACGCGATCACAGAAACGATAAAATTTCGATCATTTGCGCAGAAAAGGCTTATAGTCACGTCAGATACGGTTAGGGATCGGGGGAGGCGAATAATCCCTGTTCCTATATATTGATTTTCAACCCATAATACCGGGAAACAGGAAATAGCCCATCTAGATCCACTGGTCTTGATATGGACCCGTAGGCATCAGGGTAAGGCCACAGCAAGTAATTTTTATGGATGACATCAGCGCGCACATTGATTTTCGCCTGATTTTGGAAAAAGAAAAGAAATTTTGTTGCCCTTTGACAGTGGTCAGCATGCCGAAAGTGGGCAAAATGGCATGCCTTGCCATGCTGCAACGTGGATGGCAGATAAACATGAAGAGAGGAGACAAGACAAGGCTTTGATTTACTATTATTGTTTTGACTTTTACTTTGATGCAGTGAAGTATTTCATTCCTTTTATGTGTTCCCATTGAACCAAAACCATTTGTACAATGATTGAAAACTTTTCTTTTTCAAAGTTGTTTCAGTGACAAATGGATGTTGTGATAGTTGGCAGTTGAGTTAGCACAATATAGGCATCATTTCTTGTTTAACGGGGTTTATGATGTCAAAATATGAAAATGTAGGAATCTTGGTTTTTGTGCCCGTCTTGTTTTTTTCGCCCTCTCGCATTAGATTTGGAGTCTGTGGAGGATGTCATCCATAAAATTGACTTCCTGTGGCCTAATGTTATGACCAAATGATAGGGTACTGACGATAAGTACATACATACTGATGAATGCATAGGGTGCATGTTGGTGCTGAATGTGAGTAGAATCATAATCGTGTCCTTCCGAGCTTGTAATATACAGAGTCGATGTGGTTCTTATTTATGACATGACAGAGAAGGAAAAAGCTATGAGGGAAGTACAACATTTATGTACTTCTTCAAATGTTCATTTACATTAATACAATACGCTTTTAGCTTATAATTATAGCTTATACGATACCACTCGTATACATACACACGCGCGCGCACTCACTCACTCACTCACTCACTCACTCACTCACTCACTCACTCACTCACTCACTCACTCACTCACTCACTCACTCTCACTAACTATACTGTGCCAGTACGAACTTTGTCTTCATCGCCACTTGACTGTACCCCTACACCCCTCTGGGTTTGCACCGATAGCTGCCCCTATGACTTTGCCCGTACTAGTACCTGTCACCCCCCCCCCCTATCGGTTTGTTCCGATAGCCCCACCTGGTCCCCAGTATGAGCTATGTCTCGGTCGCCAGTGGTCCGTATCCAAGCTAAATTTAGCCCCTGGTTGACGGAAGAAAAATAAACATGCCGAGTCCACTCCACACGGAGATATATCAAACCTCGCCGGGTCACTGAACTTTGTTTCAAAACACGAGGGCGGCTCAAACACAGAGTTAAAACAGAGTCAGATTCTTTACTGACCGTCAACAAAAAAGTACAGGGACTTTTGTATGATTTTCTACAACTAAAGATTAAGTAACAAAACTAAATACATGTGTGGATAATGTCACCCTACGTACAGACTATATGTATGCGGTAAACTACGTACGGAATATACGTATGCGGCAACAATGAATGAAGGGAGGAAGGGAGGAAGGGAGGAAGGAAGGAAGGGAGGAAGGGAGGAAGGAAGGAAGGAAGAGAGGAAGGGAGGAAGAGGGGGAAGGAAGGACGGGAGGAAGGGAGGAAGGAAGGAAGGGAGGAAGGGAGGAAGGAAGGAAGGGAGGAAGGAATCTTTAATTTACGTGTCTTGCAACTTTTGTCGCCCAGCCCATTTTAAAGACACCAGGACATAAACATGAACATAAAACATAGGTACAGAAATCATAGAAACATAAATCCAAGTCCAAATCAAAGGTCAGACTAGAGACATCAAATGAAATTAAAAAAAAAAAACTTAATACAACGTTGTACATAACATAATTGGTACATAAAAGTCAAAGGTGCACAAAGACTGCACAAAAAAAAGGAGGACACAGAGGTGGCTCATACAGCGATCCGATGTATTTGATACTAAGTATAAAGTCGTCTGACAAATCGTGACGTCGTTGCAAACATCCTTGTGAAAAGTCCTACAGTATGGCTGTTAGGACTGTCATAAAAGAATTAAGGGCTCACTTAGGGGGTAATGTAACGCAATTTTGCAGGGAGTTGTGTTATCCTTAGCTTAGACAATCAATCAAACATTTACATACATACAATCATACACAAAATCACACACAGTGCCACACACACACACACACACACACTCTCTCTCTCTCTCTCTCTCTCTCTCACACACACACACACATATATAAACATACACGCCATGTACACAGATAAGATAGACACACACACTGACATGCACACACACAAGCAAATAAACATTCAAACACACACACACACACACACACACACACACACACACACACACACACTCTCTCTCTCTCTCTCTCTCTCTCTCTCTCACACACACACATATATAAACATACACGCCATGTACACAGATAAGATAGACACACACACTGACATGCACACACACAAGCAAATAAACATTCAAACACACACACACACACACACACACACACACACACACACGCAAACAAACAAACAAACAAACAAACACGTCATTTACACATACACACGCGCGCGCTCGCATACAACAAACATATAAATTCATAAGTTACTGTAAGCCGGGTTCCAGGTTACCGTTAAGCGTGGTATGTTATCATCTCTGGCCCTTGGAACTGTCACCCTGGAAACGCAATATAGTCAGACAAGCGTTCGGGAACATGCAATTTGTGACGATTGTCCTGCCAGGACGGATCACAGGAGCTTGTAATGTTCTCACAAACGTCTCCTGACAACTAGAGACAAGCGGACCCACAACAACTCAAGACTGATGAAACTATTGTCTGATTCTTGTAGTTCCAGAAAGATCCGCTCGAGAAGAATGACGTGGGCTACGCAGTAGAATATTCGGCGGACGTGCGGAGAGGTCAGTGCGGTGCAGGACGTGTTTATTCAGCGGGAGATCAGCGGGGACATCCCGCCCAAATCTCTCCCGTTCACGGAGTCACGTGCTCCGCCCACCTGTTCGTCAGGTTGCGTCTCGTCCTCGGGCCGTGCTCTCCAGTCCGCTAGGGCGGGTACACGTACGTACTGCCCCGCGTCATGACGACATAATTACATCGATCCAGCGCACCAAGAGGACCCACTACCGGCAACTTGTCGTCTGTATAGCGGCGATGGGGGTTTCCGTGTCGCGGCGGATCGAAGCGCGTACCAGGCAGGTCCAGCAGGCCACGCAGGTGGTGGCGGCGTTCCGCGAGGCTTCGTCCGATGGAAGTAAGCAGTGGGCATCGCCGGTGCCGGCGGCCTCTGAGGAGCAGGGCAAGCGTACGCCCGCTGAACCGGACGGTCGGGAGGTCTCGTACACGGACACATCCTCGGCGTGGGCCATGCTGCAGACAGGGGTACATCCCAAGGATATCAACGTCGGCGCTCTGCCGAAAAAGACTATCAAGAACGTCAAGAACAACAAGCCCGGGCAGGAGCAACGGCAAGATACACACCAGCGCGCACTGGAACAACAGAGGCCCCCAGGATAACACAAGCGTCATCCCGTACGAAAGTACAGAACAGGTAAGACACTTCGCTACGCATCATGTTATCTGATATCGCACTAATCCATCATATTCATATTCCACTTTTGGGCGTACGTGGTGTATTTTTGAATCGCATTAATCCTGACCCAATATACACAACCGTATCAGGCTACATTATCGTGGCCAAACATTTGCATTAGCAGTTGACAGACAACCTTTGAACTAACGCCATCACTCAGTTGTATGTCTGTACTAGAAACCCCGTACTGTAGAACAGTTCGGCATACAAACCTCATTGTGTCATTTTGTATCTGCCAGTACTCGTACCTTGTATGTTGTAGAGGATAATCATTCAACAGAAACCAATAGAAGAAAGAGGGACTGTACAGGAAGACAACTTGTAGTGGCAAGCAATCACCTGTTTTGTCTCCCCCTCCGTTTTTTAATGGAGAAGTTAAATAAAACAAAGTAAAGCAACAGAAGTTCCATGTGCTAAACAGTGTGTGTGTGTGTAGACCTCGCCATAGCCACACCGGCTAAACAAACAAAATGAACTTAAATTCTCACTAATTACACAATTAGAAAACCTCAGGGCTTGTGAATAAGGTATCCACCCCGATAGGGATAACGCCCGCATGCATTATATAACAGCAGGTGCTTTTATTATGGCAACAAGTATCGTATTTTCCCTGTACAGTTTTGGTACCGCCTGGGTGCCAGACGGGGGCCTGTGTAGGGTACACAAACCTACGTTTTCAATGCCACTTCCTTCTTTCTACCTCCAATTTACGCAGCGTTTTTGTGGCTCATATGTAGTGGTGGGGGGATCAATTAGGTTTTGTACACGCATGCGGTTAGCGAACTTCCATTGAAATTCATCCGCTGGAATAATCAATTCGGCTAAGTGGGAGCTCACTGGAGACATGACACTTGTGCTTTGATGGACTCGTGGAAAGTGATAGATGTCACAGGAGGGTTGTGTGTCTTCCCATGATACCAAGCGTGTCTCCTGTGCGACTGGGTATGCTTTGTCACGTCCATAAACATCACAGGGAGAAGAACATCAAATAATTATATTCAACGCATAATTTTACCACACTAGACTAAGTACAGGTCACAGCAAAACATGTTGAACAGATATAGTTAATAGATACAAATAAAACTACAAAAGTGACATTTGCAAAGCAAATGCACAATGTTTACCTTCGCATAATCTGCTCTGTTAATTCTTACTCAAACACATTCATACATATATGGTCAGACAGGAGTCTAAATCCCTCCTGCTATAAAATTGCAACATGATGTAACCCAACACTAGTAGTTACCATGGTGATAGACGTCTGGTTCGGGTCATTGAGGAAGGAACTGAGCAAAAGCACTGAATCAGATATGTTTTTTCGATGGAAGGTTTGTCTAGTTGCAGTAGGAATAGGAATTTTTCTACAGTGAATTATAACCTGTACAGACAATGTGGGGGTGGACGTTTTGATAATATCTCTACCGACCAGATATGCCCAAGCCATTGCTTAGACACCAAAAGTGTAATTGAAGAATGCGGAATACATGCGATCCAGGAAATATCAATCAGGAAAAGGTGGTTTAACGTTGGATGAAAATACCCTTCCCGAATAGAGAAATCCACACCAATAAGCTATATGCACGAGTGAAAGAAAGAGCACTGTGTTGTCCGTCATTTGCAATTTGTTTTCTTTTCTATTACCAACTGGGCAACACTTTTTCCATTTATGAGGAGTCTCGATCACTCCAATAGTTCAAAATAGCTGTGTGAAGAATCTAGGTCATGTTTTATTGTTAGAAATACTTATCGAGGTTTATTATATTGCCTTACACAACCTCGCATATACATACATATCATAACTAGATTGTGTACGTGGGTTGAGTTACTGACAGCAGATTTAATTAGATTTGAACAGTGAGGTGAATCTTCTACGGTGGTTCTGATGCAGTTTTTAGGCCTTGGAAACCAGATTTTCAAAGTCAATTTTCTAGTCACTTATCTACATACTAAGTTGAAACAAGACTGTCCAAATGTATATCGACATTCATGGAGCAAAAAATGCCCAAAAATCTGACGAAAAACGGTTATTGGAAGGACCTGGATTGATTTTTAGGGTACCACCCAGAAAATAAAGGTCTAATCTTGAGGCTTGTTTCTGAAGTTTTAAATGCTCAAAGTATGAAATACTGATGCAAATGTGCTAATGTGGGGCAGTATGTGTCAATATCATATAGATTGCCTTATTCAGAATATTTCCAATTTTGACACCCTGAAAATGCATTGGATGCCTTGGTATGTATTACTTGACGTCAACACGGACACTATTATAAACAGCTCTTGGGCAATGCGGCTCCTGTTAACTACAGATAAGAGTGTTACAGATACAGGGACAGTAGTGACGACCGTGGATGTGTGAGTATCATCTATGCATCTCTGTCATTTGAAGTGTGGGCGCTGGTATAGAGAAGAGGAAATGAAACTGTAATTATATCACACGGCAAGGGCCTTTGATCTCGATTGCTTCAAACATATCCTGGTCCTCTGCAGCTCAACAGGACGCTAGAATATAAGGCAAGACGATCTCACTTTCTTCTGTATCCTGAAGGATGATCGTCTTAAGTTACGTAGAAGCAAGTGACGGTCGTGTGGCGTAACGGCAGAGCATTCGGATTGAAACCGAGTCCCAGGGTTCGAATCCTGCCAAGTCACAAACCTTGTGCCGGCGCCCTTGGCAAAGGCACTTTACACGACTTTCCTCACTTCGATCATGTGAAAATGAGTACGCCAGAATGATCATTATCATGATCGTGGGCATTAGAAGAAAACCAAGCCATGCCATGTGATCTTTACTGTATCCGTAAATTGTTGCCCTGAAGAAGGTGACAGACGGTCACCGAAACGTCGGTCATCTTCGACGGTCATCTTCCTCTTATGATACATGAACATAGAAATCCCTTTAATTTATTTTTTTACAATTTGCGTCATGTTGATGTCATCTTAACAGCTGCAGCTAGTGTGGTTGAAGTCAGCCTTGGAACCAGAGAAAACGCCGCGCTTTTAATCCGGTACCTTTTCAAAAGATTAGCGGGGAGTTGGAGGGCCTCAATGTGGGGATTAGTGTTTTTGTACACAGATACACAACAGAATTAAGTACTTAACAGACGGAAGATGCCTTCCTTGTGTACGTGTCTTCAGAGAAAAGTATTCCTGAATACTCCTTCACAAAAGTAAAACAAAATAATTGACTTGAGTGTGATTAAAGGAATCTTTCAGTTCATGATACCTATAATTTTGTCTGGACTACTGGCTGAAATTCCAGATACCAGTATATGTATGTGGGCGTATAGGCTTTGATACTCCCACATAATTGATAATTTTCTTATCGTGGCGTTGTCATAGCTGCAGCGATAACGCTAGCGGGTCCGTGTAAAAGACGGTCACAATGGTTCTGTGTTTTAATAGAATGCCCTTTCTTGTGATGCGCCCTTTCGTGTATAGGAGGATGACGTTTGATTCTTCTGGCAGTGTTTTTTGCTTGTTTTGTTTCAGGACTTTTCCGGTTCTCTTTTCTTATTAAGGCATCCAATGCGATTTCAGGGCAGCAAAACTGGAAATATTCTGAATAAGGCAATCTTTGTGATATTGACACATACTGCTTCCCATTAGCACATTTAAATCAGCATTTCGTACGTGGACATTTAGATTGCAGAAACAAGCCCCAAGATGAGTCCTTTATTTTCAGGGTGGTACCCTAAAATCAGCCCAGGGCCCTTCCATGCAGTAACCATTTTCCGTCAGACTGTTTGCACCATGAGGGTCAGTATATACACTGTGACATTGTGGTTTCAACTCAGTATGTAGAAAAAAAGCTAGAATATTGGCTTTGAAAAGCCCTAGAAACTGCACTGGGTGCCTTTAAACAGCACCAACGTCGTCGGGGGGCTCATGGTATTTACAGGAATGCCGTCACAATTTGAGCCACGAAAATACATCCAATATTGTGTCTCAAAAACAAAGTATAGCCTGGGTGCCATCCGTTTTATAACGGGGCTCCTTGCACTGGCTACCCCCCCCCCCCAAATGGATGGGTCCCACCCAAGCACCAAAAAGGCAGTTGTAGTGGGTTAAATATGGAAACAGACCTTGTATGTTGTTCAAAAAGTCAAATCCAGAGTTACTGCTTCTTTCGTTATCATCTTGTACCAACGTTACGTCATCCCTGTCGAATGCATAGTACTAGCGTGAAGTCCTCGCCTAGAAGCTGGCCAACAACTATATATGTCCTGTACGTGGCATGCGGCAAAAGCACTTTTTCATTATAGTTCAACATATATAAAGTATTATGACACATTTTCACCCGCTATACACTGTGCTGATGAACATGAAAGTCATCAATGTTGGCTATGTGATAACAGTGTTCACGCTTCGCTCACTCGGCGGTTTATTCGATGGTCATATGGCACTAGCCTGAGTGCCAGACTGTTACCCTGGGCTTGGCTCATGGGCCAACATGTCCCCGAGGAAATTTACGACAAACCCCTCAGATAGACTCAGAGACCCCAAAACAGTCTGGAATCCAGGCTACTAGTATATGACACCGACCAGGAGTTATGTCACCGTAAACAATTAGGAAAAGCGCCCGTGGGCCATTCTACCTTAACTATCCAATGTCTGATCATCGAAATAAAAACGTTGAAGGCAGCATGCAGAATCGTCGATCAAGAAGTGTCCAGTTGTTCCCTAGGCAACAGCAAGTATTTATGGATGACATTCTCCGCAGACTCCAAATCTAATGCGAGCGGGCGAAAAAAATAAGTAGGACCAACAAAAACGAGGTTCCCACATTTTGAACTTTTGACTCAATCACCGTACAAATCAAATGGTTTTCATTCAGAGGGAACATCACATATACACAGCCAAAATCACATATCACTGCATCAAAGTAAGAAACAAAACATCAGAAATCAGAGCCTTTTCTAGTCTCCTCTCTTCATAGTTATCTGCCATCCACCTTTGATCGGCATCTTTGCCCATTTTCGGTATTGTGACCACTGTCAGAAGGCAACAAAATTTCTTGTGTTTTTTCCAAGATCAGGCGAAAATCCATGCGCGCGCTGATGTCATCCATAACGATTACTTACTGTGGCCTTACAAGCTTCTGTCGGCTTCCTTGTGATCGTCCTTTTTTCTTCAAAAACTGCCCTGTCGGCCATCTACAGACTCCTGATCTTTTCAAGCGGGCAGACAAACACATACTGTTGATCCCCTCTCCTTCCTGTCTGCGTCAATGCAGGTGTGTTTTTTTTACCAGCCTTGCCAGGGGCTGTACTCTCAGGTGGCTGTGCATGGATCACTGTATCGTGTTACTGTGAGATCAGGTATGAGCCGAGCGCTTTGCGATTTGCACACAAATCAAACGTGCCTTTTATTCCACACGTCTTTGCAATTTTAGACATTCAATATCCTGTAAGAAATCATATTGAATCGGTGAAGAATCGTTAGTTTTTTTCTGTGTATCAGGCGCGTGTGCAGAGCGCTTTGTGATTTGCACACAAATTAAACGTGCTTTCCATTCCACACGTCTTTGCAATTTTAGATATTCAATATCCTGTAAGAAATCATATTGAATCGGTGAAGAATCGTTAGTTTTTTCTGTGTATCAGACGCGTTGCAATCATAAACAAGAGTTCAGCGATCTCATACCTTCGCCAAATGATGTTATTAACCCTTCCGGTGGACGATTGTGATTTGCACACAAATTAAACGTGCCTTCCATTCCACTCGTCTTTGCAATTTTAGACATTCAATATCCTGTAAGAAATTATATTGAATCGGTGAAGAATCGTTAGTTTTTTTCTGTGTATCAGACGCGTTGCAACCATAAACAAGAGTTCGACGATCTCATACCTTCGCCAAATGTTATTAACCCTTCCGGTGGACGATTGTGATTTGCACACAAATTAAACGTGCTTTGCATTCCACACCTATTTGCAATTTCAGACATTCAATGCCCTGTAAGAAATCATATTGAATCGGAGAAGAATCGTTAGTTTTTTTTCTGTGTATCAGACGCGTTGCAATCATAAACAAGAGTTCGACGATCTCATACCTTCGCCAAATGATGTTAACACTTCCGGTGAACGAATTATACATTTTTACTCATTGATGTCTCAAATGAGAACCTCTTTTGCATGAATCATATCAGTTTATCATATTCTCCACCTAATGACAGTCTTATTTTAAAAAAGAACCAAGGAAGGCCGCCAAGGGGTCCAAAACCTAATTTTTAGGTCTCATCAAGACCTACCTACCTAACAAGTTTCATGACAATCCATGCATACCTTCTTTAGCTTTGCAGGTTGAACGCTACTGAAAACATAACCTTCTTAGCGAAGGTAATGACGCGTGCTTGGGTGGGCCTTAAGTACTGTTTGGGAATCCTTGGTGGTGTAGCGGTTGCGTCATTACGCAATATTGACCCGTTATTGGCGCGTACCTTTGTGGTCTTTTCTTACTGTTGGGGATTTTTGGCTTTCTTTATCCCGTCCTTTGCGTTACAGTTGCGCCATAACGTACCTTTGTGTGCTTTTTCTTACTGTTCGGGGATTTTTTGCTTTTTTTCACCCCGTCTTTTGCGTTACAGTTGCGCCATAACGTACCTTTGTGTGCTTTTTCTTACTGTTGGGGATTTTTGGCTTTTTCATCCCGTCCTTTGCGTTACAGTTGCGCCATAACGTACCTTTGTGTGCTTTTTCTTACTGTTGGGGATTTTTGGCTTTCTTTATCCCGTCCTTTGCGTTACAGTTGCGCCATAACGTACCTTTGTCGGTGCTTTTTCTTACTCTTAGGAAATCCTTGAACTTCCCCAGCCTACATGTGGGACACGATTGCGTCATGGTTCTCAGTATTGACGCGTGCGTTTGCCGGCATGTTCTTTTAATGTTAGGCCACAGCAAGTAATTTTTATGGATGACATCAGCGCTCGCATTAATGTTTGCCTGATTTTGGAAAGGAAATTTTGTTGCCATCTGACAGTGGTCAACATGCCGAAAATGCATGGGCAAGATGGTATGTCTTGCCATGCTGGAACGTGGATGGCAGATAAATATAGAAGATTTACTGTCTTGTCTTTTACTTTGAAGTATTTCATTCCTTTATATATGTTCCCACTGGATCAAAACCATGTGTACAATGATTGAAAACTTTAATTTTTCAAAGTTGTTTCAGTGACAAATGGATGTTGTAGTAGTTGGCAGTAAACTTTGCACAATTTAAGTATCATTTCTTGTTTAAAATTTGAAAATGTAGGAATCTTGTTTTTTTTTTGGTCCGCCTTGTTGTTTTTTCGCCCGCTCGCATTAGATTTGGAGTCTGCGGAGGGATGTCATCCGTAAAAGTAACTTGCTGTGGCCTAATACTGCTCGTAATCATTTGACCTTCACATCTCTACCTCTGGTGTAGCACTGACGCGTTTCTGACGCGTTACCGTTGTGAGCCATTAATCCTTGGCCTCCCCTAGCGGTGTGCTCAGTCAAGAAGGGCCGTGGGAGAACGATTAGTATTCAGGACACAGAACACCACCGCGCTATGGCATGGAATCAGAGGATTTCGTATCAATGTCAAGAAACTTGAATAAAGAAGAAGGGATGTGCTTCGACTGCTTGCTTATTAATTTGATTATCGTTGTGTACCTGATTGTGTGAGCCTATGTGTATATATATATAGTTAAATGCATGTAGACAGGATGTTCTAATCTAAGGCTGTTACCAAATCTGACAGCTTATAACACAGGCAGGTGCATATCGTGACAGGAAGTTGACAGTGTGTTTTTTTGCGTCTAGCTGTTCCGTTCATCATCATGCAAACTGCACAGAACAAAGAAGAACAAAATGGAGGAAATATTCCTCCGTGACTTTGCCAAGAGTAACAAACCTTGAAAAGTATCCAATGTAATTTCAGGGCCGTAAAACAATAAAAACCTCGAAAGGTAACATTTGCGAAGCAATTTGCAAATGCATAATGTTTACCTTCGCATATGGTCTGCTCTGTTAATTCTTACTCAAACACATTCATATATATGGTGACAGGAATCTAAATCCCTCCTACTATAAAATTGCAACATTATGTAACACAACACCAGTTACCATGGTGACAGACGGTCTGCTTCAGGTCTTTGACCAGGTCAGAGGTCATTGTTTGGCGTCTCTTTATTTTTTGGGTGCCACCCATAAATATAGAACCAGCTTATACGATATGCAAAATAAGTTTACAAAAAACAAGCAACCGTTTTCCGTCAGCTACATCGCATTTATGCCTGACAAATTATCAATATGCTATGTGATAAAATTGCTTCAACTTAATAAATTAAAAATATTACCCAAAAAAATCCAGTTTTGCCGCTTTGAAATTGCATTGGATTCCTTTAAAAATGTATGTGTTATCAAGAACCCTATACGGCGTGTATAGGTGTAGAAAACATCACGTCATTAAGTATTGTTACATGGAACCGTTGTCGCGTCGAATCATATCTCGGCACACCCTTTCACCCTTTCACCAATAACAGTTGAAAAATTCTGTGTGCACAGTTCTGATTAATATCATCACTCAGCCAGGGATTAAAAGGTTGTTGGGGGTGATTTGGAGGGCTTCTTTTTTTCCAGCATTCTAGTTTGCTCAGCAGAACGCAATTTACTACGGCACAAGCAGTTATATGTTGTTTTACGACGAGCACACAGTACATTATATAGAGCAAGGATTGATCTAGATTCTACTTACTAAGGAAAATGCATTAGGATTAAAGAATAGACGTGTAGCAGGTTAAACTTGAAGCGTAATGTTTGTGATGACGAGAACTTCTCTTGAAATTAGGAGGTGCTATTTTAGGTGTGTGTGTGTTTGTGTGTGTGTGTGTGTTTGTGTGTGTGTTATGTGTGTTTGTGTGTTATGTGTGTTTGTGTGTGTGTGTGTTTGTGTGTGCGTGTGTTTGTGTGTGTGTGTTTGTGTCTGTGTGTGTATGTTTGTGTGCGTGTGCGCGTTTCTCGATCTGCGTGTGTTTCTTTGTGTGTGTGTGTGTTTGTGTATGTGTTTGTTTGTTTGTTTGTGTGTGTGTATTATGTGTGTTTGTGTGTATGTGTGTGTGTTTGTGTGTGTGTGTGTGTGTGTGTGTGTGTGTTTGTGTGTGTATTATGTGTGTTTGTGTGTGTGTGTTTGTGTGTGTGCGAGAGAGTGTATGTGTGTGTACACATGTGTTTGTTTGTTTGTGTGTGTGTGTGTGTGTGTGTGTGTGTGTGTATACACACCTATGTGTGTGTGTGTTTGTGTGTATGTGTTTGAAGTAGGCCATTGGCAGGGTGCCATCATTAGTGGCATAATGTATAGACATAAAAATAAAAAAAATACAAGGAATATTAACCACGAAATTCACATAAAATCTATACATATTTCACGGAGGCATGACATCTCTGATTTATTGCTCTTCGACAATGTGCCTATTTTTTAATGCTGCTCGAGTCAGAAAGCTACATAAAAAGGTTACCGCGCTCGCTGTGATGAACCGTGCTCTCATGTTCTTATCTTCGTCCCTCAAGAACATAACCGAGCGCCGAAATGACGATCAGATACCCTCCCAGACATCCCACTACCCTGTGGTTCCTCTCTCTAAAGCCACAGCAAGTAATTTTTATGGATGGCATCAGCGCGCGCATCAATTTTCGCCTGATTTTGGAAATTAATAAAAACAAGAAATTTTGTTGCCCTCTGATAGTGGTCAACATGCCGAAAGATTCTTTTGTCTTTTACTTTGATGCAGTGAAGTATTTCATTCCTTTTACATGTGTTGCTGGCTGTGTATATGTGATGTTCCCACGGAATCAAAACCATCTGTACAAGGATTGGAAACTTGTTTTCAAACTTGTTTTTAGTGAGAAATAGATGTTGTAATACTTGGCAGTAAACTTACCACAATATAGGTATCATTTCTTGTTTAATAAAGTTTATGATGTCAAAATTTGTAAGTGTACGAATCTTGAATTTTGTCTGAATTTTGGGCCTGCCTTGTTTTTTTCGCCCTATCGCATTAGATTTGGAGTCTGCGGAGGATGTCATCCATGAAATTTACTTGCTGTGGCCTAACGTTCTGATGAGAGAAAATGCTCAAAATATAAAAACCTTCGCAGCACCAGTGCTGAATTGCGGTTTCTGTACACAAACACGTCCTTCAAAAATATTATCAATACTGAAGTATTATACATTACAAATGAGACTAAAGAACAAGTCTAAATGCTGGAAAATCACTAACATTACACGACTTAGTGTGTCAATTTCGTACTGTTCCTAATATAAGTGTTCTATTGTGGACATCTCCTCTTTGTGATGGCAGTCAAGCAGGGTATTTCTCACTGCTTCTGATGCCTCGGAAAGCTATTACAATGCACGGGAAAGCTTTCCTCGGCTACAAGAATGAGTTAGGTAGGCTTTCGATTTAGCGCGCCCGTCAAATGCAATTTTCCCAGGCAAACGTTGTACTTACCTCGTTGTCCAAGTTGATAAAAGGCAGACTCCTGCGGGGTAAGGAAGGACTAGACGGAATGACTAAACCATGAGGCGAAGGAGGCCATAATGGGTAGTTTTAGAACGTGCACTTGATGGTGAAAAAAAAAGAATTATCGAGAAATGCGAAAACAAATAAGTAAACTAGAAATTAAAGGTAGCATTTGCACAGCAAATGCATAATGTTTACCTTCGCATATGGTCTGCTCTGTTAATTCTTACTCAAACACATTCATTTATATATGTGGTCAGACAGGAGTTTAAATCCCTCCTGCTATAAAATTGCAACATGATGTAACCCAACACTAGTAGTTACCATGGTGATAGACGTCTGGTTCAGGGCATGAATCTTATTGGGAATGGTTTGGAGAAGAAGAGGAAGAAAGGAAGAAACTGTAAAAAACAACGTTTTCCTTCGGTAAACATAACGATTTGCTCTTGGGTAGGATTTACATAGATGTAACTATTACATGACCCTCATAACTTATTAGAATAATTTTTTTGTGACTTATTATCCGGAATCACGACATCTTATATAACTATAGTATAATGTTGAAACAAGCTTTTTTAAATATTTCCTCTAACAATGATCGCAACAGCAATATTGAATAAATGAAAAAAATGAATATGTCAGTTAGTTTTGCCAAACAAATATATCAATTGGCGTTGAAAGCAATACATGTCCATGAAATTTGGTCGATTTTGTAAATGACAATCACCCCCCACCCCAAAAAAGAAAAGTTTTTGAACCGAGGCCTGGTTGGCTAAATTGATTACGTGCGTTAATTAATTAATTACCATAATTAATTACGGTTTGAATTCTAACGGTTGTGTTATATATGTCTGCAGATAGAGTCAGACGACTTGTGCTCGGTGTGCGGAGTCTACACTGGGAACGAGATCTATCCATGCAGAGTCTGCTCCAAGGTAGGAGATTTCTTTCAATTTTATTTCAATTTTTATCAATTATCATATTAACCTTGCAGACATACATATAATGTTGCCTGAATGACATTGATATTAACAATATTAAAATAAACATTTAACGTCCTAGCCGAGGGACGTCCCTAACCGAAGCTAGGTACTCATTTCCACCCGAGTGAAGTGAGGAAAGTCGTGTTAAGTGCCTTTATTCCCAGGGGCGCAATGTCAGGACATGTCAGGGATCGAACCCGGTACTTCTGGGTTCTGGGCCACCCTAACCATTACGCCACACGACGCCAATCAATGTGGTATTTACAATAACTTTGTTAGCTGAATACACTGGCTTTCACGGGAGTCTTTGGAATGCAATTTGTGCTCTATTGTAAAGTGCTACGATGTACACTCAATGATTCAAGTATTCATGATCTATGATGATTCTATGATCTATAGATGAGATGGCAAGAAGAGTATTTCAACCATTTTTATTTTTATCTGTATGCGTCACGCACCCCCCCCCTCCCCTTAGGCAAAAGCATGTCTAAGCTGCAAACAACAAAACAAGAAAGCGCTTATTCTATGTCTAGCCCTGTTTGGAGAACACTATGAACGCTCCCGTGTTGCCTTGCTTGTGTCTGTGTGTTTGAAGTAGTGTCCGTTGAGAATCTTACGTCAATGTAGTTTCTACCGAGGCCACAGCAAGTAAATTTTATGGATGACATCCTCCGCAGACTCCAAATCTAATGGGATAGGGAAAAAAAAAACAAGACGGGCCCCAAAATGCAAGGTTTCTACATCTTCAAATGTTGACATCATAAACCTTGTTAAACAAGAAATGATACCTATATTGTGCCGACTAGTAGATGATGATGATGTGCCGACTAGTACAATATTCATTTCTCACTGAAAAATAAACGTTTAATTTCAATCATCGTACAAATGGTTTTGATTCAGGGGACATGACATAAAAGGAGTGAAATACGACACTGTATCAAAGTAAAAGACAAAACAATAAATCATATCCTAGTCTTGTCTCCTCTCTTCGTATTTATCTGCCATCCACGTTCCGGCATGGCAACAGACATCTTTGCCCATTTTTGGCATGTTGACCACTGTCAGAAGGCAACAATTTTTTTTCAAAATCAGGCGAAAATCAATGCGCGCGTTGATGCCATCCATAAAAAACTACTTGCTGTGGCCCAATGCCAAACAATATGCCAACAGAGTAAAGGAGGACAATTCCCCATTGAATTACTAATTAATTCAATTGTAAACGATTTTCAAAGGCAGTATTTGTATGGAATACTATCACTATGGCAACAAAATAAGTAAATATGACAGAGCTATTTGTTATGATGATTTTCGATTGATGATGTACACGATTTCATTAATTTTTCAAATATAACAAACAAATCTATGACGTATGGTGCACCCTTATCATGGCGATACCCACAATGCATATGACAAATTTTCAAGTGAAGATCATTAATTCTTGACACATACATTAAAAAAAGGAGTTCATAGATCTCATACCTCCGGGAAATGTTGAAAGATGTTTGACATTTGTTGGTCTTCTTGTTGTATCTCATTTACAAACAGCGTGCTAAACAAGAACTATTATTTCCAGACAACTTCAAGCTTAATAAGTTGATGTAATACATTCTTTCCTTTTTTTTTGTTTTGCCCAATAATATCTGTGATGTCTTGCATGGTAGCTGCTGCACATTTACTAAATTACATACAATTTCAACAGATCAACCGACAAATAAAATGGGTATTTTTTTCCAATACCCTTTTAGATAATAACCAGTGACATCCCGTAATAGCCTTAATTGGCACGTGCCTTGTACGGGTGTGTATTGTGGGTTTATGTGTCTCTTAGTTCTGGTGATTACATCAGAATAAAATCAAATTAAGGTTAACTGTGTATGCGGTAATTGATGGTTGCAGTGGTCAGTTCCGTCCACGGATCTGGTCCGGCCATTGACCACAGTAGGTTTATTCATATTTATTGGCGGAAGAAAATACCTTTTAATGAACATGTATCAAAATTATATGATTCGGCAACGCCCCGCTGTGCGACTGCGGCCCCGTTCACACGAATACGCTGTATAACCGGTTTCGATCCAGATTCCATCGAAGCAGGATTCAAGTGGCCACATCTGAACACTCCAAATCACATTGAAAGCAGAAACAAGCCCCAAGATGTGTCCTTTATTCTCTGGATGGTACCCTAAAAACCAGCCCAGGGCCCTTCCAGTAACCATTTTCGATCAGAATTTTCGTAATTGTAGCTTCATGAGGGTCAATATACAAATTAGACAGTGTGGCTTCAACTCAGTATGTCGATAAATGACTAGAATATTGTCTTTGAAAAGTCGGGTTTCTAAGCCCTAAAGACTGCAATGAGTGCCTTTAACGTTGGTCTGACATATCCCTGTCCTCCGTGCAGGTGTACCACGAGATCTGTCTACAGAAGATCGGCCAGTGTCAGGGCAGAGAAGCCGTCAGCCTGCTGATGCGAGCCAAGACAAACATCGGCTGGAGCTGCCATGAATGTGTGAGTGTCAACAGCACGTAACACACGTCGTATAACAATCAAGATATATTGAAATAGAGTCAAATGATGGCCATATTTACGTGAATGGTTGATGTACACGGTATTTCATTGTAATACTTTTCTGTACGTATATGTACTGTGTTTTTCGAATCCGTTTCGGTGGAGTTCAAGAGATAGATGTATGGAAACGAGAGCGCCCTTCGCTAGTATTAAAAACAACGTTATTGGTTTGAGGATTTTGAATCATTCAGTTGCCCACATACAACATGTACTTGTACTATATGAGCTATCTGTTCAGTTAGAGACACGAAAAACTTTAAATGGCACCGTCCGTACAAGAAAAGTAATACAACCACCTCAGGAAAAAATGTTAAAAGAAACAAGGAGGGGTACAGAACTGTGAGATTACATGTGAGGCCTAGATATTACTCTCCAAGCAGAGGTTGTGGGGGAATGATCGTTAGCTTTTTATATATGGCCGGTTTTTTTTGTCGCTACCCCGTCAGTGGCCGGCGACCTTCTCTGGCCAATGGATACTGTCTTGCCACCGAAAGGGATCTGCTTGGAGATTAAAATGTAACGGTATTCTGTTTTGTCTTCAGGAAACTCTCGGCCCCCTTCTAACAGAGGAGGAAATGCAAGACTTGATAGATGCCTTTGAGAGATGCGACATCAACAAAGGTGACCGTTATCATTATGTCTGACGTTGTTACGTTTACCTTCGCAGAAGGAAAATGTATCGTTTTGGCTCTGTTTCTTCTTCCTCTTCTTCTCCAAACAAATAAGGTCAATGACCCGAACCAGACGTCTGTCACCATGGTAACTAGTGTCGGGTTACATCATGTTGTAATTTTATAGCAGGAGGGATTTAGACTCCTGTCACCATATACGTGTTTGAGTAAGAATTAACAGAGCAGGCCATATGCGAAGGTAAACATTTTGCATTTGCTTTGTAAATGTTACCTTTCTAGTTTTTAACGTATATTCTTCCCCTTCGCAGATTCCTCACTATCGCTAGACGAATATCTGAACTACAGACAGAAGACGATGGAAGAGTTCGACATCCGGCTGAGCGAGGAGGAACTTGACCGAGAGAGGGCAAAGTTCAAGGTCATGGATGTCAACCAGACGGGCACCTTGGACTGGTGGGAGTTCCTCAACTTTGAGGCTGTTCGCAAACTCGGCAGAAGAAGTAAGGTACGTCACTAGGATGGGATTTCTTTCAATTCCGTAAGAAAACTAACCGCTAAGGATAGTCATTTTCATTTGTTGATTATGATCTGATATTTCCCCACTACGAAGCTGTTCACATACCCACTACACAGTTAGTCTACGCCATAATTACCAAGATTGGTAAAATAAAGCAACGTTTTTCACTCCACTAGAAGTGATAAGCAAATTAAAACTGTGCCTGCACAATGAATTGAAACTTGATTGACGACAAAGTATATCGTTCTTCAAGGGCCACAAAACAAGGAGCTTTCTGTGTAGATAATTATGTTTACCGGAGGAAAACATATTATTTTTGCTCACTTTCTTCTTCTTCTCCAAACAAATAAGTTCAATGACCTCAACCAGACGTCTGTCACCATTCTAACTATTGTTGGGTTACATCATGTTGCAATTTTATAGCAGGAGGGATTTAGACTGCTGTCACCATATATATGAATGTGTTTGAGTAAGAATTAACAGAGCAGACCATATGCGAAGGTGAACATTATGCATTTGCTTTGCAAATGTTACCTTTCTAGTTTGTAAAATCGCGCATCCGCACACAGATAATTTGTCTCATATCCCATTCTACACCTGCCTTGTTGTGCCAAAAAACAGTTACTCAAGCAACTGGATATGATTTTGAAAACGTCAGACGTTTCAGCTAGTATCCACTAGCTTTCGTCAGCTTGACTTGTCTGACTTTTGTTCCTTTTTCGACTTCCAAAAATCTGTCTTCACTTTATTTGCATATCAATCAACAGGTTGTGTATATAAACCTGCTTTCCCCTCTGGTCTCTCAGTCACTGACGAAAGCTAG
>NW_017804076.1:144728-151238 GCF_001625305.1 Branchiostoma belcheri
GAGTGTGACGTCAACACTGGGTCAAAGGTATCTGGTAGACGATGTCGGCCCCCGTCGCGGTTCAATGAAGGTTGATGGGCCCTGATGTATATAGCTTCCTTCACCCTTCTCAAGAAATAGTCTTGTTCAGTGTCCAAAATCCAGTGTTGACGTCACACTTCAAAGAAGCCACGTGACAAGCTTCCCTGTGTCAGTCTACTGAGGAAGACCAGAGTGACTGGTCGAAAGCTCTAGGTGAGAGATTTCTTTGTGTTGGATCAAAAATTTTAACTTTTAACATAACACCTGTGCTGTTGCTGTTGTTGTCTCTGCTTAACGTCTATTTTTCCGTGTAATATGTCGTGTTCTTTAATTGATTGACATAACCTTTCAACGCGAAGAGCGTTTTATCGCACAGTTGACCGATTGGGCTGTTAATTATTCAATCTAACCTTATCCCTGGTCTCATCACGAATATGTCACAAGTATCATCAAATGACACGCTGTCATAATCTGTCAGCCTGCTCTAGTCATTAAATGTATCTGTCAAATCAAGGCTCATCATGTGTCAGATCATCGTGATGTTATGACCTATACGGAGGATTGTGACATTCCCCGCTTTCAGGTCTAATTATAAAGACACTATCTTAGACCTATATGCCACAGCGAGTTAATTTTATGAATGGCATCCTAGGCAGACTCCAGATCTAATGCATGCAATAGGGCAAAAAAAGGCGGACCAAAAAACAAAATTCCTACATCTTTAATTTTGACATCATGAACCTTGTTAAACAAAAATGGTACATATATTACTGCCAACTATTACAACATCAATCTCTCACTGAAACAACTTAATTAAAGTTTTCAATCATTGTACATTGATTTTGATTCAGTGGGAACATCACATGTACATAGCCAACAGACATCTTTGTCCAATTTCGGCATGTTGCCCACTGTCAGAAGGCAACAAAAAATCTTGTCCCCCCCCCCAAATCAAGCGAAAATTAATGCGTGCGCTGACGTGATCCATAAAAATTACTTGCTGTGGCCTAAACTTATTCATTATCAACATAATAATGTAATGTATCATGTATCTCTGCCTTATCCAACCAGGCCTGAGCGACAGAAGACCCATTCTCTGGCCTTGCACGTCGACACAAATGCCCGGATGTTGATGGACGCAGATACAAAATCCACAGGGTAAGATTTCTGTAGGTTTCTCTATGTTTCAGTGACACGAATCGTTTGATTGGCGATTCTACGCCATGTTGATGATAGGACAGGTTGGAAGCCATTGATCATGGGCGCCTCCTAGCGAAGCTGTGGTTAGGTGCAGTGCGTGAGCCATGATTTGGTGTACTGATTTTAGTGAATTTATATGTAAATACGTGATCGTTTTATCCCCCTCCCCTTTTTAGCTGACAATTTCCCTGTTGTGGTCTTGTTTGTTTGTTTGTTTGTTTGTTTGTTTGTTTTATCCAGGTAATCCAGGCGTTTTTCAAAGACCAACATTATAACAAATAATAACAGTCAACCAAAACAAAAGCGAGAACAAATGTAAGCCCTCGCGAACCAACAGAAAACGTAAATAACGAATAACACAATGAAAATGAAATCCTTGGAAAATTTTAATACACAAATAAAACCTAACGGTGGGCTCAATCCTCTGCCCAGCCAGACACTATTTTCCCCCTTATATTATGAAGTCCCGGTGGAGGCTATACATTATTTTGAGTGAGAGGGATTTAAAGTTATAACCTACCGTTTCTTGTGCCTTGCCAGGACGGTGACGTGGATGGACTTCCTCCGTGACCAGGCCCTGTACATCCTGGCAGCCCGCCCGAACCTGCCCAACTTCCCGCCGGTCAAACAGGCCTGGGAGGCCAACAAGAGATGAACCACCACCGCCTGTACCGCCTGCTAACTTTCGTCTCGTATGCGGCTGTTGCCACTAGAAACGGTTGATACCATAACGTAGAATTTTTTAAAACTTTATTGGCACAACAAAAGTACAGCGACTTTCGTAAGGCACCTGTAGACACACAGACAAATATGTAGGCATAACGAAATTAACCTACATACAAGACAATAGATGTATCAGCTTATACTACTTGTTCTAAGGTCTAAACATTCTTTGATGTATTAGAATGGTACGTTCTGTCGACGCCATGATGTTTCGTAACGTAGAGGATTAACATTTAGGATCAAGCTTTTTGAGTCGTGCAAGCCTGTGGTCTTTTATTACTACTACATGTACTTTATAATGTAATTACCTGTTCTGAACGATGCATTGCAATTGAAATGTTGCTTTTTATACGTTTCATACATTTTTGACCCCCCCCCTTCCCCCCAAAAAAGTTATGATGCGCTCGGACATGGCATCGGCAAGTCAGCGATATGGCATCGACCATTTCAAATGGCAACGGCCGTTTACGAGACGGAAATTTAGCGTACAGTCCTGTATCATGACTTGTTTCAACTCTACACATTAGCTGCCTGACGTATGGATATGGATATTAAACCGTAAAAAAATTACCCGCAAAAGTGAGCTCCTTACATGATTTCTTAGACTTCAAATGGGCACTGATTGTAACGTTATCAACACTTATTGATGTATAAAATGTAGTACATTTGTAATGAAACCACTGCCTCTGATTGGTAGCTACCACAGCCAGGACCTTCCCACGACTTTGCTCCCGACCATTTCCCGACCAAGGTTGGCGATAGGTTGGGAGTAGTCTCGAATCTATCCCATTCTAGCTCCAGATCGTCACTCCATTCCCATCCAAGACTTTTCCCGAGTTTCATCTGTCAAAATTCACATTTGGCTGTCGCTGACGACTTTTGAAAGGCAAGTCGCCGACCAATGCCCAATCGCTCACGACAAACTCACAACCACGGTCTGGAGAAGGTCGAGAAGCCATGGTCGTCTGGTTTGATAGTCAAGACACATCTAGTTTTAGTGATTACGAGGAGTCGTTCATACTTAGGTAACAACATAAAGTTTTGGGGGACATATACGAGTAGACGGTGTTGCATATTGTGTAAAAATGTCGAACGCTATAGCCTAAAACCTACACCTGTCAGTTGCCAAAGATTACTGTAAAGCATTGGAAAGGGCAACGCTAAACGAGTCGGGTTGTGTGGCCTTGATATTTTCAGACATTGTGTGGGTCAGAGTGTATGTTAAAGAGAAACAATAGCACTAAAGCCATATGCTGTTCATTTGTGGGTGTTAACTCGATAAAAACAGAAAGTATATGTTGTTATTTTGTAAAAAAAAACAGACTAAATGTGAATAGAAAATGTGATATTCAAATCTGTGCAATTCTCGTTTCAAAATACATATTTCGGTCAAAATGCTTTATGTATCGTGTTGTTTGTGCTTACGTCATTGTGACTCATCAAAACACAACAAAACGTTAATATGTGTAAATAGAGTTCCACGATGCCATACCTTCGCCAAATGATGTTAACCTTTACGACTGATGACTTGTAGGTGTTTCTCATAGATTATGAAAATAAGATTCTTATTTGCAAGAGTTATATCAGTTGGTCATATTCTACACCCAATGACAGCATAAATATATAATTATTGTAAGCATCACTTATAAGCAAACATAATATAAGCACATCATGTGCTTTCTGTCCAATGCTCTAAAATTTATGTGTATAAAATAAAAATAAAAATGAATTAAGCTGCCTACATACCAAAAATCATGACGATCAGTCAACCGGTTTTAGAGTTATCGTTCTTCAAAGTTTTCTTTGCAACAAATGCCCGTGTAGTTCCATAACAAGCTGCTAGGGGGCCCAAACTTACACCACTTACTCCTAACCCCAAGACCTTTTTACTACTCAGAACTCCTGGAATTCCAGAAAATTTTATCCAAAACTTTAACAAGACAACTCATTATGAGACCACAAGTGTCAAATTCCCTCCAACTCACCTTTATTGTCAAAAGTCGGTATTATCGATAAATAAAAAGCAATACAAACGTATACTAAGTAAAATTTGCATAGTCTTGGGTCAGTCTGGGTCAACTTAACATCGGAATACATAATAATTATGACTGGAGTATGAATATGAGAACAAGATTGTTACTTTTTCTCTGTCAGTGTGATTTTATTTTAACGTTGATATATTTGACAACCATAGGTTGTAAATCATCGAATAAAATATCTTATTAAAAACAGTAATTAGCGCTACAGAAAGACGTCGACAATGTTACCTTATTCCCATTCTTCAATTAATAATCACTCAAAAATGATGTTGTTAGACTAAGTACATTTGCCAAAACGTAAAAGTAAACTATGGTTATCCTGTCTGCTATTAGTATCAATTCTCCAACTAAACACCAATAGTAACTCTAACTATCTGCTTAGTGTAAACGATTCAAAACACCACATTTTACTATGAATCGATGCATAAAGATGGCCATGTATTTGCTCAAGAGAAAATAAGTAATGATGCTGTAGGTATCGAATTGTAAAGTTACGACAAGCTGCTAGCTGTTCATGTACGGCCTTTTTGGTTGACTTCTTCTTATTAGTATGTATCTAGCCTGCATATGCACCTACATGATGAGATGCTATACTGCATGGTCGATGGTAAACTGTTGAAACTACTGCTGATGCTACTGCTGATGCTAATGTGATGCTGTTGCTGATGCCACTGCTGATGCTACTGCTGATGGTAGAGTTTATGCTACTGCTACTGCTGATGATTTGCAGCTTCCTGAAAAAGGATGCATTTGCTCATGACATGCATATTTGGTCATCACATGCATGATTTCGTTGTAATTGATTTAGTACATTTTTAGAAACCATGAAACACGCAATACCCAAATGCCAATTCCGCTTAATCATGTACTTCTAGTTTGCTCTGTCAAAAAATATTAGATATTCTACCATTGAGTCATTAATTCCTGTCAGAAACATACAACTTCAAAAGTTTATAAAAGTACTTTCATACAATGAGAGACCAATGCTACTTATTTTTAAGAAGAAGTAAACTTACGTGATAAGATTGTTTTAGGGCATCTCTTGTCATTTAGGCATTCAAACAGTACTGCAAGTTCATCTGTTTGACACATTTGGCATTTTTTCCACAGCAGTCGCCATCTTTCTTACATTCACCGAACGATGAAGAGCATGCCTGATTAAAGTAAAGAGATTCGAGATCAGAATCAGATCAGTGTTTGGAGGGTTTTGTGAATGTATCAGAACTGTATCACAGCAAGTTATGTTTATGGATGACATTAGCGCGCACATTAAATTAATTTTCGCCTGATCTTGGACAAACAAAAGAAGAAATTTGCCGAAAATGGGCAAAGATGTCTGTTGCCAAGTCAGATAAGTATTAAGTTAGGAGACAAGACTCTGGTTTATTGTTTTGTCTTTTACTTTGATGCAGTGATGAATTTCAATTACATGTATGTGGTGATCCCTTTGAATTAAAAAAACATTCGTACAATGATTGAAAACTTCTATTTTTTAAATTTGTTTTAGTGACAAAGGGATGTTGTGATAGTTGCATTAAACTTAGCACAACGTAGGTATCATTTCTTGTTTAACAAATGCCAAAATTGGAAAATGTAGGAACAACCCCACACCACATCCTACCACCCAGGATATACCAGGTCACAACCCTGTCAACCAACTGAAACCCAATCTCCGCCCACCACTTACAACCCTCGCTGCGTAGGACGAGATGCAAATTAACCATAAACCGCAGTTATAAATGTATTAGTAATTGGTTTATTCTAAATGCAAATTGGTCTCTTACCTTCTTGTCCTTCTTGTTGTCCTGCATCAAATGTGAAAAAACATGTTTATACGATTGAAATATTAGCATTCCTAAACGATATTCAAACATTTATACCATGTTCTACCCATACATCGTCATTTTTTTTCAAATTCTAGCATGACATTCCCACCTACAGTTCTCTATCAAATGGAATCATACAATATTAATTTCAAGCTTATGAAATTCTTTGCTATCACATGGCTACCGCAAATCACATAGCTACCGCAAATTTGAAAAGAAAAAAAATCCCGAGAGGTACCGTGAAATCTCGCGAGACTATGATGCATGTCCCGAGGTTGCAACTGTATGTACGGGACAGGACACTATTTCCAGCCCCCATTGGAATATATGGTAAACATATAAAAACTGAGCTGTCACCTACTTGAGTGTTCAACTATTGCAACCTCATATTGAAAGGGTAGTCCAACTTCCAAATTGTCCATTTAGTCCAAAAATTTTATTTTGACCAACGAAAATAAGTACGATCCATGGAAACACTGAGATCATGACCTCTGACCCTCCCTGTACACCACCAAAAAACAAAAACATGGCATTGCTTTTAGAGCTCTACCAGGCAGCCAAAACAAGTCTATAGGCTAGTTTTTCAACAAAATAGAAGAAGTAACTCTCCAGCTGGAAAATCCCAGCATTTATCTACACACACCAAGAAAAAGGCTGTCTTCAGTTGGTTTGGATGCGCTCATGAAAAGGGGGGGGGCGGG
>NW_017804076.1:151258-153016 GCF_001625305.1 Branchiostoma belcheri
TTTTTGGAGTAATACTAGGGGCTGTAGTGTGGTTTTGTAGGCGCATCCCCAGACTATATTCCCGTAGGTTAGATATGGGTATATTAAGCTATTGTATATGGTAATAATGGTTTTTTGAGTGAGAAGATGTTTAATTTTTCCAATAATACCGATAGTTTTTGAAATTTTTTTACCTAACATAGTTATATGTGGTTTCCAGGTCAATCGTTCATCAATGATTATACCTAAGAATTTGGCTTGACTCTCTTGAGAAAGGGTCACATTTTTTAAAAAGATTTTGGCATCCCAGCATTTATCCACACACGCCAAGAAAAAGGCTGTTTTCAGTTGGTTTGGATGCGCTCATAAAAGGAGGGGGGCTCAACTTGGCGCGAAATGGTGACCTTTGCCCTATATTCGGGTGCAGCTCACAGATGAAATACTATATCTAAGATTTAAACTCACCCTCAGGTACTGCTGATAAACAGCCAGGCTCTCTTGGACAAGACGTTTGCGCTCCTCTTCTTTGTCGGACTCGTCCGAGTCCTCATCAGATGAGCTGGCCTCGCCTGTAGATATAATAATAATAATGATAATAATATACTGTTCTTGGTGGCAAATGAATACAGCTCCAACTGGTATTAAACTGTCATTGGCACACCAAATCAGTGTGTGACATCGATAGTCTTAAAAGACGTTCCGTTCCATCGTGCCTTGTCTGCTGCCTGTTCCCGCAGCCAGCATGTACAAGTGACATGCAATTCATTTGTAACATCTACATATCAACCTGTAATGATGTTTTTGTTGGCTTGGTCAAGTACAATTTCGACATCGGATAGACTCAATTTTGTGTTTCTCTCAACTCTACATGTACACTTCAAGATAAGATTTCAATATGAGTAACTTGCAATTGTATTAAGTTTTTGCCTGGCATCCCAGATTTACCAATACGATGGCCATGATTTTTACCTGCCCTTTATGTTATAAATGTACTTACCATCTCTTTCTTCAACATGGTAAGGGTCTTCTTCACCAGCTGCAGGCTTTGTCCAAACCAGTCCTTTTTCTTTTTGCCGTCTTCATCGCTGTCACTGCTGTCGCTGCTGTCGTCCTCTTCGCTACTTCCCTCCTTTTTCTTCTTGTCGTCGTCATCGCTGTCGCTGCTGTCGCTATCACTGCTATCACTGTCATCCTCATCGCTCTTCTTAGATTTCAGCATGTTGACCAATTCAAGTGCTTTCTTATCCGCAACCGAGCCCTTCTCATTCTTTTCAATCAGACCGTAGAGCCGATTTGCCAGGCGACGTTCTTCTTCCTCTGAGGATGATGAGTCTTCGTCAGATGAGGATGAGTCATCTTCTTCCTCTTCTTCCTCTTGTTTCTTCGATTCTTCCTCTGAGGAGGATGATGATGAGTCTTCGTCAGATGAGGATGAGTCTTGTTTCTTCGATTCTTCGTCCGATGAGGATGATGATGATGAGTCTTCGTCAGAAGAGGACGAGTCTTGTTTCTTCGATTCTTCCTCTGAGGATGATGATATCAATCTCATCTTCCCAGGCATGACTAACACTCCGTGCGGAGGCAAGAAAGTTCTAAAAGGACTGAAGCAGCTGAAAAAGTCGACAACACCATCCTTCGTGCAACCTCTTTGACACTTTTTGCTTTTATGTCGGTTGCCATGGAGACGGCCGGATGACGCACTTTGCTGGTTATGACGTCAACACCCTGTGGCAGGAAGCAAATTTAAAAAATATCAAAGACGACTATATCGTTTATTCA
>NW_017804076.1:153036-154129 GCF_001625305.1 Branchiostoma belcheri
TCTTCCTCTGAGGATGATGATGATGATGATGAGTCTTCGTCAGAAGAGGATGAGTCTTGTTTCTTCGATTCTTCCTCTGAGGATGATGATGATGAGTCTTCGTCAGAAGAGGACGAGTCTTGTTTCTTCGATTCTTCCTCTGAGGATGATGATGATGAGTCTTCGTCAGAAGAGGACGAGTCTTGTTTCTTCGATTCTTCGTCCGATGAGGATGAGGATGATGATGAGTCTTCGTCAGAAGAGGATGAGTCTTGTTTTTTCGATTCTTCGTCCGATGAGGATGAGGATGATGATGAGTCTTCGTCAGATGAGGATGATTCCTCTTGTTTCTTCGATTCTTCCTCTGAGGATGATGATGATGAGTCTTCGTCAGAAGAGGACGAGTCTTGTTTCTTCGATTCTTCGTCCGATGAGGATGATGATGATGATGAGTCTTCGTCAGATGATGATGATTCCTCTTGTTTCTTCGATTCTTCCTCTGAGGAGGATGATGATGAGTCTTCGTCAGATGAGGATGAGTCTTGTTTCTTCGATTCTTCCTCTGAGGATGATGATGATGAGTCTTCGTCAGAAGAGGACGAGTCTTGTTTCTTCGATTCGTCGTCCGATGAAGATGAGTCTTCGTCAGATGAGGACGAGTCTTGTTTCTTTGATTCTTCGTCCGATGAGGATGATGATGAGTCTTCGTCAGATGAGGACGAGTCTTGTTTCTTCGATTCTTCGTCCGATGAAGATGATGATGATGATGAGTCTTCGTCAGAAGAGGACGAGTCTTGTTTCTTCGATTCTTCCTCTGAGGATGATGAAGATGAGTCTTCGTCAGAAGAGGATGAGTCTTGTTTCTTCGATTCTTCCTCTGAGGATGATGATGATGAGTCTTCGTCAGATGAGGATGAGTCTTGTTTCTTCGATTCTTCGTCCGATGAAGATGATGATGATGAGTCTTCGTCAGATGAGGACGAGTCTTGTTTCTTCGATTCTTCCTCTGAGGATGATGATGATGATGATGAGTCTTCGTCAGAAGAGGATGAGTCTTGTTTCTTCGATTCTTCCTCTGAGGATGATGATGATGAGTCTTCGTCAGATGAGGATG
>NW_017804076.1:154149-317346 GCF_001625305.1 Branchiostoma belcheri
TGTGTGACATCGATAGTCTTAAAAGACGTTCCGTTCCATCGTGCCTTGTCTGCTGCCTGTTCCCGCAGCCAGCATGTACAAGTGACATGCAATTCATTTGTAACATCTACATATCAACCTGTAATGATGTTTTTGTTGGCTTGGTCAAGTACAATTTCGACATCGGATAGACTCAATTTTGTGTTTCTCTCAACTCTACATGTACACTTCAAGATAAGATTTCAATGTGAGTAACTTGATATTAAGTTTTTGCCTGGCATCCCAGATTTACCAATACGATGGCCATGATTTTTACCTGCCCTTTATGTTATAAATGTACTTACCATCTTCTTTCTTCAACATGGTAAGGGTCTTCTTCACCAGCTGCAGGCTTTGTCCGAACCAGTCCTTTTTCTTTTTGCCGTCTTCATCGCTGTCACTGCTGTCACTGCTGTCGTCCTCTTCGCTACTTCCCTCCTTTTTCTTCTTGTCTTCGTCATCGCTGTCGCTGCTGTCGCTATCACTGCTATCACTGTCATCCTCATCGCTCTTCTTAGATTTCAGCATGTTGACCAATTCAAGTGCTTTCTTATCCGCAACCGAGCCCTTCTCATTCTTTTCAATAAGCCCGTAGAGCCGATTTGCCAGGCGACGTTCTTCTTCCTCTGAGGATGATGAGTCTTCGTCAGATGAGGATGAGTCATCTTCTTCCTCTTCTTCCTCTCGTTTCTTCGAGTCTTCGTCCGAAGAGGATGATGAGTCTTCGTCAGATGAGGATGAGTCTTGTTTCTTCGATTCTTCGTCCGATGAGGATGATGAGTCTTCGTCAGATGAGGATGAGTCTTCGTCAGATGAGGATGATTCCTCTTGTTTCTTCGATTCTTCCTCTGAGGATGATGATGATGAGTCTTCGTCAGATGAGGACGAGTCTTGTTTCTTCGATTCTTCGTCCGATGAAGATGATGATGATGAGTCTTCGTCAGATGAGGACGAGTCTTGTTTCTTCTCTTCGTCTCCGTCTTCGTCAGATGAGGACGAGTCTTCTTCAGATGAGGATGAGTCTTCTTCAGATGAGGATGAGTCGCCAAAAATGTCGTCAAAAAGTCCCTTCTTCTCCGACCATTCCTTGGCGAATTCAACATACTCTCGGAGTGCCTTGGCTGTCTTCATCTCATTGGCAGACAGGTCTCCCTTCTTGCTGAACCGCTTCTCAAACTGAAGGCTGTCTAGGAGGTCGTCCATGAAAGCACTTCGTTTTCCTACTTCCTCTTCATTCGAACGGTATTCCTGTGCTTTCAGGCCCTTTTTCTTGGCCTCCCATGCTTTATCAGCCTTCAGAAACTCGCGCACCGCCTGCGCTGTTTTCAGCCCGTGGTCGTGCAGTTGGCCATCCTTGGAGAACTTCTTTTCAAAATCGTGTGCCTTTTGCAGATCGGCCATGAACGCGTCCCTCTTCTCAGTCGATCCATCGGTCTGCTCCTCCTTCTTCTTCTTCACAATAGCATCCAGAAGATTCTGTTCCAAATTCACGGCTTGCGTTTCTGAAATGCCTGCAAAGAGAGGTTACAAGTATATCAATGTCGTTACTGAGAGGGTATCTACTACAGCAATGCAACAACACTGTAAAGCTATAGACACGTGAACTTGATATAGAAAAGTGGTGACACTCGAATGAAAAATTTAGAGAACGGTACTAACAGTTTTAAAACACAGTTTCATTGACAATGTGCATGGAAGGTTGTAGTGGTCAACCAGTGACAATGCCACATTTTGGATCGGTTTTTAACTCAACATTTGTACTTCCTCGTTCAACCTATTGAAGCTGGTTATGTATTTTCCACATTAATCATGATAACATAACAATATCCTGTTCTCCCATGTCTTACCAGACCTCCTTGATTCTCCCTTCCCAGCTGCTAATTTCGCGCAAAATGCTTCGTTTTCGTCCGACCCATCCTCGCACTCGGGTTTCCCGTTGCAGATGTTATCGAAGAGGATACACTGTCCGTCCAGACACGCGAAGTCCGAGCCGCAGTCCTGGCAGCCCTCCTCGTCCGAGTCGTCCCCGCAGTCGTCGTCGCCGTCACAGACCTGGTCCCCCGCGATACATTTGCCATTGCGGCAGGTGAACTCGAAGGTGCCGCATGCAGGTCCTGTGCCTGCACAAACCAGGATCAGACGCGGACAGTTTTACCCAAACACCATGGCAAGCCCACAGAGCGAAGTGACTCAGGAACAGCACATACGTAGCGCACAAGGCAATGGGAAGGACTAGGATAGGCCGGGTCCCCAGGAGGGGTTGTTTTTCACCCCGGGTTGACTAAAGCTCAGCAGGCCGTTCATGTCCGTTAGTTACCGTGGGATAGACTATCTCGTCTCGTCGATGAAGCAGGCAGTTTGCAGTCACCAAAGGCAGTGCGAGAAGCTGGCAGGGCGTGGGAAGGTTGCAGTACCCGGTGTTACCTCAGGTGGATGAAGCGTGGTGGACGCCGCCAGTGGCGCGGGGTGCAAGGATGGGGGGTGTTAACAGAGACGGGGGCCGGTACAGACTTCCAACCACCTTTGACCCGGTGTTCACGTCACAAGTTCGCCGTGTACACAAGCTTCCGCCTCCATCCAGGTTTCCAGTGCATTGTTAATGAGCATCACACCAAAAGCCAGGATTTCCCGGGGTGGGGCGAAATTGGGGGTGAAATAGGCAGGATATCATCCTTGACGCTACCATCTTTCCAATGTCAATGTCGTCAGAAATCTATGACTGATTAGCATCCTCCCCTAAAAACTGAAACAGCCCACACTGTCGGTTTAACTATCAGTAGAGGCCGATCACATACGTTGTACGATCATCGCACGATTACAATCTGAGGGCCTTCTTGTCTAGTCGAGACTGTGTCCTACAAAATGCAGCTGTCTTAGGTTGTCTCAAATTATTGTCAGTGGTTGGTTGTATCTATTGCTAGTCCAACCATATCTTGGTTCTATATATGGAATAAAATTCGTGCGACGACCCACGACCAGTGTGGCCGCGTAGTTAAGGAGAAAGTACTGAATTTTGAACTCGATGAGGATTATATGACAGTACCTTCATCTCGCTTCCAGACAGGATACCCCTGAACCACTGCTGTGGTCAGCACCAGGCACAGGAGACAGACGGCCCTCATCCTGACAGCTCAGCTTGTAGCGTCCTGTGAGGCAAAAATAGTACATTTTTCTCAACTTGAATCATGCCAATCATCCGTCTTGTTGCCACCAGTTTTGGCTATATCCATCCGCGCTGTGATAACCACACCACACCACACCACACAACTCACATCAGTTCTTACGCCAGATAACCTGGTGAACTAAACTAAGTTTGACCAAACTGGGGCTTCTGACCAAACTTAGACCCTGCCTGTTCTTTATAACCAAACAAAGGCTCCAAATGGACCACAACTTTGAAGGAAATTTTTTTTCTAGGATACGGACTATTTTGGGCACTTTGTTACAAACTGAACGGTGACATGTACATGTGCTAAAATAACCATTCCAAACAAATAAAGATTATGTGAAGCATTCCAGAGATCCATGCACCCTAAGATCTAGTAAGATATTCCCTCCGCAACATGCACTTTTTCTCGGATGCCTGGAGTGTTGCCCCCCCCCCCTCCAGCCAGTCCAACAACTTTCTAATGATGTACCAGGGGGCGTGTTCAGCACACTTTTGCTGACAGGGTCATAGTTTAACCTGTGTTTCTTGGCTTGTAACTTACATGACTTTATAGTCACCCATGTGCCTTACAAAACATTCACAAGCTGCTGGGGGGGGGGGCGTCCTACACAAATACTTCTCCACGTCGAAAGCTACCAGCTACCAAAAGACCACGGCGTGTCCAGAGTAAAATTTAAAAAAAAAGGAAAAGACGACTAGCTGCAGTGCCGAGAAAAGCCGCTAAGAGACCCAGAATCAGGTACAGAATCAACTTCATCTCTCCAGGACCTATTTAGATAGGAAACATTATCAAGACCCATTCAGAGTTTAACACAATACCTCCGTTCACAGAGGTAATCAGTACTTATGTTCTGTCACTTTTGATAAATGAGATTTCAGGGGTGTCAAAGAAGAGGTTAGCGCGAGGACGCCTGCCTAAATACCCTCCTACCCTATAATTATATACATTCCACAATGACAGTCCAGGGTGGTGACAAAAAGAAACGAAGAAACAATGGATTCCAACTTCGACAGATCAGAAGATTATCAAACAAACAGTGATGTGTTGAAAATAACTTTTCTAATGTTTAGCTGCAGTGATACACCATTGGTATTGAAATACATTCCATTCCTACAGTCAGCTGGCCATACTAATAATGCGTTACGACCAGGCGTGCCCTAAGGCTACATTAAATGGTTCAAAAATGGGCGCCATACGTGTGTGTAGATATGTACAAAACAGTGCACCCATTGTAAGGCATCATAAAGAGTGCTATCAATGTGACATTGCATAATTTATGTTAACAATATTTGCGCCTACAGTGACTGTTGAAATGTTCTCGTCTGTATTCACCTTGCTAAATGATATTAATCTATACTAAGAATATAGCTTACCATTTTCTCTTCTGGATGATAGTACATGGAACACAAGTAGATTTTCGAACACCGCGACATTCATGAAAAGTTGAATCAACACCTGTCAACGACAATACCTAAAGTAGGTAGCGATGTTGATTTTGTAAATCCGAGCACTTTAGAACACAATCCAGTAACTACCGATCTAAGATATTAACTATTGTACAGATCAGTTGGAGATTAGCAAGCCCGTGGCCAATGAAGTTGTTGGGTGACATATTTTGTTGTGCATATATAATGAGAGGTATTCAACGAGGGAGGGAGGGGGGCGCGCGTGATATTAAAATAAGGGCATTTTAGGCAAGAACTCTCAGCAGCGATTGTTCTAGACACTGAAATTTCTCGAAATGACACGAAACAGAATGTGTTGATAGATTTTAGTCGAAAATTGGAGTACAAATGTTTGTGGCCATCTCAAACCAGCTCGAAACTCAACGGCAATGCCAAACGACAAATAGCTGATGCCTGGAGGGTACACGTGCTGATTTCTGATGTACTTATATTAATATATTATATTAAAGTAATCGACAGTACTAGTCGATACAAACTACTACATTACCTGGTATCATGTCTAGTCGTGGTTGGGGCATGGTAGTTGGGGCAGGCTGTGTCTTCGGGGCTCTAATAGTTTCCCCCCGCCCAGTACAACAGGCCGCCCGGTAGTGTTACGCTAATAGACTTTGGCCGGGGAGATGGTGGACCTAATCCACGATCAAACTCCTGACGTTAAAAACCTACCGGGGGAACCTAGCTCAGGCGGGCGGGGAAGAGCTTCACCAGCCCCAAAGAAAACCCATCCAACCACGATAGACTGTTGCTGTCGAGCCGGTGAACCAAGAACATAGAAGTGCTAATTTAGGGGACAGTAAAGACATCATGTGGGATACGATTGTCCCAGGTGATATTGTCAAAGCAGATGTCTTTGATGGAGTCATTTAGATGTAACCTGGTGCGTGCCATGCGTAGTATACACTCGATGCAACAACACGCAAGGACACTTATACGATTTAGTACGATCCTTTACGACACGGTTACAATGCAGTAAAAATCGTACGAAGAGATACAGTACGTAGTTTTGAACAGAAGATTTTCCAATCATTCAGTGTGTAAAATGCCACAGTAGTGTGGGTTAAACTGCACGACAACTTCTTAATATAAAGAACAAAAAATAATTCACCGTGTTAGGGAATTTTGATGCTCAATGATTTGGTGCTACTTGCGTTTGGGATCGTCTCGACAAGACAAAACACTTCAAATATTTGGATGCCCTTTGCAAAAACCGTCTAATGATATATTGTTAACTCATCTACATGTGTATATAACCGACTTTGTGTTATCATGTGTACCAAACAGGATACCATTAGCCATCATTGAACATTACATATAGAATACTGGTGATGACTGGTACTCGGTTGAAAGTTTGATAAAACAGTTACCATTATGATTATACCACATGTTTATTCCCCAGAAAAGATTGTCAGTTTCTAAAATCTATGACACAATGTTCCATGCCGGGGGGCTTTTATGTATTCAAGGATTTTGTATCATATTCTGGGACAGAATCTTCAAGGTTACGTTTCATGACCTACGGCGCCTAACACAAAAGTAAAACTTTGATGTGAAATCGCAGCGATAAAAATGGACGAAATCTACACTCTATTGTTCTCTTAAGTTGTGTCTTTATCGTTGAGCCTTTTAAAGGTTTTTTACCCATGCAATTTTTAGCCACTTTGTTCAAAGCACTTCAACACTACTAGTAAAACATGACTTGGAAAAATACACGCCTAGCCTTGCTCTCAGCATTTGCATCATCGCAAAGGAAAACTCAACGGCGATTTAGCTACAGATGGTTAGCTGTTCAATCGGGCCAAGGTATGTAGTATAATAATACATTTATGAGCTTCTGTCACCCGTACAAAATCCGTGGCACCAAAGTCGCGCAGCGGGTGAAAGTCCCATGCCCGGGAGACACGCCCACCACCCCGCCAGTTTTCTCACAACGTTCGGTGCTTGTATGTCCGTACCCCACGCGCAATTTTCGTAGCCCAGGATCCGCTCTGATAGTACGATAGGACAACAACTTACCGTCAGAAATGAAGATGTTTTCCCGAGCCGCAAGAAGATCCGATGTCTTCCTTTCAGCTCTTGGTGAAGTGAGACACTAGAGGCGTCCCTGTAAAAAAAGTGCCACACAAAGACGACACAGCACAGGAATAGTCCAACTTCTGTAGGGTGAACAACTCCCATTTTATATCAATTGAGCCATGTTTAGAGTAGCAAAATCGAAAGAAATTTAGATGAACGGAAATGGATGTCAGGTTCTAACGTACCGTTTATATATTTGGTTCAAAGGAAAGCTCTCAACATTTTTTTTACTCAGAAAGGTTTAAAAAAATGTACCGCTTACCCCCTCAGATCGGTTGAAATTGGTACATGCAAAAACGAGTTTGACAACTTTCCATTCTGCTGCTTTGATCACGTTTGCCCTGAGGACGCTTGAGGATCACAATTATCACATTTGTCCTTGCTTATCTACGTTCTGCGTACAAAACTCTTATTTTCATCATCGTCAACATCTCTGAAGATCTTCCTCAACTGCCAGTGGGTCACCTTCACAAAAATGAAAGGAAAATTAGAATTTCTGCAACGTTTTCTTGATTTTTTTTTACAACGTTTGGACCGAGTGTAGTGAGGTATCAAAAAACACCCTCTGGGCAAATTGTTCCCAGTGGGCTCTCTCGTCTAGCTGAAAGGTCGTATTGTCACCAACTGTCAGAAAGAGCGATGTAAAGATAGCGCATACTTTGATTCCAGATATGATGGCTTTTTGTAAAATTCCACAAAACTTTTATAATCCTCTTAATGAAGATGTTAACACTAGTAACCTAGTACTACGACATGCTAAACACTATGAACAGTACATGGCCGCGTTGATTCTTTAACTCTTGTCACGCTAGACTCTATTCTTTACTTCTTATAAAGTGCAACAAATTTAAGTCTCCAGCCCAATATTTTTTTGTGTATTTGCTATTGAGATAGCCAACTTTCCTAGTAGGCAAAGAATAGTATAGAGTCATTACTTCTAGGTCACAGGGGTTAACTTGAGTTCACTTTAACAGTTAGAGATCTAGTCCATGGGAACGAGAGTGATAGGCGAACGTTGGCAAAAACAAAATGGCGGAGACTAGGAAGTTTCAAGTTTTAACTTGTAAAAAATGTGATCAAAACAAGACCCTCTGAGACCGGCAAATAGCAACTTTATTTTCGAAAATGTCACTCTTGGGACACGTAAAATCTGTTGAATTTTGTAAATCTTTTGTATTTTGTAAGTAGTTGGGAATGCAAATGTGACCTCCTCCATGTTTTGAGCATGATTGCGAAGCTGCCTGGTAACTACAGGACTTCGTATATGTGCTTCATTAGTTCGCAAATGTGTGACTAACTTCTGTCTCACAATGTTTTCAATATATTCACATACTTCATCGAACACATTGTAAGACAGAAATCAGCCCTACATTCGCAAGCTTATGACACACTTACGAGGACTCTTCAGAGTTGTTACTGGGTAATTTTGTCATTATACATGGTTATTCACTAATTACCAACAGGACGTCCTGTATGTATAGAGAAGGCACTGGAAGACCAATTATTTCTTATCAAAGGCACGTTAATTGTGTGGTTACCCTCAAGCTTCGATCTCATATGTCTTTTTGTTTATCTGGTGATCAAAGGATAGCAATGCCGATAGTTTTGTTCTTCTTGTGTTTCTCAAAACAACTACATTTTGTATATAGGCATTATTTTTCGCGTTATGTTTCAATTCTAGATCCTTGCACTGACAGCGAGTGTCTTTTTATATTCCAACATTTCATTACTAGACATGGTGACAGCACACTCAAGTTATATCAACTTATTTCATGCCGCCACCAACGCAGAGGACAAATACAGGACAGGACAATACTCATTTCCACCTGAGTTAAGTGAGGAAAGTCGTGTAAAGTGCCTTTCCCAAGGGCACAAGATCGGTGGCACGAGTGCTTCGATTGTTAATACTCGTAACGCCCTGTCAGTTGTTTTATATCTTCGCCAAATGCAAGCGTTTTTTTTCAGCTTAGGTAAAACAACTACTGCCACCAGAAAGCTGGAATTATTAAAGTTGGAACATGTAGAACATGTTTCCTCCATCTCCATGATTTTTGCTTCTATGTAATCCCAAAGCACATTTTGGGTAATCCACACTTTAAAACGTTTTGATTAATTATAGCCCCATGTGGCCTCAAGGCTAAGCTTTTATAGTGCTTTTGTGCATGTGTCAAGAGATTTACAATCTGTGAAAGGTGGCCCTTAGCTGACCAAATCGACCTAATTCTTTAAATACACACGCCTATTCCTAGTGTACACATTCGCAACAACTAAACAACTGTTTACAGTTCAAATATTCACGAACGTAATATGAAGGTTAACACACATAAAGTAGTCTAAATAAACACACAAGTCCGTAAGTGTCCTTTTCCCACATTTTTTTCAACTCCTTTCTTCACAAAAACATGCAATTCAGTTAGCTCGACTGTTAATCTTAAGAACTCCATAACCAACATTACCTTACCTTTTCTCTTAAAACCATTGATTAAAGTATATTTGCTGGTCATTGGTTGTGATTTTGCTCTAAACTTTGTTTTGCGTTTGCATTTATTTTCTGTGACCGACCCTGTCGTTTTTCCCGCCACTTTTCTGTCACGGTCCCGATGTAGCAGGCCGAAAAATACCCCTAAACAAAAAAATCCCTGGGTACATTCTCGATAGTACTACATTTTGGCCCAGTACGCCGGCTGTTGTCCTTTTCTTGTCGTTTTTCCCGCCACTTTTCTGTCACGGTCCCGGTGTAGCAGGCCAGAATATACCCCTGACCAAAAAATCCCCGGGTCTATTCTGGGTTAGGTGTATATTTTGTCCCAGCACACCGGCTGTTGTCTTCTGAGATTCATGCTTTCCTATTTTCTAGAACTGAAGCAGATGGAAGTGTGAGTGAAATGATACTTTTCCTCTTAAAAGTTATATTTTACCGTTAAACATCTATCTACCAAACCCTTTGTCAATCAAAACATCGAAATATTTTCCCAAATCTAATGTTACTACCACTAACATCTCCTACTATGACTATCAGACAAATTTAAGAATGGTTATTTTTTGCCATTCTGTGTCTGAAACTGCCTTTTTTCCTACGGTCTTCAATTCTTCTTACTCTTCTCCCAAGCTCGGCCATACTTCAGAAACTCGCGGGCTTCTTTGGCCACCTTGTTTTCCAGAGGAGACATCTTTCCTTTCTTGGAGAACTGCTTCTCAAACTCCAGCGTCTCCTGGAGCATGTTCAGGAAGTCGCTTCGCTTTTCCTTCGTTTCATCGATGGAGCGGCTCTCTGGTACCTTCAACCCCTTCTTCCTCGCTTCCCAGGCCCGTCCAGACTTGAGGTACTCGCCGACTGCCTTCGCCGCCTTCCGCTCGTGTGGAGACAGCTTTCCTTCGCGGGAGAACTGCTTCTCGAAGCCGGCGACCTTTTGCAGATCGGACAAGAAACTCTCCCTCCGGCCTTCGGCGTTCTTCCTCTCTTGCCAAGCCTGGCCATATTCGCGGTACTCGCGGACGGCTTCTGCGGCCTTCATCTCATTCGGGGAGAGTTGACCCTTCTTGCTGAACTTCTCCTCGAACTGAAGAGCGCTCAGGAGGTCGCCCATGAAAGCGCCGCGTTTTCCGACCACCTCTTCCTTAGAGTGGTGTTCCTCTGCTTTCAGACCTCTCTTCTTGGCCTCCCACGCTTTTCCAACCTTCAGGAACTCGCGAACGGCCTGCGCGGCTTTCAGCCCTTTGTCGTGCAGTTGCCCATCCCTGGCGAACTGCTGTTCGAAAGAATGCACTTTTTGGAGATCGGACATGAACGCATCTCTCTTCTCGCTGTTTTGCGGTTTAGCTGTAGAGAAATCACAAGCAAATCAGCTGTTTTTGAGGAAGACAATGTGTTTTGAAGCAAATGTTTTGACAAACATTCATTTGTGTGAAGACCTTTGCATCTCGGCCTCGCTACACTTGGTGGCAGCGGTGGGATTTTGTATACCCTACACTATTTTCCCAACAAAGCAATGTTTGTGTTTAAACAGATCAGGCAGTCTGCAAGAGGGGCTTTCTTTTTGTTAATATCCGATGAAATTTTACAATATTTTGTGAATTCATATCCATAACAATGCGACAATTTTCTGAACATAAAACTTCCTTCTATGAGTTTATTTTTTTAGTTTCCATCTAAACGGTCTGTATAGTTTGATGCAATTTCGATGCAGATTACCGATATAAACATACCATCTCGCTTCACTCTGGGTTTTCCGTGAACCACTGCTGTGGTCAGCACCAGGCACAGGAGGTAGACAGCCCTCATCCTGACAGCTCAATTTGTACCGTCCTGTGAAAGAAAAATAGACAAACATGAATCTTTGTGTCAGCCACAATTCCAGAGTGCTCGACTCGGAAACAAGAGGTCCTGGGTTCGAGTCCTGACATATCACCGATCTCGTGCCCTTGCTGCGAAAGGCACTTTACACGACTTTCCTCACTTAACTCTAAAAATGTAAAAATGAGTATTGTCCTGTTCCGTATTTGTCCTCTATCTGCGTTGGTGATGGCATAAAATTAGTTGATATAACTTGCGATTGCCGTCACATGTCTAGTCATGAAATGTTGGAATAAAAAAAAGCCACAATACCTCAGAAATTTGGAGAAATCTTTTTGATTTTCTGACTGTGAAGAAAGTGTAGGAAAAAGCATTTCTTTCCAAAGAATGTCAGATTTTGGGATCGTATGAGGGTTTTGGTGATCCTGTTCAATTTCAGATGATCTCTCTCTGTATGAAGTAAGCTTCGAAAGCAGACTTGTTTTATGCCCAAACTAGTCCAACAAGTCCTTTTAAAGAAGGTTGTAATTTTAGGGGGCGTATTCAGCACCATTCCTTGGTAGGATGTGTACTAACTAAAAACAATGGAGTTACGACTACCCATGTGTGTTTGAATTCACTAACACAATCTGTAGAATGTAGCATTTAGTTCGCTAATAATCAGAAAGGCAGATTAAATTTTTTTTCCAGGGCAGAAATTTTATACCTTATTCAGGGCAAGGTTACATCATCTGGGGTACCTTTTCAAAATCTTAGATATAGACCTGCATTTCATCTATCCCCAAAGGAATACCTGTGCATTGTGTTATGCCTTATTCAAGCCAAAGAAGGGCACAATCTAGAATACCTTCTTAGTAAGTTGATGGTTCAATTGAACCACACGAGAAAGTTCCCTTCGCTGAGATACACCCCTTCTTCCCATGCCGCCATCTTTACACATCTTTATAAGCTCACAATTATATGGGCCAAAGCCGTTTGCTTACTCCTACATCCAGAGATAGAACACCCCTCCCCTCAGTGAAACCAAATTCATCTAGTTATACGATAGCAAAGACAGAAGAATAAGACAACTTACCGTCAAAAATGAAGATACTAACCGAGACGAAAGAAGATCTATTATCTTCCTTTAAGATCTTCAAAGTAGACAGGGCGGGAAGACACCTGGACAAAAACCTGGTTTCCTAGTAGGGATCGTCCAAGTTGAGACTGGGGGTGAGCAGATCTTTTTTGTTTTCAAAATGGGTACAGCAACTTCACTTCTAAACAAGTAAAATAAATATAGGCGGGCAGCAAAGATGTGTAGCTATTTGAATACCATTGATTTATCTTTTTATTAAGAATAGGCTTAGAGATTGCAATCTGTAGATTTTAATGTCACCTCCTGGATTCCAGAATTGGTTCATGCCTTAAATAACAGGTCAGACAACTTTCTCTTTTGTTACTTAATTCCTCTCTCCTCTTACAGGCTAGTAATTAAGATGGGTTCTGTATTCATCTCCATTCTGTGTACAAAAACGTGATTTAAACCAGCAGTAACTTTGCTAGAAATCTACATAAACGGTCATTGGATTGAAAATACAATGATGAAAAGAAAAGCATAGTTCCATTGGTGAGTTGTATCACTTTGCTACATAATTCGGCCCAAAATACACCAAGATGTTCGAGAAAAAGCGTACAGAGCCCTCAGGTATACTTCTCCTCGCTTCCCGCGTAAGAAGAAAAGATGCACAATTATCTATGCTGTCATCAAAGATTGATGTAAAGATAACAAATATAATGAATACTGATATTATCATTTTTGTTTATCGTTTTTCAGCCAATTCGGTGATGAAACGATGAATTTTGATCCTTCAATCTCGTCTGCATCAAAATGTGTTAGGAGAAGTACATGGTTACCCGCAGTGACACTAGAAGCTGTACAGGTGTTAATTGTGGCCTCCATGGTGTTGAAAGCCTGAGGCGGTACCTTGATGTCCACTTTTCTAGTGCTGCTGAGTGCTTTACGACGCCAAATTCTAGTCCCCACCAGACTCCTTTGCAGGCTGAATAGATAGTAGAAATCGGTCTAAAAAGGGTTTTTAATTGGCTAGAGGAGTTGTTCGGACAGAGGTGAGAGAGGGTCCATTTGCCTGCACGGTGCAGGTGGAGACTAGCCAAATCCCAACTTTTCTTTCTGGCCTGTAGCCACTACTGCTATCACTGCTGTTCGTTCTTCGGTAAATATGATGACTGACGAACACAACATACTTTTTGATATCTCTAAGAGGACGTCAATTCTGTACTAGTTCTGTCGTATGGTAGCCCTTTGTACGAAAGTATGCAGTTAAACGACATAACAGCATACTGCCTAGAGGCAGGCTACTGTAGGGCTGACCTATAGTGTCAAAGGTCATGAGGTATCAGACGCACCAGTTACTCCTATGTTGTCTGTTTTAAAGGCATCCGGTGAAGTTTTTAGGGCTTGGAAAACCCGATTTTTCAAAGTCTATATTCTAGTCACTTATCTACATACTGAGTTGAAACCACACTACTCCAATGCATATTAACCCTCATGGAGCAAAGACACCCAAAATTCTGACAGAAAATGGATACTGGAAGAGCCCTTGGCTGATTTTTAGGTTACCACCCATAAAATAAAGGATTCATCTTGGGGCTAGTTTCTGCAGTTTTACATACATAAGTATGAAATAAAGCTGATTGAAATGTGCTAATGTGAAGCAGTATGTGTCAATATCATACAGATTGCCTTATTCATAATATTTCCAGTTTTGCTGCTCTGAAATCGCATTGGATTGGGGGGTCTCAAATAAGAAGACCGACAAGAAGAAGACTGCAAAGAAGAAGACCGACAAGACAGCATAGTTTCATATTATCTGTTCAGCATGGCATTGGGCAAGGTTAGTGGACAAATTAAAATTCCCACTATCAATGCTTTTGTATTATTCTGAGTGCACAAAACCACGTTGAATCTAAATATCACACAACACAAAACACACACAATCAAAATCCCATTTCAATTTTTAATATACATCACTCCTTATGATGATAAATTAAGTACATTTTCTTAAATTATGAGCGTATCATAATTCATCTATGTCGCAACAGTTGGTTGGAAAATCTGCTAATATATGCAAAAAATAGAATGCAACTGTGTAATTTGGCTACAGCTAGCTGCCTGAAATGTATCGTTGTTTTATTGTTCTTGCATAGAAAGTTGCAGCTGAGTTGAGATGCTTTTGCGAGTGTTTGTAGATCTACCACCGACGGAGCTTCCGAATAAATTATCATAAAAAATCCACCGTAAATCAATCATATATTTCAAGATTATTACACCAAAGATAGAAACTTACCAATGAAGCCGTTGCCATCTACACAGACATACTTGTATATGTGGACTCATCACTAGAGACTAAACTTTATCATGCAATGTTAGTAAACGATACCCTGTGTTCCAAAAATCAGAAGTATGCTTTGTATAAAATTACACTCTGTATTTTCAGATTTACATGTAAGAAAACAGCTTATTGTACTCATTGAATTGGATTGATTACAAGAAAAGAAGTCTTTACCAGATCAACATTCTGACATGTACTTTACTACGAATGACCGCTTAAATGTACACCATGTTAGTAAACCCGTATCTCTACTTGGCTTTAAGTCTTTAAGTTGAGAATTCAGAATTTCAGAATGACTTGGGTTGTCCACTGATGTCAGCCGCAGTAGGGCATGATCTGACTTTTACTGGAGAAAAAGAAAACAAAATACAACATTTATTTTACATTTGGCATCAAAACATACTTAAAACTGTTGTAACAACTGCAACACATTTGTATCTTTCCCTGTCGATGTATGTTTCAGCAGCAAGAAACAAACAATAAAGAAAACCCATGCATTCGGACAACTATGATTTGATCTACTGTTGAGGTATGAATTCACAGATACCGTGGCCGACAAGTACACACGCGTCGTTGCGCGAACACCTGCGTCGTGTACGACGCATGTGTGTACTTGTCGGCCACGGTACACGGAAATACAGAATAAAAGTAAAACTTACTGAACGAGCCTTTTGCAGGACCCCTGACAACAGTCGGCGTCTCGCTGACATGGAGAGAACGTGCGTTTGCAGACACCCTGAAAATTAAACAAAACTATTTCTAATACACGCGTATAGGTACGGTACAGGTTCCATATAGGTTCATGGTTAATTTCTAATTAGAACTAAAAAGAACTCATTTTTTTCGCGGTTAATTTCTTGCTTGGTCCTTACATGCTTCACCTCAAATATAAATTTTCAAAAGAACAAACTACACCTAGTTTAGCCTGTCCTTTCGGATGTAGAATTGAGTGTTAAATAGATTTAGCCTCCGCCCCTTAGGCGTCGCCAAAAATCACCAAAAGCCCAACCTTGAATGTTGTTGACAGTACATATTATATAAGTAACCACATCGCCACAGGCAGGTTTAGCTATGCTACGCTGGGTGGATGACAAAAGACACTAGTACTGGGATACAGCATATATATACCAAGCAAGCTTGCCAGACGTGTCCGAACTACTCTGGGAAATGTACAATACGCACTCCTTCTGTTAACAGTTCATTCAGCTTATGTGAAAACAGGCCATGTTTCATAAAACTTACAATACAAGCACGTCAAGTCCCTGACATCGCCCGTGAGGCACTTGCATGTCGAGCAGAGGCACGCTATAGCTAATTGGGGTTACGAGTAGAGCAAGTGGGGTTACGTTCCAGGGGTTAACTTTTATTGGGGCTCATTACATTTCCTCCGAGTTCAAACGAAATTATTCCAATTACACATGGTTTTCTCTTTTAGATTCGATCAAATGGACTTATTTCAGACTTATTGACTGTAAGTAAAAGGCAAGGTCGCAGGGTCTCATTGTTTTGTCCCTGAATGACTCGATTGTTAGGGTATACAAGCATATACCTGAACTGTGTCTGTATGCTTGAATGCCTGCTGCATTCTTTAAAAGATAGGCCTTGACATGTTTGAAGCAAAATCAAGTTATGGTACAAAATGTTACAAATTGATCATGTAACAACTACTGATATTCTGCTTACCTCGCTTTTCTTGGATGGTGTTTCGTCCTGATCCTAAAGGAGAGAAGAAACGTGTTTTATCAATCTGTGTTGGCCAGGAATATATCATTTTCACTAATTTATGGGCTTTAAAACCACTACCAATTGATAGCAACAAGTTCGTACCCTGATATCACCAGCAACGTGCTTACATCACCTATGAAGTGCTAGACCGTCGATACTATACAGTATTAAGTATGATTTTCATACCTAGAATGCTAGTAATACACAATGCACCATCTGAAAACTGCACCAATACCAAGCATAGCTAGTTAAATCACTAGTATCATGATTTTAGAAGCATATTGTCATCTCATACTACGTAATCATTTGTAAGGTAGTCTCATATAGTAGTGTGTATATTGTTATATAGCAGTAGATGCCACAAGTAGTTGTATCTTGTACAATTGGAGTGCTATCCATTTTCTAATGATTGGTTTGATTTGATTTGATTTGATTTATTGAAATTGTAACAATACAGGGGATACAGGCAGCTGTTACTGGTATTGTGTCCAACACATAGAAACAAATACGAGACAGGACAATACTCATTATCACTTGAGTTAAGTGAGGAAAGTCGTGTAAAATGCCTTTCGCCAAGATCGGTGGTATGTCAGGACTCGAACCCGGAACCTCTTGGGTCCGAGTCGAGCACTCCGCCGTTACGCCACCGACCCCACAAAGATTATAATGTGGTCACCTTAAGGTACATCTGGTAGACTCTGAGGCTCTCTGCGACGATGGTGTCGCGGTTTGTTTCCTCGTTCAGTACTTCTGACACGTCTCTCTTCTTGATCTCTCCGGCCGTGGTGTCAGACGTGCCGAGCATGGACAGGGTCTTCTTCACCACGTCCAGACTGTTCCCGAACCAGTCCGACCAGTTCGTCCCCTCCGCTACTGCTTCTTCCTGGTCCCCTGGCTCCTCATCAAGCGTGCTCTCCTCCTACAGAGCAAAACAAAAATTCATCTATAACCTTCTTTCACCTAGACGGGGGGCGATGTCAACTTCCAACAACCTTTGACCCGTTGCTGACGTCATACGTGCAGTCACGTGTCCTGATTGGGTCTGAAGAAGACCGAGTGATTCAGCTGAAAATTCTGTTGAGTCCAACTGTTTTAGTTGGAGAACAGTTTTACTCTCAGCTAGGAACCATTGATTCGCCAAAAATATTTAGAGCTTTAAAGTCAATTTTACTTGTTGAAAATTACTATTTTCATAACTTTCAATGGACAAATTCAACACAAGTGCAGATATTAATGATTGCTGATGACTGGATTTACCACATAAGTATCTTTTTCATCCATTGATATATATTGTAGTTTCTGGAAGGGGCATTGGCCTCCCAGCTGTGATTGTCTACTTACCATGTCTTGTGCAATGTCTTCATTGTCCTCCTCTAGTTCCGGACTGTGTCCTACGAACTGGACCATCCCATTGTCATCTTCTTCCTCTTCTGTTTCTATGTTCTCAAGTTGGTTCAGCTCTGCCGACATCTGGTTCTGGTCGAACAAACCACGAAGATTCTCGTCCGCTTGTATGGCTTCGTTCAAGCCGTTGAGGATGTCTAAGGCCTGGTCACCTCCATCGTACTCTTCTTCTTCTAACTTGTACATTATCTGCATGTTGTTACCCTCTTCTTCGTTAGTTGTCTGTGAGGTCAGTTGCTCATCGTGGTCACTTGGATCAGGAAGGCCCCTCGCAAGATGGAGAACTTCAGAAAGGACGTTCGCCAAGCTGCCGTTCTCTTCTATTTCTTCCACAGGGTCCATGCTGTCTGTGCTCTTCTTCCGTAGAACCGCCCTTATTTGAAAAGCTAGCTGCAGGGCCTCTGTGTCGTCATCTGATGTGGTCCCTGGCTGGTCTCTGGTAGACATCTGAAGACCCTCCTCACCGAGAATCTCCTGCAGGTTGTCGGTCTCCCCTGCCGCCTCTTCTATGAGCTGCCACGGGTGCATCTCTCTTTTGTCTCGAGGGTGGCTCTCTCTTCTGGTCTCGTCTCTGAAGAACAGGAAACTTTGGGAGAACAGTTTCCCCAGGGCCTTGGCCAGGTCTTTGAACAACGCGGGGGGTATGAAGGGCTCTTCACCACTTCCGTCATCATCATCTTTATCTTTGCCTTTAGCTTTACCTCTCTTCTCCTTCATATCCTTCAACATCTGGAGAAACTGTTCTTCCTTCTCATACAGTCCTTCTGGATCAGCTGATACCATGAGCTTCAGGTTTTTCGGTTCTTCTTCCAGCCGCTGTGTTAGAATGTTCAGTAGGAACCTTTCCTTCTTCTCTCTCTCCTGATCTTCGTCGTAAAGTCCCATCTCCTCTTCACGGCGAATGTGCTCTTCCAGAAGCTTCAGGATGTCCTGTTCCCTTTTCACAATCTCTGCTGTGTCGGGGAAACCATGTTTGGAACCGACGTGGTCCTTCTTGCTTGCTAGACCAGCTTTAGCCTGTTTATCCAAGCTCGACTGGGAGCTGCCTGACTTCCTTTCTTGATCTTGGTCTTCGAGAATTTCTTCTACCGATCCCTTTTTCTTTTTCCCTTTTTCTTTAAACTCTGACAAAGCTTCGGTCAGATCCTTGACTTCCTGTGATTCGAGCAGGCCTTTCCTCTTGTGTTCTTCCTTGCCTTTCTTTTCCTTCCCGAACGCGTCTTTAAGGGTTTGCCTCAGATCCTCCACGGGCACTTCCCTCCCGGACTGTTTGGGGTCTTCTAAGACATCCACCAAGTCGTCCTCGCCTGTAAGGAAGTGTATAGGAAAAGGGGTTCAAGATGCAAGAAACAATTTCTGTCGATCACAATTTTAACCAATGAGAGAATAGCAATTAGTGGTTCGACCAATGAGAAAGGGGCTCCATGTCTTTCAAATATATTAATTTTTCATGTCTTCAGTTTGCTTTTCTACATTTTGAAGGAGGTGGGCGGAGCTATGGGATTATGTATGTATGCTGACCAATTAAGTTGAAAGCAAATCGTATATCAATGTATTAAAATACATACTAGGACATGCGTTAGGAGTATGTTGTACCTCTACATGTATGTTGTTATCCTACCACCATAGTGAAAACTAATTGATCGTTATGACAAATAATGTAGAATTGTATTTATTCCTTGCTGACTTACCTCGAAGAAAAAGAGCAGGAAGATCCTCTGAACGTTTTTCCTCCGCATGTTTGAGAGCTCTCTCCGCTTCTCGTAGTTCTGCTATATGTAACATATAACGACAACATGTTAGAACATTCATAGTTGCATTCTGTAACAACCATCCAACAGCTGAGGAAAACAATACATGTATGTCTCATAACTGGAGACATTAATACGAATAACCAGTATGGACAATATACAGGACATGATTTCAAGATCCAATGTTTTAAGTATCCGTGCGTACACAAACCACATGGTCTTCAGTGATTGAGTCATTAGCCAAACTTCAAACAGGTGGTTTAATAGTTTTTATAAGTGAAAAATGACACAACAGACAGGTGTTTGTAATAACGTACCTTCTTCAGACGCAGGTGACAAGGCTGACACGACCACAGTCAGCATACACAGGGCAATCACAAGCCTCATCTTTGTTTATACTTTTTAGCAAGATGGCATCACACTCCAACAAAAGTCTGTAGCCGCAAAAAAAAATTAAAATTCTTTTTATAAACATTTTTGCTACACAATTCTATTCAGGTAAGTCTTACTCGTAGAAATATAATCCTACGGTCTACCTGGCTTATAATTATCTATTTTGATGTGCTCTCCTCAACAGGTAGGTCAACATACAACAAGACAAGGTTACGAGAACTATTGTTACTATGCCTGAAGGTGTGATCTTTATCTATTACCCGACCTCACTGGACGACGTTATTGAATTGATTTCTCTAAAAGATTGACGCTGTCTTTTGACTTCTGTACCTCCTAGAACATAAATATCTAGAAACCCTGCTTACGAAGTGGTTACTTTCGCCTTAGGTCGTCGTAGGGTTTATATTTCAAGGCGTGGTGACGGCACACTCAGTTTTTTAAAAACTTATATTAATGCCGCCACCAACACAGGGGACGATACAATACTCATTTTCACCTGTGCGCAGTGAGTAAAGTCGTATAAAGTGCCTTTCCCAAGGGCACAAGATCGGTGGCACGTCGGGACTCGAACCCGGGACTGCTTGGTTCCGAGTCGAGCACTCTGCCGTTACGCCGCACGACCCCACAAATTTTGATTTTGATTTTGTAGTATTACTTCAATAGGTAGTGACATGCCCAATAGACTCGCCAAGGAACTATGAATTTTTTGGTAACAACACAACTGAATCCACGACTGCCCAAGAATGCTTGATAATTCCACATGACCCCATTCTACTTGAGTGATGGTAACTTCATACCACTAGTCTCTTAATCCTTTTACTTTCTACACTGACAGGCATATCGTGTACATGTCTGGAACTTTCTCTATGTTCTATCTTGTAACTGGATGCACGTTGTCTCTTCGTTATATGATAACAATATGAATTCGATCTTGTTTTTTGCACTACATGAAGGATACCATTAATGGCCTATTGCTTATCTTTCTCGACAAATCTGGATAGTAAATACGAATTTCCAATCGTTTGTTACAATTTTGCCTGTATTGGCAGTTTCCTTTTTCTACTATGCAAAACAATGATACATGTGAAACTTTTGATTAAACACAACAAAGCGTCAAATAGCGACAACCTTAAACATCTGTTCAGTAAATTGTTCAGAGAACAGACCATGGAATTCCCTAAATGAATAATGATAGCCTGGCCTAGGGCTACTTTCTCTATAGGAGAGGTGTTACCTTTTTCCAAGGGTACCTAAAAAAGCCAAGAAAGATCTTAAGATTTTATTTCAATACATGCAGATTGAATTAGAATGTGATTATCATTTTTAAGAAATCATATTATTTTGTTTCCTACAATTACTAGATCGTTATTTTTAACGCTATGTAATATTAATATTTAATGTTCTATGCTGTGTTGTATTGGTATGCACAAAGACCAAGGGAAAAATATACCTTCTCATATTGTGAACCTTAATACCACTCAAGAATCAAACTTCTGCATATCTGCAAGCTCCCAACATATGATATATTTGGTACAGGTACAAATTAGTGATATGTAGAGTACGCATGTGTTGAAGTTGTATGCACCAATTTAACAAGACTAAATGAGACCGACAAAGGGACATATCACAATGCAGGACAACCAGATACATGTAACTTTTTGAAATTGCACAGACGAAAGACCCTACACCTACTAGTATGTCCTTTTTTTTAACAGAGTGGTTCAATGCAAGGCATATACGACTACATGTACTTCTCGGCATTGAACTAGAAATATGAGAGAAACATGGCTATGTCAAGAGATGGCGGTGAACGTTTGATTTGAAAGCCTGTAGATTGTAGGTTGGTGGGAAACACTTGTCAGGGAGGGAATTCCAAAAGCTTGACCGTATACGGGGAAAAAAACTGTCACTGTAAAAAGATTTGGAACAAGGAATTTGGACGGTGAAGTCCTACGTACATTCTGTTGATAGCTCTATTCTTTCGAATTTCATATAATGTTGCTTCCCACAGACTCTACATGTATTCCAATGTTTTTTAACTACATACTAATTTTCTTGATGATTATACAGACCATACTATACGATATTATTCTATAGATAGTCAGACCCCTGAAACTAGTGACATTGTTACTACAAAGCTATGCTGACAATATTTATTCGTCAAAACTCATTGAAATTGACGGAGGCCATTTCTATCGACTCCCAAAACTGTTAAATTATGCAAAAAAAATTAATGAATCAAAAGCAGCCGTTCGTATTTACTGTGTGAATACGAGAAACCAACCAGAAGACAGTGTATGGAACAATTAAAAGAGAGAAAAATCTCGAAAATTGGACATTGCGAGTTGGTTAGGTGTAAGACCTGGCCTGGGTCATTTTTGATTCACACAATGACTGACAACGACGACAACAACACATTGACATGAAAGACATTGAAGTGTAGCTAGCCATCCGAAAGCGTTATGATTTTTTGCCAACAAATCTATTCACTCGAATTCAAAATCTGCACAACACGACAACCAAAAAATTTACGTGAAGGCATTCTAGAAACTGGAGAAACACAATTGCATTATGCCAGCTGGTTGAATGGGTCATGAGGGGTAGTTAAAAATCGGCGAAAAACAATTAACTCTAAACATCAGACAAATGTACGTTTTCTAGCATCTAGGTTTTTACGAAGACAAGAAAATGGGCAAAACAGAAGCGTCCTGTGTCACATTGTCTATAGGAGGCCCTACTTTCTTCAATAGTTAACAATACGCCCCCTTTGGCCATGTCAAATGCTTCATCAATAGAACCTATAGTTACACTACTTAGCTTTGGTGTAAGGGCAATTGTAGCAATATTTCTGCAGCTTGTATTGTAAACTGCAATGTTAGACTTTTCAAGGACGTGGAGTTGTGAATCCTACCTTGTTTTTGGAGAGGAGGAGAGCTCCCGGACACACACACAGATTCTCCAGGCCACTCCTCAGCGGACATGTGCCATCTTTTCACACCCAGAAAGTGGAAGAACAACTTCGAGGGTCTTTCGCTGGGGTCACCCGCTTACAGCTGGATCGTCAATCACAAAGCGTCATCTACATAAACCCTATGCGTATAAAATGCATTCTATATCGTATATCATGATTGGTAGATTTTAGCCGATTTGGTGGGATACATGGTATGTTATATGACGATAGAAAAATGTATATTGTACTTCGAACATTTTTTTTGGGGGGGGGGGGCTGAAGAAACTCTGTTTGCTTGCTTGTGGAGCAAAGGTATTGATCATTTTCAAACTTAAGTTATGGTCACAAAGATGTTCACAGTTTTAAATCAGAAGACATTTTTTGTCTTTCGCAGAAAGTATCAATGTGGGCTTTCGGCAAACCCCATGAGGACCCCATAGAGAACCACCGAGTTGTTCTATTATCACCACCTGCCCTTTGCCCCAAATCACAGGAGAACCCATTCTGAGCTGATAGCAGTTCATCAGAAGATTTGTAGTAGCAAAATCAATTTTTCAACACACTTTCCAGTTCTTGCATGATTAAGGCAGTTAAGTTATTTTTACTCGTCATTTTTTGTCCAGGTCGATGAAATTATTGGGATGGATGCTTCTTAACAGACTGACAAATCCTAGCCTGTATCCCTTTTTCGGTATTTTTAGGTATTTTTCCGTAGTTATTCCACTCTTTTCCCAAAGGTTTAGTCCTACTATAAACGTTTTCATGGAAAGATGAAATGATAACATACTTAACCATACACATTAACAACGTAATCTGAACAGTAGCATTTTCTTGCTCCTAGTAAAAGGCAAAGTTTTTGTCATTGGTTTCAGACGATACAATTAGAAGATTAGATGGTTAGAAGTCATAGTTTGTTTTCCCTCCCAGAGCTTAGAGGAATTTTACGTGCCGGATCAAATGACATGGCCAGCCCACCGTGACAAACTACTCGCCAAACAACTTTCACTGGCTGAGACAAGCCTCGCTCTCATGATCAGTTGTTTGTTTGGCGCCATTTTGTGGTCGTCCGCCATCTTGCTTCAGGCTACGTGTTGCATCAGCCTGCGTTTGTAGCAAAAATTCTGTCAGAAAAGTCCAAATTGCTTCTCCAATCCATGTTTTAACACGGGTCTATGCGTCTACTGTGATGAAATTAGCACCAGAAAGTCTGAGTTAGTCTGGAGACACATTTTGGTTCTCACATGGCCCAGGTGATTAACTGTAGTGGTTGCGCTGCTAGTAGCCTCAAGGCAAAACTTACCAGTCTTGTCAATCCATCAGATTATCTATGGTCCTTTTCACTCACAGATGTTATCTATACATCTTAAAACTTACCTTGCCTTTTATACACATCCTATTAGTTTATAGACCGTTCTTACTGAACTTAGAGTTCGTCAAATTTCAATCTGATTCAAGATCTCTTCTGTAATTACGGATCAAAATTTGCGGTGTAAATGAATGCGCGGGTAACACCCTGTAATTATTGCAGTGATTTAACTTCTGCGTAGCCCGGAGGGAAAGCTTAGATTCTATTGTTCGTCTCGGTAATTATATGAAGTGGAGCTTTTCTCTTCGATCTGAGGGCAATGCAGGCGGTGTTTTGTTGGCTTTCGGAGCTTTCACAGTCTGTTAAAGCTAGCGTACAGTGCTTTCTGTACACGCACCAGAGACTAAAGTAGCCGTACATACAGACGAAGTGTCGAGATGCATTTGTTAGGTTGTAAAGTGTAGTTAGGGATAAAATTAAATTGCGCCCCCTATGAAGCCTTGGCATGTAGATATCAGTGTATGGACCATTTCTTACGGCTATTCTTTCTGCCATCCATGCTTTTTTTGGCGAAACGTTCACTTGTAAGATATATTTTTGAAGTGGGTGCCTGATGGCGCTCACATGGCTTACATCCGCCATTTTGATTGATAGACGTCATACAGATCCATGCACGGTCACAAAAAATGGCGGGGAAAAAAGAGTCCTCAAAGAAATGATTTTTTTGTGGGGCAGCAAGAACGAAAGTTGAAAGAATAGTTGAAAGGTTCCCTAGTAAATATATATCTAAACAAGGAGCTTTCATGTGTGAGGAAAGCTTCTTGATGTAAACGCCTGGCTGCTCTCATGGCTTGAGGGCTCCTACGCGGTTTTCTGCCGCCATTAGACGTCAAACAGCCTCCGGCGTGGTCACAGAAAATGGCGGGAAAAAACTCCTCACTGAGAATGCATCTTTTGTTCTTTTTTTTCTTCCCCAAGGGGGCACGCGTGATGGCAAAGAATGGAACGCGAGGAATGAAGATGAAGAAAAGGTGAACAGAAGGCATGGAAAGAAAATCTTGGTATCAAGAATTCAAGATATAATCGAAAAGGTCAATCAGCACTCTGAAACAAGCATCATCCTTAGTAGAGCTCCTGTTTTGCAGTGCTAAAATGGATACTTAGTAAATGTTAAGTCCTACAAAAACACTAAAAGTGCTTGACAGTTGACACCCTATATAACCTTTACGACAGATGCTACGGTTTGCATTTCTTAAAGGTTGATGTGACTACTTAAGTAACTATTCCTTAATCTTGTTGAGACCACAAGATGTTAGTGACTTCTTGCTGTTTCTATCGGACATGAGACAAATCTCGAACTATCCTGAAAGACCGATATAAAATGTAGCACTAAGTTATGGTTGGATAACATACAGGATTCTGACCCCCAGGCATCTTCTATGTATCCTCCAATATCCCCTATGTTTTTCTGAACTATAACCTTTGAACTATGTTGTTTACCTGAACAGAAAATAGTCTTAAAATTTTACTGACGTTGTAACATACCTATATCATTACTTTTCTGTCAACAACAGTTTTAGGTACATAGTTACTAAATATCTGGACTCTTTTTGAAAGAAAAGGTGAGGTCAAAGTTCAAACTATTTAGAACATGACAGTACTTGATCAACTGCTGTCTGTAGGACACATGTACCATATTTGAAGTGCAAAATATACCAGGTATGACTTTATATGTCTATATCATAAATAAACCATAGGATATACGTTTATGAGTAGCTTGAACTATTCTCTCAACCTAAAGAGTAGATGCATTGTAAAGGCATATTGATAGAATGGACCGTGTCTTGATTCTAGGTGAGTTATGCTACTTGTTGAGACCTACTGCCACTAACATGTAACTGTAGTAAACTTATATATATAGCCTGGTTACCAGACATATCATAGCTCCCGAGTCCTACATCCTCTCAGCAAAAATCCTCTATTTGCGGAGAGGATGTGGGACTCGGGTGCTATGATAGGTCTGGTAACCAGGCTAGGAAAACTGACATGTTAGTTGTTTATCATCAAGTAGTTAAAAATGAAGGAAGATTACAATGAAATTCGAGCAATTGAGATTAAGTTTCCATAGTCTTTTGATATACTCATAATACGTGTTTCTGTGACAGAAATGGGCAGTTTCTACGTCGAGAAAGAGCGGTTTCTTGAGATGGGCGGGAAGAAATAAAGGCCCTTGTGTTGGGAAACGCCGGGGTGGGAAGACGTGCCTCATCCGGCGGTTTGCAGACGACGTTTACAAGGACGGCGCGCAAAGCACGGTGGGAACGGACATGTTGGTGAAGACCGTTGAAGTTGACGGTCAGGAGGTGACGGTGGAATTCTGGGATACCGGCGGGCAAGAGAGGTTCTGGAGCCTGCGGACGCCATTTTACCGGGACACGGACGTCTGTATACTCAGCTTTGCTGTGGACGATGAAATCAGCTTCAAGGTGGGTCGTGGGGAAGGGAAAAATACAAAACATAATCCCCAAAACCCTGTCAAAAATCATACTTTAGGATGAGAAAATTGCCACACAGTTCAAATGATGATCTTGTGAAATTGAGACAGAGATAGTATAAAAGCACATGTGGCAATAATATTCCCTATTCTGAACACGATTTCACCCAAACAACATGGTTGAAAATAATAGTAGTCTTTAGCGACATAACAAAAGGGCAGTCTTTTTGCACCACTCTCTTTCAACAACCCTACAGTCAGTAAAGGAGAGAAAAGTTTAGAAGTCAACAGACTGAGATGGCAGCACTTGGTAAGATGCTTTACTAAGGGATGACATTCTCCTAATTATGTATCATTTCTTTCCAAGAAATTGACGTTATCTAGACGTCATAAACGTCTTTTCGTTTCCCTCTCAGTCTTTTTCATAATCACATTTCAGAAGCTTGATGACTGAAAGGACGAACTCAAGGTTTATCTAGACGTCATAAACATCTTTTCGTTTCCCTCTCAGTCTTTTTCATAATTACATTTCAGAAGCTTGATGCCTGGAAGGACGAATTCGAGTTCTACGCTGACGTCATAGACGCCTCCTCGTTTCCGTACGCTGTCATAGCAACCAAAAATGACGTCACCGACCGAGCCGTGTCGGAGAAGGCTGCCCAGGCTTGGTGCAAGGCAAACTGGGACATGCCGTACTACGAGACCAGCGCCAAGAACGGTCAAAACGTGCAAAAGACGCTGAACAGAATCGTCAAGATGGCATGTAGAGAGAAATGGAAGGTTAAGCAGCGAACAGCGTGCACGACTGGTCTTGATCCTCAGAATGAGATGCAGCAGCCAATCAAAAGGGCGATACACCTGTCAATCATGTCACCCCTCGATTCTCATTGGAACATTGGAGTTGATAAAGTTAACTCAGACAGAGGTAGAATTGATCTGGACCGTAAACCGATAGTCCAAAACGATCGGTGCTGCTGATGTAATCATTCTTGTTGATTGATAAACAAATGAACTTTTAACTCTACTTTTAACTTTTAACACTATCACAGCCCAACAAGCCTGAAAGTTAATCTGTGTTGGTAGTTTACAAAGTACAACGTCAGAACTTTGCTCTAACTTTGTTTTTATCAATCTTATGGTGATTGAGAGGAAGACAATAATTGTTCGCAAACGCCATTCTATACAGAATTTCTGTATTATATTTACAGTAATACAAGATTATACATGTAGCTTCAGATATTGATGAGTGATCAAACCGTATTAAAGATATGGCCAATTAAAGACAATCTATTGGTTGTGAAAAAGAGTGAGAAAGATGTGAGAAAGAGAAGGAGGGAAGGGAGCGGAAATGGGTAGAGAGAGAGAGATTCTCTTGTTTTGGTGTTGCTCACTTGAAGCGACGACAAGCGGAACTACTACAAACTGCACGTTGAATCGATACAGATTTTACAGCTGAGTGAACATCTATGCCTCCTACGTTAAAATCAAACATGGCGGTGATCATGGACGCTGACGATAACAAAATAAATTTAGCCATCGAAAAACTGATAATACTGTAGGTAGCTTCCGTTTCCATGATTTAGTCTCTCTACGTCTCCAATAATGAAAAAAATACCATAAGACATTATTTAACACAACCATTGTATTTATTGAACAATAACACACCACAAAATACAATAAGTACTGTACTCCATACATCATCTACGAAATATGATCATAAGTAGATACCCTTGTAAGTAATATCAAATGAAAAGTCTTGATAGTCAATCAGAAAGTAATGAATTTTGATAACAAATTTAAATTTTACTACCTGTTCATAAATTGATTAAACAATTGGCCATTTCAAACTGACATTAACTTGTTGTTTTTTCGAATAATGTAATAAAATTTTCTGTAATACTCTTGATTATTAATCTAGGAATCTAATCTAGATATAGTTTTATTCGTCTCGGGGATAATTATATTGGTGTGAAAAAGTAGCAAAAAGGCACTTTTCATCATAATACATCGTGCGAAAAGTTTTCTGAATCACCAGAACTTGTACATTGTTTCTTAAAGTTATCAACATTTATACGTCTACAATCCTTATACAATGGCGAGATGAAATGCAATTTTTTTCCTCTTTGCTGTCCGTTCAGAATGTTTTGAAAAGCACAATTTGTTGGTTCTTGGGCTAGACTTACGTCATATTGTAGAAAATTTTCTTGAAATTGATCTTAAACAAGGATATCTTCAAATGTAAGCATTGTTTCGACACTCACATTTCTATATGTAGATGTAATCACCACTGGTTTCCAACGGTCATATGTCGTATGCAACACATGCCAATTTCATTACCTCACAGTCTCACCATATACTCATATAGATGACATATAGAATGTCTTTAACCAAGGACGTTGAAATAAATGTCTTTAGAGCTAAAGGCATTATGTAACATTTCGCCGTTCAATCTCCTCAAGACTAGAAATGTAAATTTTCCTTTACTTTTTTACACAGTAAGTTGAATCAACTCTATAGCATTGCACAAGGATATTACATTGAAAGGCCAACTTGTTACGTTACTTCTATATTATTTGATTTGATTTGATTAATCATATTTCGTTACTTTGATTAGCTAACTCCACTTTTGGTTAATTATCTACTTTTGGTTGACAAACCTTTTGACCTATCGTTATGATTTGATAACTGAATGATTATGATTGCTTCTATGCTGCCTTGTTTCATTTTGGTTGTATAATGAGTTAGCTACGATTCTCATTTTGTTCACGATGAGTTTATCTATTTTAATTGACCTGTGTTAGTTCTTCTTTTATCTTAATTATTATGTAATGTAATTTTATGTTGGGGTTATCCCCCCAGGAATCTTTGAAAACCGCCATACAGGCGACATGTATATCCTGGATAAATAAATAAACAAACAAACAAACAAACATAACGTTCTTGCATTGCATTGCCTGACAATATCGTTGCAACATCGCTGTACTATACAAGCATGTTTTTAAAAACTGCTTTTGTTGCTTTTACATATGTGTTTTTTCTATCTATTATGTACTATCCTTGGTTGTTACTAATCATTTATTTTTGGATCCGTTTTATATCAATTAAGCCATGTTTAGAGTAGTAAAATCGAAAGAAATTTAGATGAACAGAAAGAGATATCAGGTTTTAACGTACCGTTTCTATATTTGGTTAAAAGGAAAGCTCTCAACATTTTGTTACTCAGAAAGATTTTAAAAAATGTACCGCACGTAGTTCACGAAAATGGTTCTCGAAAATATTTTCTGTTCTGGGGTCAAAATATTACATGATGCCTCCTTAAGGTAAGTCATCTAGCTCACACTTAATTTGTAAACATCTAACAATTAAAGAATAAACTAGAGTTCCCCGATCTCATACCTTCGCCAAATGATGTTAATCTTTATAACTGACAAAGTTTAGATTAGATTATTCTCCCCTGATTTAAGAAATAGGAACCTAATTTTCATGAATTATATCATTTTATCATAATCTCAACCAAAAGACAGTCTTATATTAACAAAGAATGCATTCTAGCATTTTTGTAATTGTATACATAATACAACAATAATTGTAAAATTTTCTCATTAATTATGCAAATTAAGTCATTATTAGCATAATCAACATCTTCCTGTGTTTCTCTCGTTGTCAATTACCAATGTCACAAGCTTCAATTGTCCTATCATGGAATGCAGCTGATTTATAGAATTTCCCCATAAATTATGCAAATTACATCCATATTTGCATAATAGTCACATAATTATATTAAGCATCATGTAAGCTACCTACATACCAAAAATCACGACGATCCGTCAACCGGTTCTTGAGTTATCCCCTTTTGAATATTTTCAAGAATTTATCCCTGCAGTTCCAGAGCAAGCCGCTAGGGGGCCTAAACTCACGTCACCTCTTTCCCAGCACAAGAGCTACCTACCATCTAAATTTCATCACTGTAGCATGTCTAGATCATGAGATATCAAAACCGGAAGTTCAGCTGCAGTACCATAACAAGTCGCTAGGGGGTCCAAAATCTAATCATTTTGAGGTCTCATCATGACCTACCCACCTACCAAGTATCAAGACAATCCATCAAGGCCTTCTCAAGTTATCGTGTTTACAGACAGACAGACAGACAGACACACACACACACACACACATACACGAACGCCCCTGAAAACGGCGAAGGTAAATATCTAGTATCAACTTAACTCTAAGTTACTTTTATTACAGAGATTTGGTTGAAGTTCAGGGACATTCGGCCATTTCGTAATCCTGTATGTTTATTTCGTCTATTAAAGAACCAACTACTATCTTTAGACTGGCCCTTCAGGCTTGCTCTTGTAAACTTTGTCCTGTTGGCATTTTTTACACAATAGGTTTCAATTATTTAATCAGGTCATAGACCCCTGAATTTTTGTCCCTACAGTTACTTCCACATTTGTTGCGTTTCGCTGCGGCGTGATGCGTTGCACGAGAAATACCCTCAAATCTCACATATACAGGTCGCTTTATGGGTACTTAGGCCACACCGACTTAATTTTTTGGATGACATCCACGCGCGCATTGATTTTCGCCTGTCCTCAAAAAAAAAGATCACGTCCTCCGAGGCTCTAGGCCTGGGTAGTCCATGGTAGCTAGCGACAATACGGAGGTGGTAACTCTGGAGGACGGCATAAAGCTCCACGACTCAAGAACTCATAAATTCCTCAAAAAGCCATCATGTACCGGCTTGTCGTATACGTCGCTATGTACTGCCGCAATTTCACAATACAAGCTTTGTATTCCTGTGGTTTAGTAGCATCTTTATTTTTGGCCGGATATATGGGCTCCGCAGTTGTCACTCAACTTAACTAAATCTCCAAAAGCACGGGACTACAACTACAGTACCTGTCACACATTCAGACTGACCTCCCTCCGACCGCCAGCCAACCAAGGTCTGACCAAAGTTGCCTACCATTCGATACGAATCGAATTGGAGTTAAATGTGAATCAAATTTGACTGCCAACCACCAGTCAGTCAGCTTACAACCATTGCCCTACCTCCCGCCCAACATTAACAACCTTGCCGAACATCAACCAACCACAGCACTCCTTGCTCCTAACCTATAGTCCTAACCATGGTTGTGTGAGTTGGGCAGTGTTAGGGCAGCCATATACTCAGCTGTGTGTGACAGGACCTCAAAATAAGAAACATACTTTCATACATAGCTACTTGACACAAATTGTTGGATGGAAGCAAACAAGTGCTTTGGAGGAGAGAACCATACAAGAAGTACATAACGCTAAAGTTCACCATATACGACCCACGTGCTTGCAGAGAAAGATAGCATTTCTCTTCTTGGCAAGACGATTGACTCACCGTTCTTAAAGCGATATTATGCAAGATTTTTGCGCCAAAACTGTAAAAATAAATAGATGATTTTTTTTCGTCTAGATTGGTATTTTCAATAACTTTCAACATATTAGCGTCACTATTTCGCGACTCGCGAGAATAAGTTGCGCCCGCTGTGTTTTTAGGAGGCTCCTAAAATGAATGTAAACAAACAACGGTTTCGTTCGGGTATCTTTGGCAGCTTCGACACGCAACGACGTTGATCTTTTACTCCCCAATTGTCCTCTTGAACGTAGGCAGGCTTATAGCGCAAGAAAACGTACGCGTGTAAAACAACGATACTTAAAATAGTGAAAAATCTTACATAACTTATAATAATCGCTTTAACAAGCGGAATAAAGATGGCACACTTAAATATACATCTAGAATAAGTAGTTTCTGCGTAAAACTTGACAAACCGTCACTTAATTGCATCTCCTACTAACGTTCATTTCGATGATCAGATCGAATCGCCATTTAGTTGCATCTCCTACCAACGTTCATTGTGAATTGCCACATCATTTTATCTCCTACCAACGTTTACTGCAATGATTAGATCAAATCACATTTAGTTGCATCTCCTACCAATGTTTACTGCGATGGTTGGATCGAGTCACATTTAGTTACATCTCCTACCAGCGTTTACTGCAATGATTAGATCAAGTCACATTAAGTTGCATCTCCTACCAACGTTTACTGCAATAATCAGATCAAATCACATTCAGTTGCTTCTCCTACCAACGTTCATTGTGATGATTACACAAAATCACCACTGAGTTGCATCTCCTACCAACGTTTACTGCGATGATTAGATCGAATCGCCATTTAGTTTCATCTCCTACCAACGTTTACTGCAATGATTAGGTCAAATCACATTTAGTTTCATCTCCTACCAACGTTTACTGCAATGATTAGATCGAACCACATTTAGTTGCATCTTCTACCAACGTTTACTGCGATGATTAGATCAAGTCACATTTACTGCAATGATTAGATCGAACCACATTTAGTTGCATCTTCTACCAACGTTTACTGCAATGATTAGATCAAATCACATTTAGTTGCATCTCCTACCGACGTTTATTGCGATGATCACATGGAATCACCACGTCATTGCATTATTCTACCAACGTTCATTGTGATGATTAGAGCAAAGTATTGAACAGTAGCAGCCATAACTATCGAGAATACGTATTGGTAGTTTTTTTAACTATGTCAAAACATAGTTGAGCTTGATTGTAATGCATGCATAAGAGACATGCATAGGATTTTGGCTGACCTACTACAGTCTTCCTCAGGGTTGGATGTTGGATGCCCAATCACGAAGGACACGTGATCTAATGGACATGTGACGTCTACTACTGGTCTAAGGTACCAGGAAGCACTTGTTTATGGCTTTTCCCTATGAACAAGATTTTTTTTCTTCTTTTTTTCTTTTTTTTCTTCTTTTTTGTCCTGTTGTATCTCATCTACTTCATTTATTGAGATTTGTGACATAACTGGTAAATGTATTGCCTTTTCAACACATGAAGAGACTGGAAGATTTGAGCCACTCACACCGGGAAGGACCCCTACTCTTTTAGACAAGTGTGGTGGGTTCTTTAACGTGCTCGAGGTGTGGCTCTCCCCAAACACAGGACCTCCAGTTTTACGTCCCTAGTAGGTACTCATTTTCACCTGAGTGGACAAAATAGGTGTCAAATGCCTTCCAAGCACTGACGCCTGCCAGGGTTTAGAACTTAGGAAAACAAAACCACGAGGCCGCTTTACACCCCTTCAATATCTCGATCATAAAAACTCCGATTCTTGGTTCGAGCACTAGCATGACAAGAAACCACCATATTCTACTAACGCTATTGCGATTCAAGATATACTTGAGTTGTATTTGAATCGTTACACTCTCTTCTATCAGTTTCCTAGAAAAATACTCTGGCGAATATGGGAATAATTTCCCATTCTTTAAAATCGGAATAATTTCCCAATCCTAAAAGCTAAGAAAAACCGCCCACTACGCGTTAGACTTCAACGCGAGATTGAGTCGCGTTCAGGCCTGCTTTAAGAATGTAATACCAGGCACTAGGAAATGTTGTGAATTTCCTGTAGCGTCATTGTCTGTAATCCCAGCAACACTGTGAGATCATGTAAACCGATTAGCCTACAAATATATCTCGTAGAAAATTTCTGTCAAAGCAGGGGATGTTTCTTTATCATCAAGTAAAAATGTGTGTACGTGAGTGAAAAAAGCTAAATTCCCGAAGTTACTGGTAAGAAGCTATGGCTATGTACAGTTAATACAAATGTATTCTGTTGCCTGGGAAAACCCATACTCTCACCCTATTGTGAATTTACTTACTGTCTTCAATTTTTCATAAGACATGATCTCTTAAGAATGCCGACGCCATATCTATTTTCTTAAGTTCAGTTTCTCAAACGCATACTTCGAAAATTTCTCAAATCTTCTAGTATAGCTTTAATAATAAAATAGCTATTCCTCAACTAGCCGCAAGACCAGGAGATTCTATGTACATTATATACACTAGTTATTAGTTCAATATGCAGGGAAACATTTTTTCTTGAGTAGGTGATAACTTTTCTCTCTTCGTTATGACTAAAACTGTTTCCATCGATGAAAGCCAACCTGATGGCGACGGGGGGCGCCACAGACTTTCTTCAACCTATGATCCACTGCTCACAGAGTCACGTGTGTTATCTGCGTGACGTCACGGAAGCGGTGGATTGCCCATTCCTTGACAAAGACTGGACTTGTACAGTCGAAAATTTGGGTTAATTCCAATTTTCTTGTGTTGGAAATTGCAGTTCAAACTTGTTTCATATTGATATGAAGAAATTAGATGGATGGGTGTGTATGTGGGATTTAGCTGAATCCTGTTGGCAATATTTTGCATTCTACGCGCCAAATATTCTTTTTTAGTTGTTCTCTGGCAGTTTCATTCTCTGCTTCTTCGGGAAAAGATTCAGACATCAATCCCGAAGTCGCCAAGGCCTTAAGGTGGTTAGAAGACAAGATAATCTCGCCTTTGTACTATAGTGTTTGTAGAACTGACGGGTATCTTGTGACATATTGTAGGATTATTCTCCAAGCAGATATTGGGGGACAGATCGCAATCTTTCCTATTGTGACTCCTATTTTCTCTGGTTGTCACACTGCAAGAAACTAAAACAGCTCATTGAATCATTTTTGGGTAGAAATACAACCAATGTGGCCTCGACCACTGCTCAATTTTCAGTGATGGCCCGATATTATTTGTATTTAGATTTATTATATCCATACATAATATTTATACATGGATGTAAAATCTTTGGTGAATAAGATACACTAAATTGTGACTTTTTTGAAATTCTGTGACTTTCTGGCGACCGACAACTTCGACCGAAACTGTGACGCCGACTTATACTTAGGTCACAATTACACCAATGCCCACGTGGGGTGTAGGTCCCGGTGTCAAGCCAAATACATGATCCTACCAAATACATGACTCCGTCACTACTTGGGGGTTTCCAATATACCTGGGAGACAAGGGGTGGGAGGTGTTTAGTCATGATGTGGGAGACTAAACCTAACATAACCCCAATCGTAAGTCTAACCCTAGCCCTGAACAATGATCTCAATTCTAACCCTAACTCTAATACCAACCCTAACCCTAGTCCTAAACACCTGACTTCTCACGTATGTGGCAGCTCAAGGATTTGGTTCAACACCAGTGAACTGCCAGGCACCGGGAGGGGGAATGTGAGGCTCAACACAATTAGGTTCCGAGTTAATGAGTTTAATTTTTACTGGCAGGTAGAAAAAAATCCGGGGCCTAAAACAAAACAGTCCGGTAGCCTAAGGGGATCCCATTGTCCGATAAACGACATAGATTGTTACGATCTTCCAATATCTGCTTGGAGACTGAAAAGGAAAATGCGCTCATGCAGATGTCTGCATGTCTTTACTAGTCGAGCTCGTTTTCAGAGTGGACGGGCCGGCCTCGTCGGGCGTCGCGTTGCCCGCCTTGTTGTTGCCGCTCGGCCCCGGCACAGCGAGCTGCAGCTGATCGTTGGCGGGGGCCACGGCGTTGATCTTGAAGCACTTTGGGAACGCCTTCTTGAAGTTCTTGCGGAAGTCTTCCCCCATGAAGCTGTAGACGATGGGGTTGACCGACGAGTTGGCGTAGCTCAGGCAGAGGGCAACGACCTTCGAACAGAACAAGAAACAGTCACGATCGCTAACACAAGAAGTTAGGTGTTCAAGATTTCCTTCTCCCCTAGAATTGTTGTAGAGTGAAACTACCCCCACTTGATAGCTTGTGATAACCTTTTTTATAATATTATATCATAAAGTCCTTCTTCGCCGATACTGTCGATGATGTGGTGCCCACAAAGCTCTGTGTTTACGTTGATATTGTTGTTTTTGTGGACAGATTTTAAAATTTATGTATAATGCTTTATAGTTTTAACGCCGGTGATCTTTTAAATGAATTGTTTGTCATAAATGTACTATAAAATAAGGCACAGAGGCAAATACACGCACAGAGACGAATACAGAAACAGATACAGACTGAGGCAAATACACATACAGAGGCAAATGCAGTACATTGGCAGATACAGATACAGACACAGAGGCAGGTACACATACAGACCTTGATGTAGTGGATAGTCGGGGTCATCGGTGCGTTGTGGTCGAAGAGGCGCCAGAGGTTGAGGACGTGGTTCGGCAGCCAGGACAGCGTGAACAGCAGCACCACTGTGGCCACCATCATGGCCACCTTTTGTTGAAGGAGAAGAAGAAACTTCATTATCAACTAGAATTTAGAAACGTAACGAAGCAAATGCATAATATTCACCTCCACCTGGTCTAGCCCAATAAACTACTGCTCTGCTTATTCTCAAAGCCAAATTCATGTATATGTATGTATGGTGAGCAGGCTTGCTACCCTGCTACAAAATGTAACCCAACACCACAGTGTGTAGCTACAGTACTAGTTACCATGGTGACAGACGTCTGGTTCAGGTCATTGTCCATATTTGTTTGGAGAAGAAGAGGAAGAAGAAACTAAGCAGAAACAATATGTTTTCCATCGAATTCTACATAATTGACGTCTGAAATACTTCTGCTAATTAACTTACATTGGCTCCCCTCCGTCTACGATACTAAAGAGAGGGAAGTCCTAGAGGATCCTAGAGCCTCCAGTCTCCTCTGGTAGGGGTAGGTCCCTGAGGTTCAGAGGGAGTTACACTTACCTTGCGCTTCTGCTGGGCCTGGTGCGCCTGGATCACGGCGTTGTTGCCCTCCGGCTGGACGGCAGGTCGGCGCAGGCGCAGCAGGATGAGGATGTACGACGTGGCGCTGACCATGAGCGGGATGACGTAGCTCATCAGGACGGTGTAGACCTGCGAGAACACGTGACACGATTGAGAGGACGCTTATGAAAATCCGTAGATCTTTTGTTGCTATGCATTTATATCACATTAAATCGATATTATGTGAGATTTTTTACGCCAACACTATAAATAATTGTAATTTTCTCATCTAGATAGTCATTGTTCATAACTTTCAACATATTAGCATCGCTATTTCGCTTTTCAGGCGACTCAGCCCAGCGCGAGAATAAGGTGCACCGGGCCCGCTGTATGTTTAGGAGGGGTAAACAAACCGACGAGTTGGCAGTTTTCCAACACGTTGTTGCGGCCGCGGCGCAACGACGTTGATCTTTTACTCCCAAATGTCATTATGAACCCAGGGTAGGCTTATAGCACAACAAAATGTGTAAAGCAGCGATGTTTGAAATAGTGAAAATCTTAGATAACATGAAGCAACGACCCTGGTGTATTGCCCTTTGTTCCGTCCCTGCGTTAGCTCTGGCAGGGGTGTCAGCCAATCAGATATTTTCGCTCTTAATGTTGAAGGGAAGGTTACTAGCCAATCACGTTACCCCCTGACAATATGGGAGGCCGTGATTGGTTGGGGACGCGCGTCAGAAGCGAGAAGAACGGCACGCAGGCCGGTACGCCAGGGCTGTTGTTAGATATCTACATGCGATGGGTCTGGTATGAGAGGATAAACCAACCAGCCAGCAAGCCATCTTACACTTACCATGAAGCCCTGGGCGGCTTCCAGGCTCGGGAACTGCCGTCTGCAGTATGTCTGAGGTCCGTACCAGTACCCCTTCACTTCTGTCTGGTACACGGCCACGGGGATAGACGCAAGGAACGACCCTGATATGAAGAAAACAATTAATCTACTGTAAGAAAACTTGGAAGAACTCAGTCACTCATTCTTTCTTTCCAATATGTTTTCTCTTACATTGAAACGGCTTTGCAGACAGACGGTTACCAACGAGACAATAGATAACATTCAGTCAATTTTCCTTGCTAAACTGTTAATTTGATCTGCGACCTACCTTAGAAAAAGGAACATATAGCGTTACGTACAAATATTTTGTATTGCAAAGGATATGATCTTACCCAGCCAGATGCAGGCACTGATAGCCTTGGCCTTGCCCTTGGTGCGGTAGACCAGAGAGCTGACCGGGTGTACGATGGCCAGGTAGCGGTCGAAACTCAGGGCAGCCAGGGTCAAGCAGGTCGCTAAGACGGTCACCTAAAAGAGCGAAGCGACGCGGATTTATTTATTTTTGTTTTCGCTCACCCCGTACACCACATTTAGGCGTAATTAAAACACCTTTAATTACCACCTCATCTCATTAAACAAGTCGTAAAACCTCCCCACCAGATAGCATCAAAAGCTAACATTAAGAGATGGGCTAGGAGTCTGATAATATCAAAACAGCAGCTACGTGGTTGAAAAGTAGCTGGCGCGTTACGCACACCGAAAGGCAGTTACCCAGGTTGATATGTCACATGGGACCGTTTTGAATGCGTCTTACAGAACTCAGCTGTTATGCTCCAGTCGTAGATCCTTGTTGTGACGCTTGTTTCTGTCATAGCCTGGCTAATGCTTCGGTCCCAATTAGAAAAATGGCACTTGCCGGGTACTTCCCGGGCTGTTTTTATTATAATTGTTTTTACACTGTCGGGCGTGACTCCTACGTGGTCCCGCGTGGGTCACTACAGGACATCGTCAGAGCACCTGCTGGGTCCCGGCCGGAGACTGACCAATGAGGGTCACAAAATTGCCAAAATGCCATTGAAGGAAACTTTTAATTGTGATTACGGCAACCGGTGCCCCCAGACTGCAGAGCCCGGCCGGGGCTACACCCCCGACGGGCACCGACATTAAAGAAGCATAAGGAGTGCCCTACGGCGAAATAAATTGCAAGACGAACTTGACCGCGCCATTACACAAACAAACACACGTGCACCTACCAGCATGAAGTAGTTGACGAACTTGCACATGAACAGTCCGTAGTTCCAGCTCGTCGTGGCGAACACTGACGCCGAAAACGGCACGCAGCAGACCAGAAAGGCAATGTCGGCAATGGCCAGGTTCACGATGTAGTAGTTGGTCACTGATTTCATCTGCTGATATCTAAAACAATGGGAAAAATGATATGAAAATGACGTAAAGTAAAGTAAATATATGTTTTGACCGATAAATATCCACTTCATAAAAAGTACATTATTCGACAATCAAACAAGGGCATTAATAGGCAAAAAGGTAAATGCCGCATAGCCTCTTTGGATTGTTAATCTACTGTGCTTAGGACATGATATTGGAAGAAGGCGTGAGTCTTATACTATAGAACTGTATCGTGACAGAAAACATACATTATACAAATTACATTACTTGACAACCAAACAATGATATCAAGAGCTAGGCCAAAAGGTATGTCCCCATAGCCTTTTTGGATTGTGTTTACGTGTAAGATATTGTAAGGCGGAGCCCATCCCTCTCCTTCCGCCGCATACTACCGCACCGGCCACCGAGGGAGGAAATTCGTGAATTCCCCGTGAAGCTGTCAATACCGTACCCACTAGCCGTAACCTGGTATCCTATCTCGTGGTTGGGGCAGGCTGTCTTCGGGCCTTTAATAGTACTATAGTTTTCCCCTGCCCTGTACAAAAGACCGCCCGGTAGGAGTGTTACGCCTGTGATAGAGAGTGGCACACCAGGAGTTGATTGTGGGACTAATCGGGCGGGATCGGCAGGGGCTACATCCCCGACGGGCACCGGCGCAATTGGGACCGAAGCATTACCGGGCCCAGTCCAAATACATGTAATCATAAGTCTTTTCTTACAAGTTGTCTTTCTATCCGGCAATTTTTATCATTGCCGCCCGACAGCTAAGTTATTGAAACCATCAACGTAGTGCTCTAATAAACCTGGGTGGGCATTCAACACTCCCAGCACCGCAGAGATACAGTGGGATGTTACGAGGCTAAGAAAATCGACGCAAATGCAACAATGTAAAATCGACCGCAGATGTATTCTTCTAGAAAAGTACACCAGTAGTCCTATTATCAAGGCATTAGAAAGCTTTCTATCCTGACTTAATCGCGCGGTCCTGGCGACCCGTTCTACTGAGGGGCCATTTAGCGAGAGCGAGAGATTGTGGAGAACGTGAACGTAATATGGCCTATATTCCACCCGATACGAACACGATTCACTGCGGCATTTTCCTTTCTAATCAGAGCAGCGATGCCCAGTCGACTTAGCACCAGAATCCGTAGTACCGAGGAGGATACTATTCGCCAAGCAGATGTCGGCAGGGAAAATCGTGACGTTTTTCTAACTGCCCGTTTCTTTGACAAACCGCCTCCTCAACGGTTTGTGAAAATTCTCCGGCGTGCGCAATTAGACCTGGACGGGAGGGCACCTCAGCACCGCAAAGGCACCGTGGAGCTCCTGATGGGATGTTAAACTGGAGTCACATTTCCAACGGGGCTTGCGCGGCATGTTCCCGATCCAGATGGGCGGATGTCGGCTGTCATGTTCACATGTACATGTAGGCTACGGCTTGGTCCCGGCGTATTTTTCTCGCCGGGCACCGGAACCCGGGGTGATTTAAAGCTCGAGTTAAAATCAACTCGGCGACCGCGCGGGGTCAAAGATGGACGTCGGGAGCCCCGCCAGTCTCCGTCCAGCTCCTGTCCAATAGTGTAAAAAAAAAAAAAACAGCCCGCCGAGACGCCGCGCGGGCCACGATTTTGAATTGTGACCTAGGCTTTACTAGGATTAGAAAATCGACGCCTCGAATGTAGTCAAATTTTGTACAACACACACACGACTATCTCAAGAATTTCTCACTAGGCTAGCGATCGTGTAACGATCGTACGACAAATTTAAGTGTGACCAGGCCCTAAGGACGGTGGATCGATAGGCCATTGACTCGCAGTATCGATCGACCTGTGCTACGAGGAAACCGCGAGACGCTGGAATCTTGAGGCAGCAGATGCCGCTCTCCACGTACCAAGGTCTCTTGGAGAGCCGGGCACAACCGGTAACCCGCGGGGCACAACCCGCCGTATGTACAACTGCGTGCTGTCTACGTAATTTTTTTTTGGTTTGAATCCGTAAGTGGTGAGCACTGCTTCCGTACGGAATCCAACGAATTGGGGAGCACGCAGACACGCCGTATCACGTTCTCTGCGTTCGGGCTTCGGATTGACCCCTCGTACAGGCCAGTGTGGGCGACGCGCGTGCCGTGCGATTGACGTACGTTGACGTACTCCCCTACCTCTGCTTATGCCAGTCCTTCCCCACGTTTCCAGAAAAACGTGGCGGGCGTGGACGTACGGATAAAAAAACACGTACGGCGGGTTATTACCCTCGCTTAAGAAAAGCTGCGTCGTGTAACACTCTTTTACATCACCGCTTCTCCTTAAAGAATAACGGTCAATAATCCAGATAAGTATCACCCATGTACTCTTAGCCTACTTTAAAGTATTGGACATAAAAATGAATGCATTTGATCTGCAAAGTACAGCAAAGGGATTCCATTATATACCATCTGTGCAAGAAAAAGGCCAATGCCCTCGTTTTGCTAAGCACTGTACAAAAACATAGTTGAAGTAAGACGCCTTAATAACGATTGACACCGCACAATTCTGTGTGCCCGTGGCCCTACACTAGACCTAAAAGGCGCTCTTTAGAGAGCGCGCATCGTTACTATACACTTATTGTACGTACACTAAGTACTTCCATGTACTGTTTCGTGAGTACAAGAATAAGAATGACATATCAAAACTGCTGGCAGTGACCGTATGAAACTTCTAGGAAGCGCATCATACATGCACGCCGTTAGCCTGGTGTCCATGCAGTCTATCGTGGTTGTGGTGGGTTTTCTTCGGGACTGCAGCTCTTCCCCGCCCGACTCAGCTAGGTTCCCCCGTTAGGTTTTTTGTTCAATTGTGGTAGGGCTAATCAATCTCCCGTCGTGAAAAACCGGGGGAATCTACCTAAGTCAGGCGGGGAAGAGCTCCTGCAGCCCCGAAGAAAACCCACCTCAACCGCGATCGACTGGACACCAGGCTAGTACGCCGTACTATTGCAAGAACATCCGGTCTAGACAAAACCAAGCGGATATGCTTTGACGAATATCACTAGGCCTTTAAACTAAGAGACATTCTAAAATTGGGGAATAACACACGCAGTTTAAGACATAATGAATTGATGAGACAGTCTCAAGTTGAGACTTACCTCCACACTACATAGATGACGAGCGCGTTTCCTGCTATGCCGATAGCGCAGATGATGGCGAAGACGGTCGGGACGACATAAGCCTCGGGCCCGAGGTCTGGCGCTCCGACCGCCGCTGTAGTGCCGCTCGTGCTCAGCGACAGGTTGCCGGTCAACTCATCCTTACCAGAGGCGTTGTAATTGTAGGCCTCCGTGCTGGTGTCAGGGACAAGCTCCGTGGGTAGGACGTCGCCTATCCCAAAGAGCGATCCGTTTTCGAACAGACCTGACATCTTTTCTCTGGATCCTCAAGTTACATGTCTCAAACCTGTGAAGCGCAAACAAATTCAACCTTCCAGACGTTGCTTTTCTGCCAATGACTGAAGCTTTGCTGAACTATACACATGTCTTTGTTATGCACTAGAATCTTTCAGTGGATGGGCTATTTTACTTACCCTTACGTGGTTGATGAAGGTTTAGTGGATGAAAGAAAAGGCACCACCCAATTATTACCAAGCGACGTGCATATGCGCGGAAATTCTACCGCCGGTTCTGCCACCTAGTTTGACTATAACCAAGGACGTTATATCTTGTTGAAGCTAACTAAGGACGTTATATCTTCCGTGAAGCTCCTTGCTATTACTTGTTGCAGCGGTGGAAAAGTACAATCTGATCCTAATGACAATGCCTAATCACGATCTAGTACAAGTACTAACTCTATCTTGATTCAGCTGTGTTCAGCCTTGTAGAACGAGTGGCACGTGGGCGATAATCATCACATCTAGTGAGTGATTACATACTATGAGAGCAAATGTAGCTCATTATATGATTCTTACCACAGGATACAGGGGAAAATTACGTTCTTCCATACGGTTAGTGATTGAGATCTAATGTTCACGCTTGTCACTTGTAATAAGCTCTCGGCAGTCATTATCGACAGAAGGTACAAGTGCACACGACTGAAAGTCGTTAACGTTCACAGTTAGACGGGCTATAAGGCCTGCTTGCGTCACAAGGCCACGGGTAAGTACATCATTCCACGAACAAACATGTGAAGGAGGAAGCAGTACTCGTGCACCTGTCTGAACCTAAGGCGTCGCGCCAAATTTCTGCTCCTGGCTGATTTTTGCTACGCCGTTCCTGGAGTTTAAAAGCGATATTATGTAAGACTTTTGCGGCAAAACTCAAATTTTCTCATCCAGATTGTGATTTCAGTAGCTTTTAACATATATGCGTCGCTATTTCGCTTTCCGGCGACTCGGCACAGCGCGAGAATAAGTTGCGCCAGGCCCGCTGTGTTTTTAAGAGGCTCCTAAAAGGCACACATAATGTGACAAACAGCGGATTTTGTTCGGGTATCTTCAGCAGCTTCCAACACGTTTTTGCGGCGCAACGACGTTGCTCCTTTACTCCCTAAATGTCATTATGAACCCAGGTAGGCTTATAGGGCAAGAAAATGTGTAAAATAACGATGTTTCAACTTAAGAAAATTTGACATGATATTTCAGTAGTAGTCAGTTATCTGTGGTTAGCACTGCTCTGGTTAGGGTTAGGCTTAGCATTGAGATTAGGATTCACGATCAACTATGCATCAAATAAAGGCTAAGGTTCTTTCAACTACAAAATGTATGCTTCAAATAAAAGCTAAGGTTGTTGGGAATCAGCATGTAAGTTGCAAGAGAGATGGTACGACTCCGTGACAAAGATAAATACATCAAGTCCCATTTTTTGCGCTTTCCAATTGTGTTTGAAAAGTGAGGCGTCTTTTCTTCAACATACTAGTAGTAACCATTTTCAACTCCGATGCTGCGCCGTCAACCAGTCGAGACGACAACATATCAAATGAAATATAAAAATCCATGGAAATCAGCACACAAATTTGATTCATAAACGCCATATATGCTCGCTAGCGCTCTTAGCATACAAACTTGCCATAAAATGCGTAACGTTCAGTGAAGACGTGTTTCACAGCTAACACCAATCATGGCTAAGCGCTAAAGCTTGTTCTTTAAGCATGCAAAATTTCATGGACCTGCAGTCAACTACCTTTGAGCCACGAGTATGAAAGTATAGAGTAGTTTCACGGGGGAGCCCGGGGCCCGTTACGCCAATTTTGCCGTTTTCTAGAGCATTGGTCATTTGACTAGTAATGCCGCCACTTGGATGAATCGTGTATATGGGATCGCTATCGATATCATAGACCTTTGCTGGACTCACCGATCAAAAATCGGGAATGCACATCTATACAGCCGTACACATTATTGTTCTTGATAGCAAGGCGGTTAAACCTCCTTGATGATGTTTTACACTATTGCACCCTAGTCTCTACCAGACTAACTACGCAGGCTATATATGTAGGAGAATATTTGCCAGGGGAGTTTGGCCGCCTTGGGGCTTGACTAGGAGGGAAAGAAACAACCTTCCGCGGCCTGACTCCTCTGCCCAGTTTTACTGTACTTTTTGCCGAATTCTACGATCCTTATTCCCGTAGAAAGGCCTGACGGAGGCCAATTGAACCCAACGGGCTTGCCACTTTGTTGCTTACCTTGTGTCATTGCCGCAGCGAGTCGCCTATGAGTGAAAATTTACAACATGTAGAAAAGCTTGACAACATATCAGAGTCGTGCGTAGAGAATATGTCGATGACTGTGAGCTTTAACCTTGCATATGTTGTAGAATAGTTGTTGGCAAATCTGCGAGCAATTTAATAGATTCGTCGATGAAGGTTAGACATCCAGGTAATAAGATAAGCGGTGCAAAAAAAACAGTTACTCAGGCAACTGGATATGATTTTGGAAAATCTACAACCGTACATATTATTTTTCTTGATTCTTGGTACCAAGGAGGTTAAAAAAAAGAGATACCTTAAAAATAAGGTCAACTGGATATAATTTCAACATCATATCCAGTTGTTTGTGTAGCTGTTTTTTGGCGTAATTATAAAGATTAGTCTCTTGGGAGACCGGCTTAGTGACCTTTCTCGGCTCAGTATCAAATTCCACTATCGGCTAATGGTTTAAATATACAATTTTAAAACTGGGATTATGTGGCCAACAAGGCCTCTCAGGTACAAAACTGGAAAGACTGAATTCGCGAAAGAGGAAGATGTTGAAAGCTTACCTGAAGAAGATCTTCGTTTACGAGGAGAAAGAGCGCCGCACGCGCGAAGACAGCGACGGGGTGTTCGCCGCTCTAGTGGCAGAGAGAGAGCAACTTTCACGTCGACCACCTGGGAATACGCGTTAGCGCGCTGTGCGGATCTTACACGGCTTACCGCGCACAGGCAGAGGACACAGTGTGGGCAGAGGAGGTGTTACTTGTCTGGAGGGCTGCATATATTAACGACACTGCGTCACGCCGTCTCCTGGATTCGTCCAATACGACAATGCGACGAACGATGGTAATAATTTATCCAGGCTACATAATTAATATGATCGAAAGAACCCACATATTATTAGCCTGGGTGCCATCCGCCTTGATTTTTTTCGCGGTTGCCGTTACAAATTAGCCTGGAATCCATCCGTGAACGCTTTGTCTCCGCTCCGTTCCACACACAGTGTGATAAAAGAAGTGGGTTAATTCGTCTTCCAATGCCTCAAAAAAGAACCAGTACCGCGTATGTTGTAGAATATAGTATAATGTTAGACGTAGTCACTTATATCATTGTATTTTCTTTCTTCACACGTTATTTGTACCCAGTGTCCTCGAGCATGTATTTGCAATACACTTAAAATCGATATATCCAAGTGGCGGTGTCAAAGCGTAACAAACCCTTCTCAAAAGCTATTTTCACATATATAGAATTGTCTTTTAAATTACTAAAGAAATCTTTGCCAAACACACTCACGGGCCTTTCTACTAGTAGGTTATTTTACATTCAGCACATCGCTTTAAGTGCAATGTCCTCTACGTAACTTGTATGTGGGATCCTGTCACTTCAGAACCATATGTTAACACGTTGTCTCAGTGACGACGTCGATTTAATAGATTTTCGCTTTCTACGAAAAGTTGTCTAATTCTGTCTTGATACGTCGGTGAAGGTTAGACATCCAGGTAATAAGATACGCCACAAACATTTACTCAAGCAAGTGGATATGATTTTGGAAACGGTCAGACGTTTCAGGTACATTTTTGTACCTGCCACTACCAGTGACGGCAGAAAGGTAGTGGATGCTACCTGAAACGTCTTACCAACATCGTAAATATTTTGAATATATTTATTTAGTGGTGGTGTCAAAATACGTTCCCAACCTGAATGCGCCACCACTACGTCCTGTATTTTGTTTGTGTGTATGATTGATAAGATAAAAAATAAAAACAAAATTCTGACCGTTTCAAAAACCATATCCAGTTGCTTGAGTTTGTGCGTCTTGGTTATCTATATCAAACGTCGTTTGTCCTTTGAATGCAAAGCTTGTTATTAGCGTTTATTGAAACAAAATTTGGGAAATTTGTGTTTGTTTCATGTCCCTTTTGAGCTTTAACAATGACGTGTGTAGAAATTACTTCTCGGGCTATTTTTGACGCTCTTAAGTTAAAATGTCACGACAAGATGTTATTTCAATGCAACGTTTTAACAGAACTTCAGTGCACCCATGTACGGTCTATGAAATACGCACGCCAGTAAAACAATTTAGGCCTCTATCAGGGCTTCGGGAGGCGGGTGGAAAGAGTAGAAATTGGCCAAAAAGAGAGATAACATGCGAGGGTGGTTGGCCCGCTTGAAAGTACATTTTGCCGCACCCGAAAATGTACCCTCAAGCGGACCAACTCCCCCGGTATGTTACTCTCTAGTTGGACAATTTCTACTCTTTCCAGCCGCCTCCCGAAGCCTGGTAGAGGATAAAGATATTTTATTCGGTGCTGTGTCTTAATTGTCCCCGAAAGTAGGCCATATTTAACATGTCGTGATACGAAAAGCTTTGTACTTTGAAGGGGCCGGGAGGGTTGGTATTAGCCTTTAATGACATCATAAACCACGGGTCGCTTGCAGAGGTTGAACAAGGAACCACGGCAAATGAGTGAGGTCAGGTATCAAGTACGAGCCAAATCAAACGTTATGATGTTCCTGACTCTCGTTATGGCCTTGGTTAGGGTTTTGATATTTGAACGCCTGTCCAGCTGCGTCAAACTCTACCAGAGACCCGCATTCACGAGTTTCCCATCCCCAGAATGCATTGCGAAAACAGGGGTCTATCCTCATTTGCATAGGACAGGAAAGCATCGGAATGATCCTTTTGACGTTAAACAGCTTGTTTTTCAGAGTGTTTTGAGGTGTTGGGGGCATTTTATGCTCAACGTTAATTCAATCACTATGGGTTGAATCTGACAACAAATAGAGAATGACTTTTTTTGGAATATGTGGTTTCTAACGTTGTAGTGGTAACGCTATACTGATGCTGTAACGTTAACTATTATAATTATAACCACATATTCCTAGTTGAAAAGAACACGAAAAATTCATTCTCTAGTTGTTGTCAGATTCGACCCAAAGCAATTTAATTCATATTGAGCATAAAATGCCACACACCTCAAAGCACAGTGACAAGCAAGCTGTTTAGACCCCTGTTTTCGCAATGCATCCTGGGGTTGGGAAACTCGTGAATGGACAAAAAAAGTCAACCCAACGGCCTTTACCGACATACTGTCCTTCACATTTTCACGCACTCAGGCTCTATCACCGTCCGGATCATCATGATCACTAATTGCTATTAACAGTAATGTGAGTTTTCAAGGCTCCATCAACTTGAGTACTATGATAAGCAGGAAGCAGCATGTGCAAGATGATTGCGTATTTTGTAAGCTTTAAGTGGCGCTTCTTGGCCCCAATACAATTATTTGCGTTCTGAGAGAGGGTGTATGTTTGTAACAGCCTCCAGTTTAATTCCGGACTACTTCCATATCTCAGCAACCTTACATCTAGATGGGCTGATATAGTTAACTACAAGTAAAAATAATGTAACAAATATGTACATAGCAGCCATCGAGGACCCCTTGGGGATTACTTAAACCATTATGGTCTAAAATGTGGTAGGGAATTTTCCCGTCCAGCCTCGTAACCCCTGCTTCTCCTATTGGGTCAGTTAGTACTCACTACTTGTGAGAAATTGGGCTGGTCTCAATCTTGATGTTTCTGACTCAGGGAGAAGAGTTGCTGTTACAGTTCTACTCGGTACCCCGTAACACAGGTGAGTGGTAATACCATTCAGGTGGTAATACAATTCAGGTGATACCATTCAGGTGGTTGAGGTGGCCTAATGGCCGTGTTACGTGGCGACCACTAAGTAAAAAAAAATTAACCCAATTCTGCAGAATTCTGTACAGAATTAGTCTCCTTCGCAGAAGGATTCGCGCTCCGAATCCTTCTCTCCGCGGCAAAAACTCAATCGGCAGCAAATCGTCCCTCGCGGCGGCATGCATATTACTCGCGTCGCTCACAGAAAAAAACAATAATTCTTAGACCTCATACCTCGCCTCCACCCCGCACATCTGTTTTCCCTGCTATTGTTTTTCTCTGTTTTCCCGGAAGTTCTGCTGCAGTACCAAGGTCAGACACCAGGAAGCCCATATTTGACCTTGACCTTTGTCTTCCAAAGACCTACCAGCATACCAAATATCATCACAATCCATAAAGGCGTTCTGAAGTTATGCTGACTACAAATGTGCGTATACACACACACAAACACACATACACACACACACACACAGACGCGCCAAAAACAATACCTCCATTTTCATGGAGGTAATAAAATAACGCCAGTCGACGCCCAACAAGACTGCGATGCGAAGGGGGCTTGGCTAAAAGGGTCCTTGATGGCTGCTACATATTTCTTACATCATTTTTTTTTTACCTATAGTTTACGATATTAGCCCATCTAGATGTAAGGTTGCTGAGATATGGGAATTAGTCCGGAATTAAACTGGAAGCTGTTTCACATTTGAACTATCATGGGGCAGTCTACAATGTAGAATCGATTGTAGATTCACAGTTAGTTATTTAGTCATCATGGTGACACTGACTTCTCTAATTCATGACTGCCCCGTGCGTTTGCCGACATCTCTTCGCAGCCCCTTAAAAGAGAGGACATTGCCCTTAAATGTAACATCTGCAGTTAAGTGTTTACAACCCACCGCTATTATCTGCCGCCTGAACATTCGAACGGTGGAATTATTTGCTCGTTTTCACCACGCTTACCATGACAACTAATGGACCCTGTTTTCCCGGGTTTTCTAGAGTAGTGCGCTGTGAAGTATGTGAAAGCCCATTACTTTTCTTATTCCTAACAGCTTTCGTAAAGGCCAGGATGACGTCCTACCATCTTGTGTAAACAATTAGGTACAATCAGTCAGTGGTATCCAGTCCATAGTGGTTGGGGTATAGTAGTTGGGGCACTCGGCAGGCTGTGTCTTCGGGGCTCCAATAGTTTCCCCCCGTCCAGTACAACAGGCCGCCCGGTAGTGTTACGGTAGTATAGTAAGAGTTTGGCACGCCTGGAGTTGTTGGGCCTAATCCACAAACTCCTGCCGTTAAAAACCTACCGGGGGAACCTAGCTCAGGGGGGCGGGGAAGAGCTCCTGCAGCCCCGAAGGAAACCCGCCCAACCACGCTAGACTGGGTACCAGGTTAATAAGGTTGTTTTTCCTTCCTACGCAGACTTCTAGGGGCCGAGGTAGCGTTTGTTTCTGTGAGTTGCTAGCGCTAATCCCCAAGCAGATCCTTCGGTGGTCGCAAAAGACAGTATCAAATTGGCCAGGCAGTATCCACCAAAGGCTGGCCAATGGATACTGTCCGGCTAATATTATTGATACTGCCTGGCCAATTTGACACTGTCTTTTGCTGCCAACGAAATATCTGCTTGGACATAAGCTATATCGCCGAATGGTCGATGAAATACTAATATCAGTAATATAACCATAACCATTTTGAGATAAAAAAAATTAAAACGTACGAAAAGGAACATTTCAACTGCAAATGTAAGACAGAATCGTGAAAAATTGTAAAGATATTTGTGAAAAAAAAAAGAAGTCTAATCCCAAAACCCCAATCCTATTGGGGTTAGGTTAGGTTTGGTCTTAACCCTCCTACCCTTTGCCTCAGGTATACTGGAAACCCCCAAGTAGTGTCGGAGTCATGTATTTGAAAGGATCATGTAGATGGCGTGACACCAGGTACATAGAACTGTATCCGCGAAGGTAGCTGTAAGGCGGGACGCCTTTTATCCTCATTGGAATGGTTCTTCAAAGAAACTCTTACACTTAATAACCAATGACAAACAACAGAACGATCAAGGCCCTACCTTTCAGTAAAACATTTTACAGACTGGCGTCTCCCAAGTAGTTTGCCAAGTTTCATTCCACAAAGTTGCATTCTACAACTACCAGAGGGTTTGCCATGTCGATTCTTAGTCACCTAGAAGACTTTGGACATGTGGTAAGGTAGTTTAGGTCGTAGGGCATGTCATCAGCTAGTTGTGTGTGGCCGTTTTTCCCAATTAATCACCGACAGGAACATGCAATTTTTGGCAGTCGTGCTGGATTTTTGAGGGTGGCGGTCATGCCTATGTTACTCTCCAAGCAGATGTTGTGGGGGAAAGATTGTTAGATTTTAATATATGGCCGTTTTTTTTTTGTCGCTACCCCCACCAACAGTGGCCGGCGACCTTCAGTGGCTAATGGACACTGTCTTGAAAAAGGGATCTGCTTGGTGATTAGCCTAGTACGTGAACCCGAGACCTAACTCCGATTCTGGAATTCGTTCTGTAAGAATTAGGAGAGTAGAAACAGAAAGACACTCCTGGGCCGGGGATCGAACCCACGCCAAACCCGGGCCCCAACGCTCTATTAACCGCTCCGGATTCCCTCTATACGTATATAACCATTCGGCTAAAAGGTCTAAACCCATCAACGGATCATTTGGTAGCGCATATACCCCCTCCCCACTGTTACATTTGCATAACCGCATTCCTCTACAGCAAAGGATTTGCCAATTTTGTGATTTAGCTAAAATTGAGTGACTGTCATTTTGTAGTTAATTGTACATTATAAAGACAGGAGAGGGATTCCCTCTATACTTATATAATAGATAAGTTCCCCAGCTTTAGATTTTTAGATCAAGCAGAAAAATTTGTATGTAACATTCTAGTTAATAAAACATCAAGTGCTACTAATATACATTTGTACTAATAAAACATCAAGTGCTACTAAATATACAATCGATGCAAGTAGGGCTTACATGTATCATGAGTTTGGGTATTTTTTTCTAATGAAAAAAATATTACTTCATTCGGTGATTCGATAAATGTGAATAAACTGTAAAATATCATATATTTATGGTATTCCAAGACAGTGAAATTCAACTTCAATTTGCTTTGGACAAAATGGACGGAATCGCAAATTGAAAGCATTTTTTGGACAGTCGCGTATTAGCCTAACCTGTAATTTTAGCCTAATTAACACATGTGCCGCTGCTATCCAATTGGCTATTATTAAAGCAGTATGAAAGAGGAATGCTCTAGATATGATGTCCTACGTGATAATCTATTCAAATATCTCACTTCAAATACGACAGATTTCAATAGACTTGTTGCTACAGATAGATTTGATTATATATTTAAATGCAACAGCGAACACAATGCAAAAATAGGTAAATACATAAAAGACTGTTTTGTTATTAGAAAGAATACTGATTTGCTGTCACATGTACCCATAGATAACTCCGCCTGATTGTAAAGCCTAAGCTAACTTTTGATTATTTCTTTTCTATATATAAGTTGTTAAGTTTTATTCTATACATGTACCTATCTATTTTACTATGCTACTTATTGTTACCTACTAGTATTTGCCATACAATGTACCCTGTACAATTGTCGTGCAATAAAGTTCTTCTATGAAGCGCTAACGGCAATACCGGATGATAAGAGCAAAATACATCTTCGGTGCCAGCTTTAGTGTTATTTGATCCTTCAATGCAAAAGGTTTTGCACAACATATTCACCGTACGGTGTAGTCGAACGCCAAATTGCCACCACAGCACCAAAATAAGCATCAATTTACTGTAAGTTAAGAGTTGCCGTTTTCTACTGAAAACCGGTCGAATTCCGTCTCATCGTTGTCATCTTCCCACCGCTACGAATGATATCTTATGCTTATAATTATTTGTGATAATTACTATATTAATGTTTGTCACACCGTTTCTTTATACAGATATATATCTACCAACTATGCTTATCTTCAGATCATAAAAGGCATTAAGAGGCTGCACAATATAAGAAGAACTCACCTCACGCAGTACCTCGGTATCTGTCACTCCGTACCTTACTGCGTTACTTAACCTAATAGTGATGCCACACGACAACTTGTTCCAAGGACAATATACAACTCCCCATCTTGGCAAGGTCACTTGAGGGACAGTGCTTCTCACTCAAGCACAGAGAACATTAACCTTCAACAAGGCCAGAGGCGACTATTTCCTTAGGCGTTACATGCGGCGCAATGACAACCAACCAGGAGTCTTCTTCTTAGCATGCCAAATACACCACTAAGCAAGTAAATTTTATGCATGACATCCTCCTCAGACTCCAAATCTAATGCGATAGGGCGAAAAGAAAACAAGGCGGGCCAGATGAATCCAAGATTCCTAGTTTTTTCAAATTTTGACATCATCAACATTGTTAAACAAGGAATGATACCTATATTGGCTAACGTTGCTAACTATTGCAACATCCATTGCCACTGAAAAATAAAACTTTTCAAACATTGTACAAATGGTTTTGATTTAGTGCTACATCACCTATAAAAGGAATAAAATACATCACTGCATCAACTTGAGTAAATGACAAAATATGATAAAAAAAGAGCCTTCTCTTGTCTCCTCTCTTCATACCCACGTTCCGGCATGGCAACAGACATCTTTGCCCATTTTCATCAACAAATTTTTTTCCAAATCAGGCCAAAATGAATGCGCACGCTGATGTCATCCATAAAAATTACTTGCTGTGGCCTAATAACGCACTCAGGACTTGGCAGAGACGCATTAACAGCTCCGGAAATGTACCCTGTCATCTTAATTTCCTGCCAATTCACCAACACACTTGTTGGTCTAATTTTGTGCTATAACTAGTGATGTGTTTTCTAAAACCTTTATTTAACCTTCGATAGTATACCATCCTTTGGTCTTTATCTTTAAGTCTCGACCAGACTCTAGCAGGTTGGTGGAAAATAGTAAAATTTGGCTAAGGCCACACCGTCTTAATTTTAGGGATGACGATGTGAAGACGCGGGCGAATAAAAAAAAAGAATTCAGCCAAAAATAAAAATGCTACTAAACCACAGGAATACAAAGCTAGTATTGTGAACTTGCGGCAGTACATAGAGACGTATACGACAAGCCGGCACATGCTGGCTTTTGTCGGAATTTATGAATCGACACGGTACCTATATGTACTGAGTTCTTGAGTCATGGAGCTTTGGTGTCACCGGTGCCATCCTCCAGGGTTGTCGCTAACTATCATGGACTACCCAGGCCTAGAGCCAGGCCAGACAATGCGCGCATGGATGTCATCCATAAAAATTAAGTCGGTGTGGCCTAAATAATCTGAATAAATGCCACTTGTTGAACATTTTTCAGCAACACATTGGGGTCTGGTAGAGACCATATGAACTGGTTAACTGCGAGTATATGAATCTTAAATAGGCCGTGAAGTATCCTTATAACCTCCGTGAACAGAGGTATTGTTTTCGACTTGCCAATAATCTTATCATTTTTAAATTTTGAGAACATCTACCAACATAGCAAATATCATAAAGATCCATCCACAACTTCTCGATCTATGCTGTTCAAAGATACAGACATAAGTCACACATGGGCAGAAAAACATAGCCTTCTCGATGAGGGTAATAATGTACAGTGTATTATGTAAATGGCATGAACAACTAAGTTTTACCAAGGCAAAGTTTCCATGTGTTTTGTCACACCTTTGCTATGAGATAGTAGCCTGGGTGCCATCCGTTTTGTAACAAGGCTCCTAACTGGCTACCCCGAAAAATGGGTCGTGTGGCGTAGCGGTAGCGCGTTCGGCTCAGGGCCAAGAGGTCCCGGGTTCAAATCCTGACCATGTCACCGATCTTGTGTCCTTCGGAAAGGCACTTTACACGACTTTCCTCACTTCACTCGGGTGTAAATGTGTACCTAGCTTCGGTTAGGGACGTCCCTCGGATAAGACGTTAAATGGAGGTCTGTGTTCGGGGAAAGCCACACCCCGCGAACCCACCACACTTATCGAAACCAAAGAACAACAGTGGAAAGAAGATGTTTACCTCGGATGCAACAGATCCACAAGCAAGGACGCTTTGCTGCAGATGTTGGGGTGGTTGCCCGTGAAAGAGAGGATTCAACAGAAAGACCTTTTGACTTTTCGCAAAATGATGGAGAACAGACAGCCCGTTTCCCTGTATAAACAGATCACGTTTCAGTCACATGGATACCAAACCAGATCAACAAAGTCACAAACTATCCGTCTCCCCAAACCTAGAACAAATGCTCAGAGAAAACGCTTTTTGCATCGGATGTCACACACCTGGAACACTATGAAATTGTAGAGGCATGGAACAATGTGCAACAACTTTTGGAGAAATGTAAAATAGGTATTTTAGGTATATGGTGGTCATGTAAGCTAGCTTTGTTCTGTCACTTGGTGTTTTTGTGGAGTTTCTGTACATGTTTATGTCTGTATAAGTTATTTTATGTGTGTCAGGTGTATATGTTAATTGACCACAGGAAGAATAGCTGCTGCTAGCAATATGAATTGTTAAGCTAATTGTGGATCTAAATAAACCAACCAACCAACCTACAGATGCGTAAAGCTGTGGAATGCACTACCAAATGAGGTTAAGGCTGTATCCGATGAGAGGCGGTTGAAGAGGTTGATCGAGCAATTGTATATGTATGCAACTTAATGGTTTTTAATTATGATGATAGTTGTTATATTGAATTTTTTTAGTAATGGTAATATTAGTTTTATACTTAGCCGAAAATTTGCTCATTCAATGATTATAGCAATAATTAGTACCTTGTCTGACATGTGACCTCAACGTGTATGCAAATTTGTAGTCATAATACTCATATGTGTATATTTGTACTGTGTGTGTAATGTGTAATGAGCCCTGGAAGATTAGCCCTAATGGGGTTAGGGCTAAAGGGTATCGTAATAAACTGAAAAGAGTAGAGGACCTTCCAGTCCTTCCAAACCTTACAGTCCGGTCTTACGCAGCTTGTACTTTACATGTACAAAACTGGTGTGTTTCGCCTAAAGGCGGTTTACTGGTTATGCGAAACAAATTAAACAAGAGTTCCGAGATCTCATACCTCCATGAAATATGGGCTTGCTTTGTCATCATTATTTATGCAAATAACCTCTACATTAACATAATATATGCATAGCAATGCAAACCTTACAAAATGTTACGAGGTATAAAATTCCCAGCATTCACCAATAAGGATTCACAGAATTTTCACATTTGCATTATGCAAATTAGGTCATCATTTGCATAATTGGTATCTGTTGATGTTCCGCCTGCCACAGATTAAATAGATTACAGGTATAGCAGTACCATTATATGAAACACTGTAATTATAGAATTTCCTCATTAATCATGCAAATTAAGTCTTCATTTGCATAATTTGCATTTAATCATGTACAACTGTCTCTCAGGTACCTACACACCAAAAATGATGAAAATACGTTATTCCAATCTGGACCTATTGGCTTTGAAAGTTTTTACCAGAAACTAACCTGCAGTTCCAGAACAAGCTGCTAGGGGGACCAAACTTACGCCACTTATTCCTGACAGGATAAGCTATCTGTCACCAAAAAGTCAAGACCATAGCTTGTTCAGGACAAAAGATACAAAAACCGGAAGTTCTGCTGCAGTACCAAGGTCATCCACCAGGAGGCCCATACTTGACCTTGACCTTTGTCTTTCCAAGACTTACCATCATACAAAATATCATCACAATCCATAAAGGCGTTCTGAAGTTATGCTGACTACAAAGTTGTGGAAACACAGACAGACAGACAGACAGACAGACACACACACAGACAGACATACAGACATACAGACAGACACGCCAAAAACAATACCTCCATTTTTCATGGAGGTAACAAATACAAAAGGAGCCCCGTTACAAAACGAATGGCTTATTTCATCTGCATTACTAGATGACCTACTTATAGGTGCTTCACCTTTCTAATTATTTTGAATATTCATGCCCTGAGAGCTGTGGAGTGTCACATTTGACACATGTTTATTCCCCTACCTCTCATCCTTCCAACTGTTTTCGACATCTAAGGCCACAGCAAGCTGCGTTTTACAAGACCCTTCTTTTAGAATAATTTTAACTCGCTTAAGTGTCGCAGCTGCAAAAATTACAATTTATAGATCTAAGTTTATCTTAAAGATTGTATATACAATTGTAGATGACAAATTTAAAAAAAGGACAAAATATTGCGCAATTCCATTATCATGATTTGGAAGTGTAGAAGGTACTAGTAGTTATTACAATTTAAGGCATTTGTAGATTTAATATGTTTTTAATGAGCGTACCGTGCGAGTTTTATGTGCAACCCTCATAATTCAGCTGTGAGGTTTGAGTTCTCAATTAACACTAAACAAACAACATACAAGTAAATTTTATGGATGACATCCTCTGCAGACTCTAAACTAATGTGATAGGGCTGAAAAAAACAAGGCGGGCTAAAAAAACAAGACTCCTACATTTTGACATCATAAGCTTTATTTAACAAGAAATATCATATAAACACATATCTTAGAAAGACTTAAATGTGGCCTAAAATGTGGTCAATGAAAAAAAAAGGAACCTTTACAAAACTTGTCCGTTTTAGTGTATGGACAACAAAATACAGTCAAACTTGCCCAAGTGACCACCTCTATAGGCTGGCCATCTGGCCATAATGACCGCTTTTTCTCTGTCCCGATAAGGAACTTGCCTAAACTGAGTGTCCAATGAGACAGCGACTGACACGATTTGGGCCTACACATGGCCAAAAGCTCTGTTACAACCGCATCATTTGCAAGCATAAAGTAAAGTGAAGTGATATCCAGCCCACTGAAGAGTTAATCTACCACTGGAGAAGAGAAGACAGACGCTATGTACAGTATTTACAGGTACATTGTACCAGGGAAATTCTCCTAGCGCTTTTCGACGAGCACAATGAACAGTGGACCACAGCTTAACATCCCGTCCCGAGGACTGCCAACCTTTCCAGTAGTGACAACAGCCGGGACTCGAACTCCCAACCTCTTGGTCCAGAGGCAGGATTGCTAACCACTGGACTACATACTAGTGTGTGGCCAAAAATGTCATCGAATCAGAAGAGGCTCCGCCAAGCATGCAACAGTTGATTTAGCTCATTAAATAACAATCATCACCAGTAAGATAGAATATGTGTGGATCCAGTCATTTTGTTAAAGAGACCAAGAGAGTGTACTGAAGCTACAACGGCTAAGTTGTGATGGAGCTTTGTGAATACAGCATCATATCTCTGCATCTGTAAGAGAAAATGTAATACATTTGATGACAAAAAAAAAGATTCAATTCCAACTAAAATTGTTCTAGTTACAGAATCTGTATCTGTATAGCCGGTATAACCGCCTTTTGTTTTGGTGTAACATATATGCAAGCTTTGCGGGCACGCGGCGCGGTGGCAGCTAGCTATGTTACACTGAACGGCAATGTAATGTGATGTTTCGCATTGTTTTTTCTAGAACCCATGCAGTTTTTTAATCTTTCTGTCCTTTAGACGGGCACATTTTAAATTTGGTCAGATGATCACATTTTACAAGACTTGAAGTAAACCTACCTGGTTCAGCATTAAAACTGTTCATGTGATGACCATACACTCAGGGAGGAGGCTGGTCATCACAGCCTGTATCTGTTTTGGCTACCTGCAGAAAGTTTAAGAAAGAATACATGTACAGAACAAGCATTGAGAAATCATTCGTGTTGTTAGTCAACGTAGTACATAGCTAAGTAAAAGTCTGTCCCAACACAAAGTTAGCACATAGAATTTCCAACTGTCCTACTGCAGTTGTTGACTTGTCGAGCTCAAAACAAGTAAAAGATAGATGAAAAGTCTTTTGGGATAGAATTGTGGTTAATATAGTTGAGTAATGTTAGTTCCCACTTCTACAACATAGCCATCACACATCCTAAAACTGGAAAATATAGTTCAGTCATACATCTGATTCACAATGAATTAAACTTGGCAAATAGACGTTCTGGCCTTGCAGATCATGGAAAACAGCAAAATCTTTATTTGTCTCTGTATCTGTACAGCCGGTATAACACACCAGCTCCACAGGCATGCGGCACAGGGACAGCTGGCTACATTACACTGAACGACTTGTTACTTGTAACCCCTGAACATCTAACTCTAAAAACTGTTTAAAGCTATGATAATGCCCCTACTGTACTTCGTGACAGCAAGTTCCACTCTGCAATAGTTCTAGGAAATAATTGATTTTTTAACACCTCAATCCTTGGTTGATAACTCTGGTACTTGAAGGCATGACTATTTCTTGTTCTTTTCTAAGCTGGTATGGCGTGGTCACATTTCAACATCGTTCATCATATGATTTTGATGTCGTAGACTTTGCAAGAAAACTGTGACATACAATATAACCAGCCAACGAAAAGGATACAAGACAACACTTTCTGTAGGCTTTGTACGACAAAATCACATTCCAATCTGAGATTCACAACTACCAAACACACTCAACCAGAACAAACACAATCAGACTACCAATACAAAATCCAACTCTCAGAAAAGGTGTTTTCTGTACAGAATGTCACATTATTGTGGAACACGGGCGACAACTAGCAAAAGTATTGAACTGTAAATAGTGTATTTAAGGAATTTTGTTAAGTTTGCAACATATTTGTAATGTTTTTGTACATTCCTCTTCAATTGTAATACATGCATGTATATATGAATGTACTGTCAGTATATGTGTAGACCACAGGAAGAATAGCCTCTTATGAGGCTAATTGTGGATCTAAATAAAATCTTAAAGCAAGACAGCTGAGTTTTGTTACAACACAGGTAACATGCATGGCTATTCCAATTGCAAGAATGTACTTTGTTCTTACGATTGTGAGACAATCGCACAACGTATGTGATCACACCCTTATATATATATGGACCAACCTGTAAAGGTACACCTCCTACCGCACCCTCCTCCTCTTCTTCTCCTTCTTCTTTTCTTCTCTCAATCTCTCCTTCCTGTACATTTTCCTGTTCCTCTGTTCTGTCATCCTATTTGTGTAATATAAAATTCAGAAATCAGGTATCAAGAAGCATTAACAGTGACCTAATGAAGTTATACAAAAATACAAAAGTAGTGAACATTTTTTGTTAAATCCTAGACCTGGTTATAGCAACAATAATGTACCTATGAAATCTGTACTATATTATATATTTAGTGAAAAGAAAGTTTATTCCAAGCGTTGATCAAATTATTTCTTCCAGTTAACATGATACGGTGCTTGATGTGATTTAATTTGATTTGATTTATTGAAATTGCAACAGTGCAAGTGGGACACAGGCAGCTGTTGCTGGTGTTGTATCCCACACATAGAAACAAATACAGGACAGACATGTACTTATTTTCACTTAAGTGGGGAAAGTCATGTAAAGTGCCTTCCCCAAGAACACAAGATCGGTGACATGTCATGACTCGAACCCGGGACCTCTTGGTTCCGAGTTGAGCACTCTGCCGTTGCGCCACACGACCCCAAAAAGTGGTCATATACTAAATATAGTGCTTGTCAACATTTCCTACAAAAACAGCCATGTTCTAGTAGTTGTTCTTCCATAAATATGTGTAACAGTCTCAAGAACTAATTCTTATCCACGCACAATTCTATTTGAGCTTCAATAAAATGCTAGCTTTCGAGCTCATACCTTCCCATGGCTAAGCAAGGTATTCTACAAAAACAGCCATGTCCTAGTAGCTGTTCTTACATAAATGTGTTTAACAGCCTCAAGCACTTTCTTAACCACGCACAATTCTATTTCAGCTTCAATAAAATGCTAGCTTTCGAGTTTAGATGTTATCGGAGCAAGGTATCGCCCAAGGATCAACGAGTTTGAAAACATGTTTTTCTATCACGCAGTTTTATTTAGAACCTGTTGTCAGGGGGTTTTCTAAACAGGGAAATAAGGGCACTGCTCCCTCATGTAATCAGCCAGCTCCCTCATATCAATTCTCACATTGAACCCTAAGTAGCTACTTACACACCATTCAGTCTTTCTCAAATTTTGTCAAAATGATCTTTTTCTAGTAAAGCTGTGTAAGCTGTGGCGTTGGCTGGTGAAGTGGTAGAGCATTCGACTGTGAACCGGGAGACCCGGGTTCGATTCCGAGTCGTACTCGGGGCATGTCTGAACATGCGCCCCGACGTTGTGCCCTTGGGAAAGACACTTTACACGAATTTGCTCACTCCACCCAGGTGTGAATGGGTACCTGACTTCGGTTGGGGAAAGTCGTATTGAGGTTACCTGGCGCCGAATGGCTGCCGTATAGACCCTTACGACTTTTTGTGGAACAAATATGTGTATCATGTATTACTTGTTGTGATTTGTATTGATTATTATGTGATACCCTGCATCAATTCAGCCGTATAAAGGCTGCGACTGCACGGGTACTGTTTGGACAATAAAAACCATTTATTATTATTATTATTATTATTATTATTAGAAACAATACAATAATACATTCTAGCAGTACAAACTGTGTTACTCTCATTTCAAAAATCCCCCTCGGTCACTTCGCTCCCTCGCCATGCTTGCGATCTGCTCTCTCATGCTAAATTTTTCTAGAAAAACCAGTGTTGTCATCAAATACTGTTGTACTGTAGAAGCCTCTTTATTAACAGTCTTCAAACAGCTGTTCCTGTCAAATATGAATATTTAAGGTTTTTTGGTATAATTCAGTCATGGCTTGAAATATGGGTGCATATGCACGTTTGTGCACGTAAAATTGGAGCTTTGCACCTAAGTTTTGACTACAGGTACACCTACATGCATAAATGTAGGATTGCACACTTACTATAACTGTATGATACAACATTTACTTGTCATTGAAGTGTTAGAAAAATGATAAATCCTGGCAGGGCTCGAAATTCATTTTTGGGAATAGGTGCACTGGTGCACCCAAACTAATAAATTAGGTGCACAAAAACATTTTTTGGGTGCACCATACAAAACAAAATCTCATTACAGATCTCACTGCTCCTATTCTGAGCTTGAATCTGAAATGGGAGCTAACTTCGAAATTTTCAACAAGTACTACAACAAAGATTTCATTATTTTTCTTAGACTTAGGTGCTAAGAATATCCTACATACTATTATAATTTGATATGTGCAAAATACCTACAAAAATATTTGGGTGCACCAGTGCACCCACAGAAAAAAATTGGGTGCAAAGCTCCAACTTTGGGTGCACTAGGGTGCACATGCACCCAGTATTTCGAGCCCTGTCTGTAGAATGTCAAGCTCCAGAGATAGGCAGTTATGTATGTAACTAGGTTAGATACATGTAGGTTTTGCTTGTCCTTGGTTTGGATGGGCCTTGAGTGTTGTTGTTAAGTGGGTAAGCTATACATATGGAACACAAGATTGAGATGTCACAGGTTTGATCCTTCGGATTTCCTGGCTAGTCGTTGAAAGGTACTTTACACAACAATTTTGCTCACCCAGGCATATACCTGATTTCAGTTGGGGAGGTACATTTTGTAAATGGCGATGAAAGGAGAAAGATGGGATTTGTTTTCAAATATTGTGCCCTAGATACAGTGAATAATCTACCAGTACCAGGGCTCAAAACAGGTGCAATGGTGCACCCAATTTTTTTTAAATTGACCCCGAATTTCTTGTCTACACTGCAATTATAGTGCACTTGGAGTGAACATAAGCAAAATAAAGTTCACTTCAACTTGAAGTCATACATGCTTCCCCCCCCAAAAAAACAGTTGGGACAGTTCATCTTCACTTCGGGACAATCAAAATTTATTTTTGGGACAGTGTTGGGACAATAGGAAGAAAAGTTAATTTCGAGGCCTGCAGGTGCTTTACCAACCTTTTCAGGGACTCAGAAGTGAATGTGTGACAGGGGCTTTACCGACCTGTTCAGGGCCTGCTGCAGCTGTCTGCAGCTGCTGGAGCATCTGACAAGCCTCCATAAGTTTTACTGACCTGTTCAGGGCCTGTTGCAGCTGCTGATTGCTGAAGCATCTGACAAGCCTCCATAAGTTTTACTGACATGTTCAGGGCCTGTTGCAGCTGTCTGCTGCTGCTGCAGCATCTGACAGGCCTCCTTGAGTTTTACTGACCTTTTCAGGGCCCGATGCAGCTGTCTGCAGCTGCTGGAGCATCTGACAGGCCTCCATGAGTTTTACTGACCGTTTCAGGACCCGTTGCAGCTGTCTGCAGCTGCTGAAGCATCTGACAGGTCTTCATAAGTTTACTGACCTTTTCCGGGCCTGTTGCAGCTGTCTGCAGCTGCTGAAGCATCTGACAGGCCTCCATGAGTTTGGACTGGAAGAACAGTGACATCTCTTCCTGCATCTTCCTGACCTCCTCAGTTTCCCTCACCAGAGACGAGTACTCCTTCTTCACCTCACCTAACCTCTGCACCAAGACTTCTTGAGGAACATCCTGAAGATTAGTTCACACCAATTTAATTTCTTGGTTAATGGATTTTTCTAGAAAAAAAAATGGAGCGGGCGGGCGGGCGAAAAAATAAAAATAAAAACAGGCCTAGACATCCTATTATGGCCCAAAATGGTACGATAGGAGCCATGAAGTCAACACACCAGGCTGGTTCAAAATTTCAACAATGAATTTTGAACTTTTAATGATCATACCACTGCATTGAAAGATGGAATAACTGTAACAACTAGGAAGAAAAGGACTGTTTTCAACTGTTCAGGGCAAAATATGAGCATTTTGCAGTTGATTCTGAATTTTTTTTTCTTTGCAAATCAGAAAAAATGAAGCGAATCCGTTAACCAAGAAATTAAATTGGTGTGGCCTTAGGCAATGGTAGAAATACTTTTTTTCAGTGTTCCGTAATATTATTGCAGAATGTCAACATATTGTTCTGCAATATCTTTGGAAATACTTTCTACAAATACACACTTTAAAGTCCGGACCTAAAGCAATGGCATATACAAAATTGCATGTTGGCAAACATTTTACATGCTATTTGAAAAATACATGCAAAATCACTTATTCAATGATAAAATCAGATTTTTTTCAGTCTGCAAAATTGAAGGTTGCCTAATTTTTCTTCCTGCAATATTGAAAATTTCTCTGCAAAATGCAGACTGCAAGTGGGTATTTCTAACACTTTTAGGCAGAGGGAATTCAATAGAATTTGAAGATTTTAGACTTCTGGGAAGTATTTTGGGTCTTCTTTGACCTTTAACTTTAAGTTCCCATGTTTCCTGTGTTGTGATCTTTTGACTTCCTGCCATTCTGCCTGTCAATCTCCCCCACCCTCATACTCTCCACCTACTCTCAACAAAGTAGAACCTTAATCAAAGACACTTATATTTTCAACGTCAATGTTGGAAATCAGTTGTGCAACATTTCATCACTCAGGTGTCAGATCATGGAGCTAGAAACGGTCAATCAGCTTGAAAAATTCATGTCCCTTGCAGGGGTCCATCCGAAAAAAGGCTAGGCAGTTTTTTCTAGGGTCGGTTGGGAAACAGGAAACACAATTTTTTTTTTCCTAGTCCTAATGTAACCCCACATTCTGACTTACTCAATAGTGTTAAAATAAGTCAGAACTAGAAAGTCACTAGAGCTGATTTCAAACAGCACCAATGTCTCAAGTTTCAAAAGCACATCAAAATAAAACTGCTTCAAAGCAAAGGAAATGGACTCAGGGCCTACTGCCTTCTGTTGGCTGGCAACATGAAAAAAACATCAAAATATGCCAAGGGGCAAACAGACATGTACACCTCCTTTGAACTATATAAATAATTACACCTCTTCGGCTCTTCTGAGTGCAAAGATCTCAAGAAAAGGTACTAGCACTAGTAACTAACTAACATAAAGGTGACATACTATATCACATTGCCTTCAAACTAAAGCCGCACCAATTTAATTTGTTGTTTCTCAGATTCACCTGTCCTTTTTTTTTCTGATTTACAAAAAAAAAAAAAAAAAGATTTCAGGTTCTGAATAAACTAAAAAATGATCAATGAAAGACATATTTTGGCCCCAACGGTTGAAGAAAGACCATTTTCTTCCTACATGTAGTTGTTAAAGTTTTTCTAAGTAATAATGCAACTTTGTTTCATTAAAAGTTCAAGATTTGTTGTTTTAATTATAAGCCAGTCTGGTATGTTGACCTCATGGCTTATATCGTAACATTTCCGGCCTTCATGGGGTGCCTTGGCCTTTTTTTATTTATTTTTTATTTCGCCCTGTCGCTTCATATTTTTTCTTAAAAAATCAGAGAAACAAGAAATTAGATTGGTGTGGCCTTATGAATCATATCACAAATTCACAGTTAATTTAAGCTTTGGTGGATATGGCAAAAATTCTTGTCTCTCCTGTCTACTTTTCTTTCTTTTTTTTAAATTCTGTTATACCCCAATTAAAAATGTATACTGCGAAAATTCATGCGTGCAGATATCATCCACATAATCCAATCATCACGGCCTTATTTGAACAAACAAACAAACAAACAAACACATTCTCAGCCATACTTTATCCAGTGCTGTTGCCTGCTCTTGTCCTTCAGACTTCTCCAGAGCAAAGTCGGTCTCCAGTTGATGGGTGACACGTTCAATGTCATCTTCCGTCTTCTGGAACTGGAAACATAACACAAGATGAACATAATTGATTTGACTTAGGCCACATCGTCTTAATTTTATGGATGACATCCTCTGAAGACCCCCAAACTAGTGCGCGCGGGCAAATAAAATAAAAATCCCACCAAAAATAAAAATGCTACTAAACCACAGGAATACAAAGGCAAAGCTGGTATTGTGAATTTGCGGCAGAACATAGCAACATATACAACAAGCCGGCACATGCTGGCTTTTTGCGGATTTATGAATCGACACTGTAGGTATGTACTGAGGTCTTGAGTCATGGAGCTTTGGTAGCCTGGGTGCCATCCTCCAGAGTTACCACTGACTCCATACTGTCGCTATATACATGTGTAGCAAGCTACCATGGACTATCCAGGCAAGAGCCTCGGATGACGTGATCTTTTTTTTTTTTTTTGAGGACAGACAAAAATCAATGCGCGTGCGGATGTCATCCATAAAATTAAGTTGGTGAGGCCTCATTGAAATTGTAACAGTACAATACACGTGGAACAATGGCAGCTGTTGCTGGTGTTGTGTCCCACACATAGATAACACGTTACAGGACAGGGCAATGCTCATTTTCACTTGAGTTAAGTGAGGAAAGTCGTGTTAAGTGCCTTTCCCAAGGGCACAAGACCGGTAGATGTTTTGTTAGCAATTTCCACCCTTCCCTGCACACTTTTCTTCATAAGTAAAAGTAACATTCGCGTGAAAAAAAATTATTTTTCCACTTGCTGAAACGCCCCCCTCCCCAGAAGCCTGTATAACACCGCCAAATCTACAACATTCCCTCGCGAAATCCTGACTTGAATATTTATATACAGCAGGAGGTAAACATATTGGATTGGACACAATAGCAACATCTTCCCTGTAGCCGTAAAAGTTGTTATTTGCCCACCATTTCTTCCAACTTGCTAACACTTTCGTCCGTATCAAGACCCGCCATTTTGTTTGAAAAGGATAACTAGCGTGCGATTCGTGGCACACCGATTCGCATCGACCAAGTCCTGTCCTTGGTGCTACAACTCCTTCCAATGACCAATACCATGCACGCTAGGCGATAACGGTTGAGATTTGAACTCTAACGGCCTTCTACAGCAGAGGCGATGTCACTAACTGCCAGACCATAAAAGTTCTGCTGTTCATTTCAGCTTTCCTTAGACTGACAGAAAATTAGAAACTTAATTTCTAAACTTTTCATAACCAATTTTCATATCTCTTCATGGTACTTTCGACTTCCTCTCAAATGTAGGTGGCTGTATGACTATATAGAGTTGGTTTATCGAAGGCTACAAGGTATAAGAATTTCTCTGTACTATTCCATTACTATTCAAATACCTAAAAAAATGGGAAAATTTACATACAAGGAATCGAAAATAATACTTCTTTCGCTATCATACAAAACGCAATCTACGATAAATTTGTTCCTCGACCTGTACTTTGCATAAACTACAAAATTGCGGCAAAAGCTCGTATAACGTTACATGTGAAATTTCAGCCTTTGACAGGAGTGAGAAATAAGTACATGATATATACCTGGCTTGGTAAAAAGCCATAAAAGGATTTAACGTGATGTCTTGGTCGACGAACGAACGCAAAGGACATAGACCATCCCTCAACAGAGACGGGAGGCGCCACAGACTTTCTGCAACCTATGATCCACGGCTCACGGAGTCACGTGTGTTACCTGTGTGACGTCACGGAAGAGGTGGATTGCTCATTCCTTTACAGTTCAAACTTGTTTCATAATGAATTTTTCCAACACATAGGAACTTTCAAGAACATTGTACCTAAACCTCCGACAATATGAGCCAATAAAATTGGTGTTTGATGATGTAAAAGGACCGGCGCCCGAGTCCAACTCCCACGCTCGCACGTCAGACGGTTTATCAAAGAAACTACGAAGTTTTGCTTGTGAGTGGGTGTTTGGGCCTGCTAGTCACTTTTATCGTTCGGCCGCCGTGCAACTACGCACCAGAGACATTATTTTGTCCTGCAAAATTCCGTTGTCTTGGAGATCCTTGTCAGCGGTTGGTTCTAGCTGTGACACCCTGCTTGAAAACTCATCAAAGTACATCAAATGCTTTTTATATCGTCTCTTATATGATGATTGGTTATAGAGTACTAGTAATCAGTTTTCAGGTATTTCTCTTTCTCTAATCATCGCCTCGGACCAGAACGGTAATTCGTGATTTACCCGGCCTTTTCAATTAACAATATTGAAATATTGAAATATTGAAATACCTTTATTGTACATTCATGCCACGACGGGCTAGGTACAGGTCAAGATATGACAGACACATAACAAACGTATATAGAAAATTGAAGACAAAAGATGCACTACTTGACATACATAAGGAACATACAAGGGTACTATACTAGGCAAATACAAAGTGTTCTAGTCACTGAGCTAACATAGAGTAAACTTCTTCTCGCTTTTTTGTACAGTGGAAAATGTGGGAGCAGATCTGTGGGAGCAGAGCATTGGGTACCTCCCTAGTTCCGCCCTTGATGCAAGGGTACAGGCTGATCTAGGAACGTTCAGAGACTGTTTACAGAATTTAAGGTGGACGGATTCAATGGGGCAGAATCTAGGGCTTTTGGCTGAGCCCCAAATTTCTGAGCCGTAAAGTAAAATAGGTTTTACACAAGCGTCGAAAAGTTTGTTTTTAACTGATAGTGAGGCGTACGCGTTGGCTTGATCTAGTGACTGTTTAATTCCGAATAAAGCTTTCAAACCCTTGCAACTCAAGTACTTATTCACAATGAGACAGCATGTGCTCCGGACAAGCGGGGGTGTGCAAAGTTGTACTTATCGGCCACGGTAGTACTAATGATCCCGGGTCTCCACCATACTAACTACGCTGGTTGAAAAATCGTATAAAATATAGCCAATAGTGAGATTATTATTTTTCCCATTCCAACATTTATCACAATACATGGTGGCGGCACACTCAAGCATTTTAGTTTCTGGAGAGAGATTAATTTGCCAGCCCATCTCCGGAGAGATGTGACCCTAGCGGCGGACTGACTCTCCTGTCCTCCAGCCTAGACACGGTTCTCACCCGGGACAGCCCTCCTCCCATACACAGCCCCCCAAGAAAAAAAAGAAGTGTTCGACTCGGAACCAAGAGGTCCCGGGTTCGAACCCTGCCACGCCACCGATCCTGTGCCCTTAGGAAAGGCACTTTGCACTGCTTTCCTCACTTCGCTAGGGTGAAAATACGTAATGTATTGCCCTATGTGTTGGTGGCGGCATAAGTTGAAAAAACACTGCTGAGTGGGTCGTCACTACGTCTAGTGATTACATATATATGTTGGCCGAAAAAAAGAACCGCCGCGCGCTAGCCGTGCTAGGAAGCAAACGTTGGCTGCTAGAAAGTTTGCACAGGAGGCTATAATGGTACTGGATAAACTGGATATTGGTACATACATGTAGGAGTTAGGCTCTTGCACGTTAAAGAACCCAACACACTTATCAGGGACTAGAAGAGGTAACCCGATGACCGGTGTGTGTAATTGGCTGAATTGGGCACATCGCAGACCCATGTCTTCACTCCCATCACTTAGCCTCCTTCGTAGACTTGTGGGGCGGCAGCGTTAATTTTTTTCGGGGAGCGATGCTAGTTATGCCGCGGAGGGACGGTTTTGCCGCCGAGGGAGTTTGCCGGGAGAGATGTTTTCACCGGGGAGAGAGGTTGCTCGAAGGACAAGGCTGCGAAGGAGGCTACCCGGCGCGGCCCATCACTTACGATGCCTCGGAAAGTAATCATGTTTACCGCCGGTTCATGTTACATTATAGGCTCCAGACAAGCTTAGAAGAATGCGTCTGGGTCTATAGATAAGGAATTTGCTGATGTATCTTGTATCTTCGTTCACAAAGAGATGATACCTCTGGAATCTCTGACAAAATACCCTTCTCAAAGGGAAACTTGGCACGGACCTTGTACGTAAGATAAGATTAAGAAGTGTTTCAGAAGAACGTATGAACAAGGGAGGACCAAAATAATTATAACCAACCGACGAGGGGCGACATCGACTTCCGACGAACTTTGACCCATTGCTGACGTCACACGTTGACAGAACCACGTGATCACAACATTTGGGTAGGAAAGCGAGTGATTCGGTCAAAAATTTCGGTAATTCTGTGAGTTGGAGAATATTTCAATGGTTCTTTCTAACGTTTTACGTTTCAAACAGGACAAAACTTGTGCCGCGTTGTGCAATGGAATAGCACGGGGGAATCGAACCCCCCATGACCAAGGCCATGTCGCCAGTTTGCTTTTCAAACCCAGCGCACAATGGGCAAAGCTGTCGATGTAAACAAAAAGTAAAAAAAAAACAGGTGATAGGAGTCTTAATCCGTTCTATAAAATTGCAACATGACGTAACCCAACACCAGTTACCATGGTGACAAACGTCTGATCCAGGTCATTGACCTTATTTGTTTGGAGAAGAAAAAGAGACAGACCAAAAACAATGTTTCCTTCGGTACACCCTCCAACAGAAAAAAATACAGTAAACGACGTAGGCACATTCGTCGTACGCTGCCGTACTAATTTGTGTCGTAGAATTTTCAAGCAGGTTGTGACGTCATGACAGAACCAACAACCGCCGACAAGAATCAGGCCCCATATTCCCATCAGGGTAAATTGTCCGGATCGAGCCGAATTGATTCGCTTTGATTCGGACTCGGCTCGATTCAGACAATTTTACCATACTGGGAATGGGGCCTAATGCAACCTTTTTTGTAAGGAGACAGCTTAATTTCAACATGAAATTGACTATCCTAAGAATGCATTCAGTATGCGATCGAAGGACATACAAATGTACCGTATGTGACACGAGCGCTGAGCCTATTATTTATTACAATTATTTAGCACTGTGTCCAAAATGCTCCCTTACTTCCCCACCATTCCCTACCACACAAAAAAAAACAATTTTACTACTAAAATCAAAGAACCCACATATTATAGAAGAAGTGGGTAAATTCGTCTTCCATTGCCTAGAAGAAGTCAAACCCAGTAAAGCTAGTACCATGTATGTTGTAGAATATAGTATAATGCTAGACGTAGATATAGTCTCACATACCACTGTATTTTCTTTCTTATGTTGTTTGTAACTGCAAGTAGCCCTCGGGCAAGAATTTGCAATAAACTATTGAATTAGCTCATCTGGAAAACACGTATGTGACGCGAGCACTGAGTCTATTAAATTAGCTCAGCTGGAAAACACGGGGTAACTAGAGGACGAAACACGGGGTTACTAGACGACGTTGCACGCTTGTGACCGCACCTGTTTCTCACTACCAGGGTTATATCATTATGAGTGCTACTTGTCAAGTCTAGTGATACGATGAGAGGTTACTAGTATTTAAGCCTAGCAGTCAATGGCATAATCTTGTACTTGACGCTAATGTGATGACAGTAGTTCTGTCTATCACAGTGTGTGAAACATGAAACTCTGCATAATATCAGCGTCGATAATGTCGATGATAGTGAATATTCTCAATGGTTAGGTTTACCAACGGGGCAAAGCGGGAAGAATTGTTTACGTAGACTCCATAAGAAAGAATTAATTGAACGAATACTCGTTCTTATTATAATTCAGAGCAAACAATTTCTAACCGGTGCAATCAGCCCAGTCTGAAATCCTTTTGCAACGTCGATACTCGATTTTGCAAATTTTGTACAAAATTCGTCGGATTCTTCAACGCAAACGCTACTACTGCATATACCGGACGTTCACTGACAATGGCGCCACCTACTGGTGAAACTTGTCTTTGCAGCCGGTTTTACGGTATTGTCAATGTACAGGACATCCTATACTTGAACAAAACGTCATTGTTAATAAAACAACTACTGTACCGAAGAAAGAACTGTGGAAAACAAGACGCAGATCTTTTCCCAGTATTCGGTTGGGTTGTTAAAATTACATGGCGATTAAACAAAGGGAACCCTGTGTGCTATAGCTGCGAACAGGAAAAAACAACTGCCTATAAACTCCGTCTGGAGGTCATGACCTTCTTCACGGAGTAACAAGGAATCGGCGATTTCAGACTTCCGGGCAGTATTGCGGGTTTTTGTGACCTTCACGCTCACTACATTTCCTGTGTCTGGCCTTTTTGACCTCCTGTCAATCTTCTCCTATCCTCGTGCTGTCAACCTACTTTCAAGTTCACCCCATTTCCTGTGTACGAACTTTTTATCTCCTGTCATTTTGCCTGAAAATATGACTTCCCCCACCCACCTTCTGTCAACCGAATAAAGATAATCCCGACTTACTGACCCTAATTTTTTTCCCTAGGCATTTCCTGTCGCCTGATTGAAAACTAGAGCTCTACATCAAATGTTTTTTTATATCGTCCCTATTATGATCTTTGATTGGAGAGTAATTACTTTCCCGGCATAACACTTTCATTTTAGTCGCCGCCACAGGCCAAAACAGTAGAATCTATTCGTGATTTTTGCCCTTCTTCGGTTAACCCAAAGACGTTCTGGAGATCGGTTACCCATGAGACAGCAAGTGCTTCCAACAAGTGTCCTTTACGTCTCACTTCATTTCCTGTGTCTGGCCTTTTGACCTGTCAATCTTCTATCCTCGTGCTGTCAACCTACTTTCAAGCTCACTCCATTTCCTGTGTCTGCACTTCTTTATCTCCTGCCATTCTGCCTGAAAATATGACTTCCCCCCACCCACCTTCTGTCAACCTAATTTATCTGGACAAGACAAACAGATGCACAAACCCACAGCTCAGCCACCCAAAACAAAACTTCCGTACCCGGACGTGAACATGGTGGTGCTGTATGTGCAGAACATCAATTGTTGTGCTCCGCAGGACAAGGGTTAAAAGACTACATCGGTATCCTGGTTCTTGTTTTTAAAACAAGTCCGTGTCCAGTGATTTTACAGTGCCATTGCAATACATTGGTGACAACATCTATGTGTGCGGGATTAGGCTTCCATCTGCTCATTTCAAATCTAAGTATAATGGAAAATGTCACTGTACTTCTACTAAACCCTGACGCTGATCTCTCAGACTTCCCTGAGATTACACGTTTCATTGGAAGATCCTGACTGTCCAAGACAATTAGCAGTTCATGGCAATTAGTGGTTGGACCAATGAAAGAACGACTACATATCCGTAAAAAAAATTGCATTTCTACGTTTTGACGGAGGTGGGCGGAGCTATGGGATGGGCCTATATTGCGTATTCGCACCATTGGTGTCACCGACTCTAGATCTTCCAGTGAAGATATAGGTACAGCTACAAGTATCTTATATGCGTTTGTATTCTCAGTCTGTGGTAAATTGTTTCATTCTGACGTAACGTCTTTGGGAAGTAGCTGAACAACCCTATGACGCTGTAGACCTACTCACGGTACTCGCATTAACTTTACGACTCCGAAAACTTTTGACCATCAGAAGTAGACCGTTCCCAATTTAACAGAAGAAAGCGGATACTTCAGGAAGGTGCATGTATTTCGGGCTTTCGTGACTTCAAGTTCACCCCATTTCCTGTGTCTGACCTTTTGACCTGTCACTCAAACCCACGTGCTGTCAACCTGTACCGTCTGGGCAGAAACACAAGGTCATAGTTGTGCCACCCAAGACAATACTTCCGTCCCTGGAAGTTATCATTACGCGATATAATGCTGATGGTGTCGTCTCTACCACCCTTTGAGGGCGCGGTAAGACCATACATGTATGTTACCGATAAGGCCATGTTGATTTCATTACATGGATGACATCCTCCGGGAACCCCAAAACTGATGCGCGCGTGCGAATAAAAAAAAGTTTTGCACAAAAAAAAGGTGTTTTCATTATGAAATCTACGTGGTCATGAGGGTTGTACAAATGGGAATATGAATATGGTTTGGCGAATAGTCTAGTCTTCAAGTTCATTTCTTTACAATTTCGTCTTTTTTCGTTTGATTTAGGCATTCTACGACATTGGTATGGTTTTTTTTTGTAACTTACGGTATATTTTTGCTCATTTTGCAACTGTTTTGTACGATTTACAGTATGGTTGAAAACTTTTTTTTTTGGAAACGGCCGAAAATCCATGCGCGCGCGGATGTCATCCATATAATCAAATCGACATGGACTAACGGCTATGTGTGGCTGACAACACCACGCAATGCCGACGTTTGACTGTTGTTATCAGCTCAACCTGTTATTTGTGCCCTTTTCGGTTCACCCTGGTCCAATCCACCATCCAGATACCGGAAAAGCTATCGTTCTTGGAAAACTCGTAATTTATGTGTATGCCAGCGAGACATATTACGTACGCCACCTGGCGACTTTCGTTGGAGTGATATTATATTAATATATAATATTTATAATTCATTTATTACGCCACGAATATTTCCTCTTTTTATAACGCAAAAAGTCCGAATCCTACAAGGGCGCAAGGAAAACGTTTTTTTCTACTTTAAACAGTATATCAGCTAAAAAAATTACTGACTAAATGAATGCCCAGCCAACCTGATAACGTCTTGACAATTGGTTAGGTTTTGGTGTTCCTTGTAAGATTTCGACTACCAAAATTTAAAAGTTCCTTGTCAGTTGCAGTGGTGTCGGGAAACAGACGTTTATTTAACCCATTAATGTACTAGTATATTCACTGTCGTTTTGAAAGATTCCGACAACACCCAACGCCTTCTGTACATTACTGTCAAATTAAAATTACCGTTGTGATGGCCTTTTGACTTTGGCCAAGTTTATGCAAGGTGTCAGTGTGTTGTATTCTCGTATGAATCAATAGTCGTTTTTCTTCGAGCAATTTTCTGTCAGCGGATGGTGTATAATAGCACTATAAGTGTTATAATGCGACTTAATTAAGGAACGGGAGTCAAAAGGTCAAGTGAAACGTTAACCTGACAGTTGACAAAGGATTGACAACTACACACACACAGCACTCAGTCGACACAAAAGCACTCATGGACCCCCCCCCCTCCGAAATAATATATATTACTAGGCTTTTCTTGTACTGTATTTACGCCACTATAGAATGTAGATTTTCCTGAAACTATTACTAAGCGAACATACGATTCACTTCATACATTCAGCACGCCATTACCTACATCGATTTGTGTGTATGCACGTGTTTCCCTTCAGTATAATACAGTATGGTTTGTTTGGATGGATAAGGTTAAAGGTCATGGTCGTACACTATCCCCCCTCCCAATCGAGCGTACAGATTGGAGGTTCCAGAAACGTCCAGCTCTACATAAGCTTCCTGCAAGAAATAGCCATACGTGGCAAATCTTTACGGCCAAAGTTATCTTCCCATTATGGAATTATAAAAAAAAAAGCGATCTGAACAAATTTATCTAAAAAAAGCGCGCACGCTCTAGAACACGGAGGTGAAATCTGGACTGCCCAGGAAGTACCACACTTCTTGTTGTTACTTTAAATAAAGTATGAATCTTGATTTGGAACCGGACAAATTGACTACTAGATGCGTAAAGGAGGCAATGCACGTCATGGCCCACCGACCCACTTTTTAAACCGGGACGGCGGCAGGTATCGACTTACGGTAACCTTTGACCCACTAACGACGTCACACGTCCCGAAGTTTGGTGCGTGGATACAGCAGACAATCCACAGGCGTATGAATCCTTCTCAACTACGTTATTGAGAACGGGATTATTTATCAATTAGAACCCTGCCCTCTAAAATCTTGAGACTTTCGCTCCCTTGTCATCAAACGATGTCGCCTCATCTATTACCGAATTTCAATTTATGTCCAAGTGGCGTATGCTAAACCTCACTTCAAATTCCCCAGTCCCTCTACTTTAATAGACGTACCTGGTAGATGATAACACCAAGTTGTCTCCTCTTGACGTTCCAAGATTCCGTCCTGCTGCCAAATGAACAGCTACAGATGTCTTCGGACGACACTTTGAAGCAAACTTGAAAAGTTCATCAGCATATAAATCCTCCTCAGAATTTTGCACTCGAGGTAGAGAGTCACTCATTTCTTCATTATAGAACAAATACATGTAGATCCTCTTCTTTCTTGTGCACCCATCAATGCTGATCTTCAAACCGGGGCTTCCTTTAGTGGATCCGCGGTGCGGTCTTCATTTTCCCGACTTAATTTCGCAACAACGACTGCTGGTAGCTGTGTACATGTACAAGTCTCAACCAGTACTACCAATGCGTTATTGTAAAATCATATACATGTATAAAGAAACGGCTTCTCACACACAGTATTACAATTGTGAAAATGTACAGACGTAGCTATACACAAACGTAGAAACTGTTGACAGTGATTTTCAACAGTAAAAAGGCGTCCTCATGAAGGTATAGGGACTTTTCACTGGGACACTGGATCTTAATTGTCCTGTATCAAAATACACCTACAAAAGTACTAACACTAAAATTGCTACATACAGTGGATTGTACATATGCTAATAATTTAAACAACACGTATTGAAGACTAAAGATATGCTCTTCCGACATCGACACAGTTCGTATTAGCTCACTTTTTGAGAATGCCTCTGAAAATTGGCATCACTGTTAGGAGGAAAAGAATGTTGCCCTCGTTGCTTAGGATGCTACATCAATTTTATGTTATAATTAATGGGGCCAAATGTAGGTTCCCTATTTATAATAATTTCCAAACTGTTGCTATTCTTTAACATTGCATGTTAGTAACACATGTAGGGTTAACAGGTGGCAAAAGTCTTGTCAGATTATAATGAAATTAAGAACATTGGCATCAGCCAATGACAAGGCACATGTAGACAACCAATCAGCTAACTGGAGAGGGAAGTACAAAATGTTTGAATAAAGACAGGAAAGTTTAGACTCACCCTTACTTCTTCTTTCTCTCTAAAAAAAAACTTCAGAGATGATTAGATCTGAAAAGCTGTGGCGTCAAACTATCAAAGTTACAAAGTTCAGTCGTGATATACATCACTATGTTTTATTGAACCATAATATGGGAACGGTACATATATTAGTGAGAGGACTTCCAAAGCAGCAAGTCCAGCGAATACCACCTACATCCAATAATGATTACTGCAGTCCTGTACAATTACATTTCAGATTCAAATGTAATAGATTCTACAATTTTAAAGAAAATTTCAGTGCAATAAGGAGCCTACGTGTAAGCTATATATTGTCAGTAATGTGCCTACGACATCAAAGTTAATGCTGATTTGTAAACTACTACATTATATTCAAGATAAGGAAATTGACTAAGTCTGTTGCATGTGAGTAGTGTATGAACTTGAAAGTTTGCAGGACAGCTATACTATTCTGATGTACCCCCTCCCCCAACCAACCAACACTTGTTGACAGCAGCATATGTTAGGACCACATTTTTAAGCAAAAAAAGGACAGAAAAAATATGTCACTGTCACAGAGTTTAACCTTTGAAATTAATACCTCCAGTCTGTAGAAGAGAGACAACTGTCAAGCACATCTATGGATTAATCGTGTTGACTCCGATTCAATAATTCCTCAACAATTGCACAACATCTAGAGATATCAAACATTACAAAGCCTTCATCCACTACAAATTCCATAACAAGACATTATTTTTCCCCATTTTTTCCCCTAACCCCAAAAATTAAGCAGAAAGTGAAAAGGAAAAAAACTAAATGTCGAAGAAGAAACATTTAGACATCTTTCAGCATCAACATAAACTTGAAATATTTTACGTCTTGAGTGGATAGGCGATCATTTGGTCACAAGAATATGAGATATCCCATAGACAACCAGGAAACTCATCCACTTCTGAAGCAGTCCATGCATCAGCCCCCGTTACCACCTGGTCTATACGTACTTTATATTCTACCAGTCTTCATTGCCATGCTCCATAGGAGGAAGAAGGATTGTAGGGGGGCTGCCCACTAGGTCTGCCTGGCTGGGTGCTGTCTGGAGAAGGTTGTTGTTGCTGGTAGCTGGTCCCAGAGTAGCCACTCCCACTCGCAGTTGCATAGCTCGCCGAAGTGCCTCTCGCCCCACCAGCCATCGGGACGTCTCCCGTCGAGCTCACCGCACCGACGACTCTCCCCGCCATCCTGTAGTCTACATCCCCAACAAACGCACCACCCGAACCGTACCCCTGCCCCCCTCCCCTCCCCTGCCCGGACTGGCTGGGTGCCATGGGCTTGCTGCCGCTGGGTTGGCCAGAGGTGGAGAACACAGAGTCCTGACTTAGCGCGTCTAGTATAGCCTGGCTGGTGACTGTTTCCTGTTGTAACCCTACCTGCCCACTACTCCCCACACTAGACCCAGACATGCTCCCGGGCGTGCCTGTCTGCCCGCCACTCTGTGAGGCCTGCTGCTGCTGTAGCAGTTGGATAAGGGCAGCCTTTACTCCCGCTGTGGAGGAGGACGGGTTCTCTGTGCCCCCCGGACCCCGCATGTCGGTATCCCCGTGGGGCAGGACTTTACCCCCCGGGGCGGGGGCCTGCGGTACGCTACCTACTGCCGCTGAAGCCATGCCTGCAGCCTGTGGGGGAACGGCGGACAAACTGGGAGGCTGTGTTTGGGAGGGAATTGTGGGCGCCTGAGGCAGAGGGGGTGCCACTGCAGCTTTGGGCGTGATTGGAGTTTTGGGTTTAGCCCCCGGGGTGCCTAGTCGCGCTCCCAGGGCGTCTGAACGAGCCTTCCCCACCACGTCCCCTCCCCCACTGGGCTGGGCCTGCTGTATGGCTGCAGCGAGCAGCAGCTGCTTATGGAGGTTGTCTATCAAGAGGGAGGTGGAAGGGTCAAGCTTCACACCTAGAAACTGGGCTAACTGGCTTACGTTGATGGTCGGCTGGTTCTGCAGCAGTTTCAGGAGACCCACCAGCTGAGCCTGACTTACGGTGGGATCTGCCGTCGTGGTCGTGGCGGCCTCGGCTCCGGCCTGCGGCTTGGCCCTGCGGCTGCTGTCTGCGCCCTGGGCGCTCCCCCGGCCCTCCGACGAGCCCGACTTCTGACCGGAACCCTCGGCTCCGATCCCCAGGTCCAGCCGCTGCTGCTTAGCCTGGAGAACAGGCTCCTCCATGCGGCCGTCCCGGTTGCGTCGTCGCTTCTTGCTCCACAACTCGTGACAGTCTTGCCAAGTAGGGAGCCTGCATTAACAACATAATTTAGCACATTATTCATTTCATTTCGAATAACCAGATACACTTGGAATGTCCTCTATCTTGAACAACAATGGTAATCAAATTCAAGCTGGCCACTACATCATGATTGTGTTTAAAAAGTGTGCTACCTTCCACTTTGAAATACTAGAGGAAAATATAGAATGTTGCACCCTGCCTGCGCAAAACCACGGCCCCTGGATGTTTGGTCAACATTACATCCGAGTTTTGTCCGTTGTGTATCTTTTCCGCCACAACATTCGAAAACTACCGACAGCGTATCATACCTTAATATGGAAACATGACCTTTAATGAAATGTAGAAATGTAAAAAGTGGTGCACCCCTCCCACAAAGAAAAGTCTGAACGAATTGTCACAGGCTAAAACTCTTACTATGTCAGCTATCATCTTTCGACCTTGTAGTTTTTATCTTCAAAATTGTAGGCAAAAGTAACTTAAGTCCACTATACGCTGATGAAATGTTTGGTACGTACTCTTGTGTTAGTCCCCTGTCAACATCAACTCCCTTCAGCCAGGACGACTCCAATGCTTGGTCTGCCGTGCATCTCTTGGAAGGGTCGAGGGTCAACATGTGATCCATCAGGTCCAAGGCCGGGGTAGGGAAGCTGTGCAGATCCAAGAACAGGTTTTATTAGTTGAAGTTCTGGATCAAAGGACCAGGGTTTGAATCCTGATCTACCTTTTCTACTATCTACTAGCAAACGGCTATGGTCCTTTTTGGAGATTACTGAAACTGTTAAAACTGTTAAGACTATAGTAAACTATGTGGACAGCATGATAAAATAAAAAATCTGGGACACTTCCTCCTTAGAAATATGCTCCAGTAAGAGAGCCCACAACTTTGCAATCTCCTATCAACAGCCTGAAAGTTGAACCTTCTCCTTGCTACCTAACCCCAAATTGGTGCCAAATGACTACCTGACCATGGTGAAGGTTAACACAACCTCTTGAGTACCATTTTGAGGCAAAAACAATGGCTTAAGGTGGTTTGTTCACATGCAATATAGATCTGGATCCCCAGTGCACTTACTAAGCGAACTCCTCCCTCAGCCTCCTGCGGTACTGTTTCTTGGGTTTGATGGTGTGGAAGTAGGGCAGCTTGATGACATCAGGCCACACAGCCGGGCAGGGAGCTCCACAGATACGACTGTGGACACACATTACAAATACAAGGTCAGGACACATAATCTTAACGCTACGGAGGACAGCACGTCGGCAGAATAAAGTGCGCCTGCGCAAAACCCTATGTTTTTCACGGTTTTCGGTGGATGTTTGATCAACATTAAATAAATGAAAGGGAAGACACAACTCTGGAATGTGTGTGTGTGTGTGTGTGTGTGTGTGTGTGTTTGTGAACATCTTATAGAAGACTTCAAACCTGATGAGCTCCAACTGAGCTGGCTCCTGATTGGCCTGGAAAATGGGCTTCCTGGTAAACAGCTCTCCCAGAATGCACCTGTTACAACACATTTCTTTGGTCAGTCAAATTCTTCTGCAGATACTACTAGTGCATAATACTAGCACATTATTCAGAAGCATAGTTTAGAAGGGCTTAGAGAATTATGCTTTTACTCATCCTGCTTGCTTGCTAGTTGATATTTCAGGTTTATAATTATACTCAAAACTACTGTTTGAAACGACTACAGCATGTTCTGTTTCTGTTGATTGTTTGTTTGTTTGTTTTGTATAACCGGTAAACCGCCTTTTTAGGCGTAACGCACCAGTTTTGTACATATACACATATAGGTACAATCTTCCCAAGACCAGACTGTAAGGTTTGCACCACTCACACCGGGAAGGACCTATTCTCTTTTCAATAAGTGTGGTGGGTTCTTAAACGCGTGTGGGGAGTGGCTCTCCCATACACGCGGCCTCCATTTAACGTCCTATCCTAGGGATGTTCCTAACCAAAGCTAGGTACTCATTTACACCTAAGTGAGGTGAGGAAAGTTGTGGAAAGTAGATTTCCCAACGGCACAAGATTTGTGGCATAAGGCAGGATTGGAGCCCGGGACCTCTTGGGTCTGAGCCAAACACTCTTCTGTTACGCCACAGCAAATGAAGAAAAAGTGATGTACAGTCTTCACTATTTTGCACATTACAAACACTGAATGTCGGCAGAGGTGTACCTACCCACAGCTCCAGATATCAATGGCTGGACCATACTGCTCCTCTCCCAATAGTAACTCAGGAGGCCGATACCACAGTGTTATAACCTTGTTGGTGTAGGGACGTCTGTAACAAGGAAAGCAATTCTTACACCATTGTTTTAAAATTTTGATATACAACTGATCACTTGTTTCCATGAATGCTTGGAAAGGTTGCACTGTCTAAAACAAGAAATCTGAGATTCTAAACCTAATGCGGACATATATAACGCACAATGTTCAACGCAATGTTATCAGCAAAGTGCCAGTATAACCCATAATATTCACAACTGTTGCGGTTGTCACAGCTTTTGATAAATTCAAACTTCACAACTGGGGTAAGAAAAACCTCAGTTAGGGACAACTTCCTTGGGGTTTTTCTCCGTAGATAACCAAACTAAGAGTTTGTGTTTCAGTATTAACAAAATGACATAACTATACAAGGGGCATGTAATAGAAATCTACTTACGCCTCCTCTGCATGGTAGAGTCGGGCCAATCCAAAGTCAGCCAGTTTCACTTGCCATCTAATGGTGAAAAAATATCTTGGTTAGTACACCACATTTGACAAAAACACTCCTTGTAGCATATTTACTGACTTTATTGTGTTGACATTGGAACGTTATGATGACTTTGATTTATGGACATGCTTTTATTTTGATGCACCAGATTTTATTTGACTGTTGTCCACCTTTTGTTGCTGACTAAATATAATCATGTCTTGTCCTGTTAACTAGCAACAAACACAAAAGGTCCACTGCACTGACATCGAACCCCCACAAAGCTCATACTTGGACCTGACCTTCGTATCCCCAACGGTAACCTGCCTGCCAAAAATTATGAACGTTGAACCATGCCTTCAAGAATTATGCCGCTAAATCAACAGTCTCCCACACTAAAGCCAACTGATTTTATAGCCTTCTAACGAAGGCAATAAATATCTGTACCTGTTGTTGATGAGGATGTTGGAGCACTTGATATCTCTGTGGAGGAAGTTCTTCTTGTGGCAGTAGTCCAGCCCCTGCATGAGCTGCTTCATCATGGACTTGATCTGGTCCTCATTAAACTGGACCAGCCCAGACTCCAGCAGGCCCATCAGATCGTGGTCTACGTACTCAAACACCAAGTAGAAAGCACCTACAGAAAGCAGGAAGATTAGCATGCATACTAGTAGTCATCCTTTTATCACCTAAAAGATCACCAAAAGATTGTTTTCCTTCTAAGATCACATTTTTATACCCACTTATTATGCAGAACGTGGGACTATTCATTATCCACTGCCTCATAAACCTCATAATAGCAAGCATAGTAGAAGATAAGTATTTTCCAGACAGTAGTTGTCTGTTTCCTATTACTGTATTGTACCGTATAGCTCTGTTCCATTGTTCATCGTACTTCTCAAATAGAGCCAGTGGACTTTCTCCAGTACAATGACAATGAACTGTATGATTCTACGTGAATACTACATGTATACAATTTGTTGTTACAATTCTGTTTTTCCCCATCTTTCTCACAGGTTGTATTTGTCACACTTAGTGTAAGAATGTCACTATTCGTACCGTTGGGAAAATGACAGCGATGAGACGGAATTCGACCAATTTCGACTTTATTCGTCTTTAATAAGAATGAAAAAACGTCATTGTTGCAGCAATCTTAACTAAAGAAACAATCTTTCAGTAAAGAAAAGGCAGTGCAAACCTTTGTCTTTTCTGAAGTCCAGGGCATCAGACTTGTCTGTGACTATCTCCTTCAGGTTGACAATACTTCTGTGACTGAGCTGTCTCAGGATCTTGATCTCTCGTACAGCGGTGATCGGGAAGCCTTCTTTCTCGTTGTCCAGTCGCACTTTCTTCAGGGCAACCACTTCCTCTGTACATCACAAAAGTTCCAACAGAGGACATCAAAAAACAAAGTCACTTTGAACTTCAACTCAATAACCTTATCATTAAGCTAAAAAACAGCTGAAGTTAACCTCCTCCCTGCTGCCTAACCCTGTATCCAATTACATATTTGCTGCCAAAATGTTATTGAAGCAGGGAGGTTAGTAGTTGCCAGTTGGTGTATCCATTGTCTAAGACGTCTTGAAATGTTCTCAGTCTTGAAAGAAAGGGGCCAAATGACAAAGATGGCCTCATCATAAAATGGCAGTTGAAATATCAATTTTCGATATTTGAGTGGTGACAAACTTTTTCTCTGTGATGATGTGCAAATGCGCAATGTACTGTCACAAATATATTATTACTAATAGCATCTGCAGAATTTTCCCTGGCTTGTATGCCTGTCTTTTGACTAACTTGATTGATGTATTTTTTCACATTCTCTACAGGTCTATCCCTGTTTTTGTTACAATTTTTTTTTGGTGACACAAACAGTAACAAGCTATCATCTATTATAACATTTACAAAAGTGAGTTGTAAAAACAAAGTAGAGCTAGAGAAGTAACCTTTGCAAAGCAAATGCATAATGTTTACCTTCGGACATGGTCTGCTCTGTTAATTCTTACTCAAACACACATGTACTACTAGTATATGGTGACAGGAGCAGAGCAGATCATGAAATTGCAACATTATGTAACCCAACACCAGTCACCATGGTGACAGGCGTCAACAAATCATGTCAGTGGTCAGGTCAGAGGTTAGTGTTTGGAGCAGAAGAGGAGGAAGAAGAAACTGAGTAAAAACAATGTTTTCCTTCAGTAAACATAACAATTATAAGGTTTCAAGAATAGGTCCCACTGACTTGTCTGCTTGTCTTTAGCCTTGTAGACCTGTCCGTAGGTGCCTTCTCCGACTTGAGACAGGATCTCGAACACGTCCACACAGCGTTCCCCCCACTCCACCATGCCTTTGTTCCTGGTGCTGGCTCGCGACGCTGCCACCCTGGGGTAGAAAAAACACAGCCAGATACATCAGGACAGAAAACACTGCGTTTTCACACTTCATACATCCAGCTCTGAACAGGCCTCAAAATTAACTTTTCTTCCTATTGTCCCAGCACTGTCCCGAAAATAAATTTCAACCGTCCCAAAGTGAGGTTGAACTGTCCCAATCTGTTTTTTGAGAAGTACTGTAAGACTTCAACTTGAAGTCAACTTTATTTTTTTGCTTATGTTCACTCCCAGGCGCACTATAATTTCAGAGTAGACGGGATTTTTCTGGATAAAAAAAGCCTGGACTTGTGCCTGATAAACAAAAGAAGGGCTGACATTCTGATGTTGATAATTTTTCTATTGTCCCAAAAATGTCCCAAATTTCTTTTTAGTTGTCCCAGCCTAAATTTTAGAGGTCAGTGGCCATTGGACCACTTTTAATTTCGAGCCCTGTCTGAAGAATATTCATTGACCACGCGTTATGATTTTGTTTCAAATCCAATTGAGTGGATACCAGGTATTGTTCAACCTAGGGGGCTTGTGTATCCAATCACATTCAGGGCAAAGCGGATAGTGTCGGGCACGAGTCGGGGACGGGCTACCACGCACACTCGTAAACTCTCCGTCCACTGCCTTACGAGTCTGGCTCCCAGGCTAGGCAGAACCAGGAAGTGTTCAACAAAATTGCGGTATACATGAACCGTTTCCAGCGAGGGTGCAAGTTTTGAATCGCAGATGCAAAATGTAATTCCGTATCATTTCAGTTTATGGCCAAACCGAAACAGATTTTGAATTGAGAACGGGGCCTAAAATATCATGAACTATAAACTTGTACTGTACCAAACCAAACACAGTACCAAACCAAACAGCTATCAAGAAGTGAGAAATACTACAGGATCCTTCCTACTGGTAACATAAACAGCAAAAAACTATCAACTTGAACACTTGAAAAGTGACCTGTAAATGAACTCAAACTTCACATTTACTTAAAGATTAGTATCACTTCTTTATTATGTTGTTTGTATTATGTATCTGAGACTGGACTTCATGCAGATCTATGGGGAAAACTGATGAGAGGAAAAGTAGTACTATGGGGAGGCATACAAGTAGTACTATGGGGAGGCGTACAAGTAGTACTATGTGGAGGCATACAAGTATAATTATGGGGAGGCATACGTCGCACGGACTAGTGGTGGTCCCACTTACTTAGGAATCTTGATGGAACCGGTTCGCTCTTCCTGATACTGGCGGCGGGAACTAGAGTAGAAGACATCGGGAAGCAGACATTCATATTGTTACACATCAGGGAAAAACCTTCACACAGAAGCAAGGCTTCAACAGCTTTCGGCAAGCTCAGATGTGGAAACCATGTTGGTGTACGGAAAGAGAAGAAATATGAAAAACAGTTCTTGCAATGTAGAATGTTCACAAAACAGCAAAGGTGACGAAACGCCAAGGTTGATACGGAAGGAGACAAGGAAAGTACAGTTGAGGGATGGCAAACTCTTTGTGAAAACAAACATCTGGATGAGGAAAGTGGGCAAGATGGAAGACTGAAGAGACGTATTTCCTCTGGACTGAGTGTGCATCATGTGCCATAATGACCTGGCAGTGGGTTCCTCCAAACTTTGTGAAAAAAAGCTGTTTGCTGCTCCCAAAGGCTTGATCAGCAAACATACCACATCATCAAGTCTCTTCTTCACATAGTACCATGATGTACTTGAGTTTCTTCTATGGTTTTCAATTCATTTTCCTACTATATCTTGGCCAAGCAGGAATTGTCCAGTGTTTATGAATGTTCTTTCAAATGTTCTACAACATTTTAAAGATATTCCACAATCCACTTCCTACATTTAGTCTCCCATTGCCCCTTTCCTTTATTGGCTTTATCTCTTATAGTGTTGTATCTTCAATACTTTAGAATTGTTGTGTGTGTGACAATGAAAATGAAATGGCTGATGATAATGAGAAATACCAAGGCAAGACACAACAGAAAAAATTCCCAAATCTACTGAAAACAAAAGTGTCTTAATTGTTCCGTAATGATATTGTTCAAAGCTAGTGTAATTTTTAGTGTCACACAACTTGGCTCTTATAGATAAAGTCGAACATTTTACACATGCATACATACACATGCATGGAACCTAAATGTTTTTTTGTTTCTATCACTGTAGTAAAAAAGATCATATCTGTGCCTTCACATTAAACGACAACCAACATTTTACAATTGCAATGCTTACTTTTGGTCACACTGATTTTGACAACTTTCCATTTCCCATGCAAAGAGAGCTTAGAGTTTAAACAAAATTTACCGAAATTCAAGAATTTGGAGATTGAATTTGAAGAGTACCTCCAGAACAAAAGTGTAAGAAGAAGGCAACACTCCTGGTTGTGTTTTTTGTGCAAGCACAAGGAAGACTACACAACAGTATGTAGTACATGTAATATGGTACTACATGTAGTACATACTGTAAGAGAGCTGAAATAAGTAAGTACCCACTTTGGTTTGGTCCTAGGCTTTCTGTCTCTCGGGAAGGGTTCCTCTTCGTCCGGAGGTGTGGTCACGTCAGGAGGCAGGGGCAAGTCTGTCAGTCTCTTCGGTTTTTCCTCCACTTTTATCTTCCGTGGTTCTATGATGGGACTGTCAAACTCGTCTTCTTCTAGAGGCACCACTTGTGGGAGAGGTAGGGGAGGAAGGGTGGGCATGGGGGGCTCCGGGGGATGTTCCGGAGACGGGGGTGGGGGAGGGGTGTCCACTTTAGGTGTGGGCGGAGTCCTTGGTTCTTGAGCCTTCGGCGGCTCGGAAGGAGTCAGTTCAGGCTCAGGCGGCGTCTTGGGTTCCTTCTTCACCTCCTGTCGGACACTTAAAGGAGTGGAGACTTGGGAAGTACTCTCACTTCCCGCCTTGGAGCTCTCTACGTCTTCTTGTTCGTCCTTGACGACAGTCTCGTTTGAGGGCTGCGACTTTTCTTTCTTGACGGCTCCCTGTTTGGACTCGCGGGCTTTCTCGTCTTTTCGGAACTTGGTGTGTTTTTGGAGTTCGGCAGCCAGACTTCCCGCGAACATGGCCCGCGTTTTGTCCAGCTGCTCGCTCTTCAGGAAGCTCCGTGGGGAGAAGCTAGAGGACCGCCGGCGCGACCGGCTGCCCGAACGGCGGCGAGACCGGCTGTGGGAGCGCCGGGAACGGCTTCTGGAGCGATGAGAACGACCGTGCGAGTCCTTGTAGTACGGACTGCGGCTTCTGGAGTGTTTTCTCTTCCGTCTGCAAAACAGAAAAGGGACCATAGAATTTCATAAAGCGGCTACCACAGATTAAACTTACAGAAACATGCATAGCAAATAAGACATTTCATAGCTGAGCACAAACAAATTTCAAGCCTTTCTTTCTCTCAAAGGACTTGAATGTCAATTTCACCATTGCTCGCATGCTATTCCATTGGAAACCTACTTGACATTAAGTGGAACATTTTCATGAGAATCAAAATTCAGGAACCAGTTGTGCATAAGATACTCAATCCAAAAGTATAACAATACTCAACGCAGTATTGACATATTCTGTGGTAAATGGATTCAAAAGATAATTAGTCAGCAGTCTGCCTGTCATACCTACTCTGTAAACAATGCAATGTTGGTAAGTATATGTATAGGGTTAGCATTTAAAAAAACATCCACCAATTTTTCATATCACACAAGCAATGTCATGCTAACAGGGCAACTGCTTCTGAAATCAGTGAGACTAAAAGGTTTATTGTTTGCGGCACAACACTTCTGGATAAAAAGCTTGTTCATGTTTCAAAACTAGAAAGACTATTCACTGCTGAGCTCTGCTTCATGAAAGAGAAATAAACTTTTTTTCTGCAAAGTGCTGTCATTTCCTGATGCAATCCATGATGAGTACGTCTGTTAGTACACATGCTGTGTTATCTACCTGTCATGGTCATACCAACATGGACTCCATGACAACAAAGGTGGACTGACTTCCATGTACCTGAACACAGTAGGGAGAAAACAATCATCATCAGTACAAGTCTGATTGGCTGATGGCAAATCACATCACAGGACAGTCAAACCTGATTGGCTGATGGCAAAACACATCACAGGACAGTCAAACCTGATTGGCTGATGGCAAAACACATCACAGGAGAGTCAAGCCTGATTGGCTGAAGGTACAAATGCAGTAACCATGATTCACATTACAGGAGATTAATGGTTGACTGTACATCAGGCAATCTTCACAACACCATGACTTTTCTTTTACTTAACCTTTACCTGTCCTATCTAAGTACATACAGTTAAAATGTCAAAACAACATCACAAAAGATGTGAGGTACAAGTCAAATTACATGCTTACATCACATGAATATAAGAAATAACACCACATTCTCATTACTGGCAGTGAAATACTAGTAGTGTATAGGCAAATCTTTATCGTCCATTGTCTAATTTGATGCCTGGAGGTTACTAAAATTGGTTACACTGCTACATGTAAGACACAAAAATAGGTACTGTTACAAGATAGAGGGACTCAATCCAACAGCCCAGGTAACTGTCCCAAACTTCTTGTGGTAAGGCCGTTGTGTTTCCTGTTTCATTCTTGAAAAACTTAGGGTCGGTAGGTGGGTAGGTATTTCTTTTTTTTCTTTCTTTATTGAAACTTTGGCAATCTCTAGTGATCCAACTTATGATCCTATAAAATACAGTTTAACAAAGTAAAACTTGCATGAGGACACTTGTCGTTTCAATGTCAATGTTCGAAAACTGTTTTATCACTCAGGAGTCAGATCAAAGAGCTAGAAAATGTCGATCAGCTTGACAAAAATTATGTCCCTTGCAGGGGTCCACCCACAAAAAGGCTAGAGTCAGCACTTCTTTCTAGGGCCGGTCGGGAAACAGGAAACAACTTTATCAACAAGGCCACTAAACAGTGCTAAGTACTACCAGCATACAGAATTCACAAGACCTAAAAGCAAAAAAAAAAGAAAGCTAAAAAAAATACAACAGAAAGCATTAGGTTTCAATACTATCCCTGTACACAGCTCAATACAGCTCCATATGACCATAGCTTGAAGGTGTTTTACTAGATGAGGAATGTGAACTTTGCCCTCAACAAACAAAAGGAGGAACGTACTAGGACTAAGACTAAGAACACTTAAGCTCTGGTAAGAGAGAGTGAGTGAGAGTAAAAGAGAGAGAGGGGGGAGAAAGAGAGAGAGAGAGAGAGAGAGACTTCTTCCAGACTACACTGCCACCAACAGACTCAAGAGAAACAACCACAAGTTTTAGAAGAGATCCAAAGGTAAGACACCTCATGGCCAGCAAACCCAAAACAAGACTATGGCTATCCTAAGATGAGAGTTCAAGTATAAACCATTATAGTGCATGTAGCTAAAATGTAAACTCAGGGATGGCAGAGAGAAGGGGGCAATGTTCAAGAGTGGTGTCACACCTTTGGTAAGCATGAACATCACGTCCTCTTCTCCCAGCTGAGCTGGCAGCATGAGGCTGCAGTTCAGGGCCTCCCTGCTGGGAGGCGCTGCTCCACACAGCCTCAGTCCTGCAAGATATAGGATATTGACAGTGACCTCATAGTCTTAAAAACACACTGTGTATTCATTTTTAAGGGATACCGGTCTTATTTCAGCCTGCTCTCTCCTTGTTTGTGACAAAAGTTGTTGGAAAGCTGGATAGGATATTAAAAATCATACAAGTTATGGTGCTTTAGATGGACAGACCCTCCCTCCCACTTAAGTAAGTTTCCAAAGACAAGAAGCAAACTCAATATCAGAGAATACTTGTGCATTAGAACTACATAGAAGTTGGGAATGATGCCACATTTGTAGCCAGGCTCTGCCATGCAAAATCACAGCATGTATAAGAAATATGTTCTATGCATTTATGTATTATAAGTTATACTTATAGTGTCATACAATGGTTAGATACTTTGAGTTCATATCCTTTTTAGGAGTAAGTTAGTGACCTAATCATTAACAAGAGCAACTCTCAATCAACCCATGCAAATGAGCCAACCACAGCAAAGAAAGTTCACCACCGAAGCCAAGCAGATAAGTTAAACCAAATAAATGCCAAAACTCCAAGTCCTTGAATTTCTAATTTGCACAAGCTACCTTTATCATTGACCTTAAACCTAGGCAAAAAAGATGCCTACACACATTTGCTAATAGTAATTGCCATGATTAAGTAGTAGGACTGGCAGATGATAGTTTGGTGGTTTGCCTACCAATAATTTGTATACTCATACCAATACTTGATGTAAACAAAACTAGCAATCAATCGTATACCCTGAAGCCTAACCCAAACAATGCAGACCATCAACTTTCTCCTTTCCTGATATATCAGGAGGTCATCTACATCAAGATAAGAAAACTCTTTCCACCTTTACTAGAATATAATAGCAGCCCTTGGGCTACGTTCTGTGGCACCTGATGTCAGCCAGTGATCACTATTGGCTGTTATAAATTATAGCAGGGTTTCAGGAATTTTTGTTCAAATAGCTGCACTGGTGAACCTTGCCTAAAAATTTAGGTGCACAGAAAAAAATTTGGATGAGCAACATAGACTATGTAGACTCATAAACCTAGCTTTGAAATTTTGAATGAGTAACTTACATTTCGCCTTAAAGTTTGCATCCTGATTTAAGTACGTACCCCCAAATTTGGGGCTGGTCGCAGACAAAAGTTTTATTACTTTTTCGGATACTTCTAAATGTTCAAGACTATGCTGTATACTAGTGCATGATAGTAACTTTAATGGTGCACAAAGTATATACCTGTTCTTTCACCCAGCATTTCTATCTGATACGTAACCCTTCATAAATATCTACCGTAGATGGCAGTCAATTCTAACTGTGAAAGTATACAAAAGTACAAGTGCACCCACAGTGAAAAATTTTGTGCCCAGTGTCAATTTTGGGTGTCTAGAAATGCACATGCACCTTGTATTCCGAGCTTCATCACTCACAATCATATTCAACAAAGCAGAATAAAAAATCATTGCATGAAGTACCCAATGAATGTGATGCTGGCACAGGTATTTTGGGTTAATGACCAAATTTTTTTCTCCACAATTGGACACGGAAAAGAAACTTACTTGCCATCCCTGACAACAAATGGCCTAGCAAATTTTACCAAGTGTTTGAATAGCAGACAATTGAGCTTGAATTTAGCTCAAACTGAAAAGGAACTGCTATTGGGAAGTCAAACAAAGCAGAAATGCATGTGGTCATTCCTAGCAATGAAACCAGGACAGCATTCTGAGGCTATAGTAATTTGACCTTGACTTCACAAAATAAATAACCTTGACCTTTCAATGATAATGATGCAATGATGCCTTACAGGAACAAAGTTATCTGAACTAGTCTGAGACTTTTTCAAGACCACCTATGGCTTTCATCAGAAAAGGACTCGAGAATTTCAAACAAAGTGAAATTCTTCCATTTCTTTCAACTTGCTTGAACTCTTTGTTTAAGTTAGGCCACACCGACTTAATTTTATGGATGACATCCACGCGCACATTGATTTTCACCTGATCTCAAAAAAAAAGCTTCAGGCCCGGGTAGTCCATGGTGGTAAGCGACAACGAAGCCGATGGTAACTCTGGAGGACGGCACCCAGGCTACCGAAGCTCCACGACTCAAGAACTCAGTACATATGTACAGTGTTGATTCATAAACTTCCCAAAAAGCCAGCATGTACTGGCCTGTCGTATACGTCGCTATGTAATGCGCCAAGTTCACAATACCGGCTTTGTATTACTGTGGTTTAGTAGCATTTTTATTTATGGCCGGATTTTTCTTTTTTTCGCCCGCGCGCACTAGTTTGGGCATCTTCAGAGGATTTCATCCATAAAATCAAGTCGGTGTGGCCTTGTTGTGAATAAAAAAGAACAAGTTCACACAGTTAGTTGTCTAGCTTTCCCTGTATGGGTAGAAACTGCAGTTCAGTACAACCAAGGACATAACAAAGCTGATATTGACAGTGATAACAGATGCATGCTGGGTAGGTTGTTGAAGCTTCTCTGCTTGAATTGCTGCTCCTGAATGTGGTAAATGTAAATGTTATTGTGGTAAGTTCCATGTATACACTGCAAAATCAATTAGTCTTACAAAGCACTACATGCAACTTATTATCTGATGATGTGGTTTTCACAGTTCACTACATAAATGTATGTTTGCCTGCCTATTCATGATGGTATAATATAAACAGGAAGTTGAAATTATGCCTGATTTTTATCTCCGCTTTAGCAAGTCTATTCTCGAGTGCGAAGAGCACCTTTCTCATTTTAACACTATCAACTCGACTACTGCTGACATTGAAAACTGAATGAAAAGCACTACAAGACCTCACGGCATACAAATGTACATGTACTACTCACTACCATCCACCTCATTTTAAAACTACAAGGGGATTCCCTGTTTTAACTTCCTGTAAATAAAAATTATGAGCACACAGAAGTGCAGTCGGATTGTTATCTCCAAGCAGATGTTGGGGTGAACAATTGTATTTTTTGTCAGACCTTTTGACAGTCATCTGCCCTTGACCAAGGCAGCCTGAGAATATATTGTGTCTCCCAACATCTGCTTGAAGATCTAAGTCTGCTGTGTACCTACCTCCTATCTGGAGTGTAAGGTGACCTCTCACGTGACCTCCTCCTGTTGTAAGGTGATGGGGAATGGTATGGACTCCTGGACCTGTACCCGTACGGACTTGGCGTTCTCCTGTGCTGCCCGTACGGGCTGTAGTATCCGCTGCGCTCGTACGCGTACGGGCTGGGGGTCCGCCTTCCATGGCCATACGGACTCTGGCTTCTCCTCCTGTAGGGACTGTTCGGGCTATGTCGTCTGCCGTACGGACTGGGGGACCGATGTCTATATGAGGGGCTCCTGCTGTAACTATGATGCCCCCTGGATGGCGGAGTTGGACTTGGCGAAAATGACGATGACCGTTGAGATGGAGAAGCTATTTCCTTAGGTGGGCTAGGATCAGTCCTGAATGCTTTAGGCAATTCTTTCACACGCGGTTCTTTCTTTACAACCTGTGGTTTAGAAGTCTCCTTGGAATCTTTGTCCTTTGACACTTTGGAAGTTGGCCTGCTGCTTGTTTTTGAATGTTCAAGACTTCTCTCCCTCTCTTTCTTTGCTTCTTGAGACTTTTTCGATTCCGGCTTCTTCTCTGGTGATTTTGGCTTCCTTTCGACTTTCTCCAATTTAAGCCTTTTCTCTTTCTCAGCTTTTAGTTTTATCTTCGCCCTCATTTTTTCTTTTTCCTTCTCGTCAGTCCTGCTTTTGGAACTTGTTGTAGTTGAAGATCTAGTCTCTTTTTCCTTCTGCTCTTTCTCTTTTTCAGTTCTTAGTTTTTCCTTGGCTAACTGCTTTGCTTTCAATGCTTTTTGAAGTTTCTCCTTTTCTTTTCTTCTTTCCCTGTCTTTGTCTTTAGTTTTTAGGAGAGTCTTTATGTCGTTCTTTTAATCTTGTTGCCTCTTTGCTGGCAGTGCTTGATCTTGAATGAGATTCTCTATGCTCTGGTCTAGGACTGGGGGCCTTGGAGGTTTTTCCACACGGGGTGGGGTGATGATAACCCCTTCGTCCGAATCAAATCCTGCTGAGTTTGAACTGATGTCATCATATTCAACCAATGGTTTTACCTGAGAGTCAGTCGAGTCCTTTCTCTCTCCATCCTCTCTTGTTTGCTGCTCCTGTTTTTCCTTGGATCGCTTGGCACGGCGGTGTCGTCGCTTCTGAAGCTTCGCCTTGCTGCGTTCCTTCCGCCTTCGGGCCTTGGCTTCGGCGTCCAGCGAGTCGGACGCCACGACCGACTGTTGCTGCTTCTCCGCCCGCTCACGTCTCTTCTGGCTTCGGCCATGTTCTCCGTCGGGACGGGTCTCGGACTCTTGATGCGAATCGCTTCGGTCCCGACGCCGCGGCCGATCGGAGCTGGGCATCTTCCCGGATGTAGAACTCATCGAAGTCGACCGAATCACGCATCCATAAGGGAAAATCCCACACGGAACCAAACGCACAGTCCAACGATGTAACGTGGGCTTGTTCTCGGCTGGAGGCGTTCCGTTGCCCGTAGGCTGCACCACTGGTGTCCCCCAGAAATAATCGTCAGTCTTGAGAAGTAATCCAGGAACCAGAACCAAGTTGTGGCTGTGTTGAAACTTGAAACAGTTCTCACTGTAGCTACAGCCAATGCATCAACGCCACATGCTATGACCTTTCACTCGGCAAATGAGTTTCTAAAACGCCGGCCATTTTGGCGAAGCCCTAATTTCCCCGTGAACACAATTGCTTCAACTAGTTCATCTGCCTCAGAGTTTTCTCTCCAATTGTAAAGAATGATGACTGATACTCTTATCTTTGCTTTGGTAAATCTTTATGACTGAAATCTTTAATTTGGAGACGATGGCGGCGGATTTGGCGCGACAGTATCACCGTACAGTTCTAACGCCTCTACGCCATTTCTTTTCGCACGGCCTGCCGGGATATCCTGTTTCGTGACGTGTACACTGGATCATACCACTACGTCAGACGTGGGAGGTAATCTCCAAGCAGAGGTGTGATGTCATTTGCTGTACGAGTGAAACCTGTAGGAGTGAAACATCTGCTTGGAGATCACGACCAAAAATATTCGACACCAACCAATAGGGATATAGTTCTCCTTTTCTTCATGGAGGAAGAAAAAGTTCTCCAACCCTAAAATTTTAAATTTTCATCTTATAGCTAGGACATGTTTTAGTCGCATATGGTAATTTAATATCACATACACTGTAACAGAAAGTTGGATCTCTACATGTAGGTATAACATATCAACTCTTGAGACAATGTTTTCATTGTTCAAGCTTTTATTGCAGTAGTGACAAATAATTAAAAGTCAGTGATTTACTTACATGAAAAGCAGTTTACAACATATCGTGGATTCATCAGTTAAAATCATATTTCATACCAAGTAATTACAATGTATAAAGTGTCAAAATTCGGGCTAGATCAATGAAACATGTAACATTACATGTATTACTATTACTCTTGCCATGTACCTATATGACAATGCATTTGTTGCAAATTTGTAAACCACATACAGACTTAATGTGTTGCGACATTTTGGACATTTGTACACAAATTACAACTGATTCAGACTCAACTGTCATAGACATGCTCAGCAATTCTTTCTAAATCCCCCCACCCAATTATCATTAATGGAATATCCCAACTGAAAACAATGTTCTTTTGCTGTGTAAAAGCCATCATGCCTACACCATGTTGTGTATGGTGTAAAATCCGGCTTCACAACAGTACAGTAGTAGTAGCTATTCTTATACAGGGTAAGCCTGGTAATTTTGGTTTCTATTATGTACTTCATCAAGGCCAGCTGGAAACATCGGCTGTCAGAAAAAAGGCCTTTGCTTAGTAGAACTGGTGCCCATGCAGGCTGGTTACCAGGCTAATACATGTACAGATGTAGTCTCCACCTGACTCCTTTGGGCTTTCCAGGCTAAGTCCCCTGGTAATTCATTCTAACATCTGACCAATTTCTACTCTTTCCATCCCCAAAGGAGCCTTGTGGAGAGAAATATCAGATGTACAGTACATCTTTTATGCCACACCAAGGAGGTTATATCCTTTGGTATATAACCTCCTTGGGTACACAAATATGGGCAGGGGAAGTCAGGAAGACTTTCTGTATTGTAGGAGTCAAGATAGTCTATGTATGTGGGAAGATGGTAATCAAAACTATTAAACATGGGCGGACAGAGGGCCCAAAGTTTCCTGACTACCCCAACATGTTCAATGTATTTTACCACTTTTGCCTCAACATAGGTTAAAATCTGTGCCTTCCAATATACAGACATTGAATTTGAAGTCAGTTTCAAATAATAGTAATTCACCATGGGTGTTATTACTTTTCAGACTTAAAAATCTTTTGGACATGCTTGGGGGAAGAGGGCCAGCATGGCATGGTTGCCAGAGCCACTACTTAAACGTGTACAAGAATAAGAACCATGATCAGGTATTTGCCTGTATCTATGTGTTGGCAATTATACATCTAAAAGAGTCATTCAGCATGTGTAACACACCAGCTTCACAGGCACACGGCAGTAGCTGATTAAATAATACCAGAAGTTTTCTCACATATAAACCATGAATGACCAACTGAGAACTTTTATAAAGTTATGGAAGGAAGAAATACATCTGTTATCATTCAATACTTATCCTGTTTGGAATTTAATAAGCATTGTGCGAAAGCGACCAGTTTTAAACACTGACATCACAATGTTACGCTTTTTACCAAAGCAAACAAGATGTACATGTACTGTTAGCGCCATTAATACTTTATTTGTCTTCAATTAAAAACTGTACAACTGTCGAATGCTTTAGCATTCCCACGTGCCCACATTGCCAGAATTCCGTCAAAGTTCAGCAAGTGAAAATCAGAGAAAAGTGCATTGGTTGCATAATGTGAACAGAAATGTGCAACATGCCAGAAGCACACTGTACAATCACTGATTCTACTGAAATAAATGCACACTGCCCCTCCCCATATCATTTACCTCAGTGGGTACAAAATGTATCTGTGAGGAGGAAAAGAAATTACATCCATAGTACTAATTATAGTGTTTAACTGAATCAATTAAAATCTACCTAATTTGCTAACCTTCTTTGGTGAATAGGAACATTTTTTTCTCAGTGTACTGGTCTAATGTCATATAGTGCAATAAAGTGTTTTGGACCCAAATTTTCTAAGCGTTGTTCTGTAGATATGGTGTTATATCTTATCTGAATATTTCATTTTTCATTGTAGGCAAGCAAGTTGTATGTTAATTGTGATATCAATTTTCACTGAATGATATTTCATGCCAAACAAGAGACTATGCAATGTGGTGTATTGAAGCATCCTACCGGACAAAGTTCCTCTCAAAAACATTAAAGTTTGCTGACAAATTTTTACATTTCCGTTGACAAAACTCTACCATGCCCCCTTTTGCCATCGCCCTTACCCTGCGAACTTACTGTCAGTCATTACGGAAGTTGCCTAACATAAGATTTTAGGTGCATAATTTCATAAACAGTGATATAAATACAATTAGTAATATTATCATCATCAGTGCTTAAGATTGCAAATATCTTAATATGTAAATTAATGTAATTAATCAATTATACAGTAATTACATGTTTGTTGAGAAGATTACAAACTTTGGAACCTTCCAATATCAAGGAAGAGTAAATGGTCATGATTTTACATTTTGACAAGCTTGATTTCATGCATCTTTTTATGGACTATCAACAGAAGACGCATTACAGATTCTGACCAAATGATACCCCACAGGGATATGAGACAACTTTTCCACAAAATTCATAGTGTTGCTAACTGGATATGATTATGGGTCAGAATTTATACACATGTATGTCTATCAATAAAAGGATCACCCCAAGAGAACAATGTTTTTTCTACATTATCAAAACTGACTGGCTTTCTCAACATTGTAAAGCTTCTAAGATTAACTTCTAAATGCCATGAAGCAAGAAGGAAGCAAGACATTGAGAAATTACAACAACAACAAAAAAGAAAGTCTTGCTATTCCTTTGGAATTTCAATACACAAAGTAACATGCTCCCAAATTGTCTCGCTCTCTTTTCATTACTTTTCCTTACATCGAAACTGTTCAACATATTGAAATTAGTATTCAGTCAGTGATGCACAGTAATGCATACTTATGCACATATATGCTCTTTGGAGTAACATCACAGGACAATTTTCACAAATTCAGGGAATTGATAGTTATTCAGAATTTTAGAGAAGTAAAACAATAGGATGTAACACAACAGAGAGGAAAGGAGAACCATGTGTTTAAGACTTAACTTAAGGCACACCCATCCCAATGTTGTAACACTGATGACTTGTGTCCTTCTCAGAAGTTAGAATTTGCTTTCAACTTAATTTCTACCCCATTAAAAGTTGGCTTGACCAAGCAAAGCCAATCAGCGAATGAGGATACAGAGTGTTGGATCAAACCAAAGTCCAAAGGGGGATGTGACCAAAAACTCACACTAGTGAACGGAAAATGCTTTGCACATTGAGAGTGGGTGAAAGAAGAAGATCACAATATAACACATTTCTTCTTTCTTTTTCCCTCCTTTTTGGTTTTCTTGTTCTTCTTCCCGTCGGGCTTGGCGGTCTCTTCTTTCTTCCGATCGCGGATCTCGCACATTAAATCAAAGAACACCTGCACAACACAAGAAAACATCGTCAGCAACTTTCCTTCTTTCAGGCATAGGACACACGTGATACTCTATTGCTTCTCAGATAACTTTTTTTTAAATCACGGGCTCTCTTTTATTTATTTCTCCTCCTTTTCAGTCTGAGAAACAATATCATCTTGAAGCTGTGTGCTGATGACCTGTTAGTAGTGTAACTGAACAAAACATACATAAACATAGAATAACGGCAAAACACTTGTTGTTAGTAGAGTACACGGCTTTGTACTGGGCTAACATCAGACAAGAGAGCTTTCTGTACATGTTTCCCTTTAACAAACTGTGTCAACATTTTGAAATGTTCCACATTCCAGGAGCGAAGGTATCTGTTTAGGTCATACATGTACATGTATAACCACTTGTAGGTCCATGTTCATAACCTAAAATTGCAATGTTCTGTCCAACTGCATACAACTTAATCCAAATAACCACTGTTGACCGAAGAACACTACTAGTATCTACAACTATAAATAAACAGGAACATGCTTGTCAGTACAATATACATGATAAGTCCATTTTACAGACACCTGTGAGTGTGAAAAGCAAAGGCCAGATGGGCGCACAAACTACAAACAAGGTTATACATAGAGCTGCAAAATAACAGGAGAATGTAGATGATTGAAATATTTGAATCTAGCTGAACCGGAACAGGCAAAATGAAAAACAGTTGCACATCTAACTGATTAGTAGCAGGCAAATGATTTTCCATGTAGCAGGAAATAGTTTTTGATACAAATCTGACCAATACAGATTGTACATGTATGTTGTTATACTGCACACTTAAAAACTCTGTTGTGAGACCAAAACAAACTGCAGTGAGAGGCCCTCTATCATTAAAATGATAGAGATGGACTGAAGGTAAAGAAGGGAAGAGGGAGAAATAAGAGACAAAACTATCAACAGGAAAGAAAGGAGCTGCAAGGATTGAACTGAAACTGTAGGCCATTGGAAAATGTTAGTAGAACTTACTATCTTTAAAACGTGACCGTTGGTGGGGCCACTTGTGAAATGTTGGGTTTGACAATTGTTCCTACTCATATGCAATCCTCCTTCTATTGTAAGGGATCTTGTTCTCTGAAGTTTTGTTGCAGCTATGAAACAGTCATGTGTGTTGTCTGGAGACCTCAGGAATAATTAGATTGCTTACTAATAACTACATGTATTAATTAAAGGAAACAATCTTAAGACAACTTGTTTAAAAAACTCGAAATTGCTTCAACTACTCTAAATCCTCCACAATGACCTCTGGCTGGATGTATATAGTTCATGTATATGCTTTTGCTCATTTCACTTTACATAACAATACTCCATAAATGTTGTAACACAGTTCATTTGATGAAAAAAAAATGTTCCTATGGAAAAATTTGACAATGTTCTTTCCTATAATATCAACTGAAAGTTTCTACAAAAAATCTTCCTATTTGGAGTTTACTTTTTTTTGGATGATTCTACTAACACAGTTAGTAATACAGTTTGTAATGTATTTTCGTAATTTTCTTCACCATTTGAAACTCTATAAAAACTAAATATTCTGGTAAAACATAATGATTCCATAGTTCTATACACAAAAACTTCAAATCAATTTACATAGACAACAAGAAGGTGGATTGCAGTTGTGAGCTGGAGGGAGAGCTATAGAAACCATGTATCAAACCCGACATTTGCTGGTGTGCCCAATGGGGTGGGAAGAGAACATAAGGTGGGCCTTACATCTGGAGGCACCCTCGCTTGTTCCTGTTTCCCTGTCTGTCTGTCGGACCGTTCGCCTTTTTCCTGTCCCTGATCATTCGCATCAAATCAAAGTAGGCCTGCAGCCCGCACGGGGGAGACCAGAGGGAGAAAGAAAAGGAGAAAACACAAGGATACATACAGTTCCACCTGCACCAAGAATCAAGGAAAAAACCTCCAAAAGTCTAGCCAGGGAAAACCTCGGTAGAGTACCTCTCAACCATGCATAACAGCAACATGCAGAATATAGGAAAAAGTAAAGTTGTGAAGAATATGTCCTACGTGGCATGCAATACTCTGTAAGCAGTAACTTAACATTTCACTTCACCTTACCTGTGGAAATGCATGCAGTGTTGATATCAAAACTACATAGCAGTTGTCTCCTCATTACCTGTTTGTATTATTATTATCCAAATCAGTAACAACTTTTGAATGTGCAGCAGAAAATAACCTCATAAGTACCAGTAGCCCTTTATCTTAAAAAAAGAGCATCACCTTATGATTATTGGAAAGCATCCAAATTCATATTATAATTATGAAGCACTGGAAAAAATTACATTTAGATGAGGTAGGGAGGGTGAAATGGAAGGAAATAAAAAGAAGAACAGATTTTGCATTCCAAAAAGTTCCAGACATTTTGTTAGTGATAGTGTCAAGTCACATAAGAGAAGGAGTAGTTTTCAAAAATGGCAGGTAGCTTGTGACGACAAGTACTAGCATAAGAAAAATGGGGGACAAAAATGTGAAGTTTCCAACTTCATAACTTGTGCTTTTCATTTTCTAGCATGTGGCTATGGTATAAATGTACAACAATGTTTTCTGGTTAGGGCTGACATTCTCGAATATTCTATTCTCTTGAAAGAGGTAGGAAGACTGGTAAAGAAAAAAAACATTGATGTTGGAAAAGGTAGGGAATAATGAATGCTAATGCAACAGAAATGCACACAATTGCAGACATTCACATGACACAAAGTCAGCATGAGAAACATTGGGCAGTTAGTGGCTAACCAACATAATGAGAGGCACAACAGGAAACATAACGTAACATTCTGATGAAAAAGGTATAGAGAAAGTATAGACAGTCTATCATATTTCATCACAGATATCAAATCAAGGAATACAACCTAATTTATCAAAAGTCTTTTAAGACTTAAGTCACAATAATTTTTGGCCAAATTGAATTATATCATCTTCTAGTTTGGACATTGTTTTTAAACCTCTTTTGCTGCCAGCAAAATGTACAAATTTGACTGACTTTATCTTCCTCTTTGATAACAAAAATTAGATGATACAAATCATTTTCACTGTCCTTATCTTTGACAGGAAAAAATACAGATAACTACACATAGAAGCTGGCAAAGTAAAATTGGGAGGTAGCATATCCTACCAACATAATTGTACTACCAGCACTGTCTAATGCTATCAAATCATAGATCTTTAATAAGGGGTTCTTGACAAAGTAATATAATAATTTCTCCCTTTTCAAAAGTGACAATTAGAGAGATAAGGATACAATTTTTCTTTCACATCAATACTATAGTATAAAGCTTTTCCTTTGTCTTTTTGTTTAATTTTTTTTCAATATTAGTACAATTTTTTGTACTTTTGTATCCCCTCCCTGACCATTCCTAGCGTGAATAAATGAGCATGTCGGCAGAACGTACTGCACTTGCACAAAACCATGGTTTCTGTTGGATGTTTGGTCAAAGTTGCATCAGAACTTTGCCCATAACATATTTTTTCCAACACATGAAAACTACAGAAGGGATGTCGTCCCTAAATACACAACCTGAACCAATACATTCTGCAGATCTTAAAAGTTCATCTGTGTTGGTATAAATCATTATAAAGCAAGTTTAAGCTGTAATTTCCAACACAAGAAATTGGACTCACCCAAAATTTTCGACTGTACAAGGAATCCCTTGACAAAGACTGGAGTTGTACAGTCGAATCTTTTGGGTGAGTCCAATTTCTTGTGTTGGAAATTACAGCTTAAACTTGCTTCATAACATTTTGCAGATTAGTGCTATGATTATCATCTGGATTTTGCGCAGGTGCAGTATGTTCTACTGACATGCTTGAATCAGTAGGTAGCAACTAGCAATTCTTTCAGCCCAGGTGACACACCTTGTCCACATTTTGCCGTGTTTTTGCGGAGGTCTCCACGTAGGGCACGTTCCACTCGCCTGCCTTGGCGGTGGCGGTCTCTATCGTGACTTGTCTCTTGTCGAACAGGTCGCACTTGTTGCCCACCAGGAGGAACGGAATGTTCTCGTCATTCTTCACCCGCAGAATCTGTTCCCTGTGAAAATGACAAAGATGAAGACAACGTTAAGGCCACACCAATTTAATTTGTTGGTTCTCGGATTTTTTTCAGAAAAAATAGGAAGCGACAAGGTGAAAAAATTAAAAATAAAAACAGACCAAGGCATCCTATGATAGCCCCAAATGGCATGATAGGAGCCATGGAGTCAACATACCAGGCTACCTTTAATCAAACCTGAACTGCATTGATAGTGGAAAAACTGGAACAACTCTGAAGAGAAGGGACCTACTTTAACCATTGGGGCCGTTTATACATTACTTTAAGTTTTACCTGGCAAGACTGTCATGTCTGCAGACACCATGTATCAGACCCTGTTTGTTTGTTTGTTTGTTTGTTTGTTTGTTTGCTTGTTTATTTCTATTTGCACAATCATGCACATCGCTGAACAATGCTTATGAACAATTGAATGGCAGGATTCGAACCTGGGACCTTATGGTTCCAAGACGAACACACTACCTTTACGCCACACAACCCCACATGATCTAACTGAATCTACAGTATATCCTGACCTGAAGTCTGCCGTCGCTGCGAAGGACTCCTGTTCTGTGATGGAGAAGACACACAGGAAGCCCTCCCCACTGCGGAAGTAGTTGTCCCTGATAGCAGCGTAGTCCTCCTGTCCTGCTGTATCCAGGATGTCAATCTGTACCTCCTCTCCATCCAGCACCACCTTCTTCCTGTAGCTGTCTGCTTTGGTGGGCTCATAGTCTTCTACAAACTACGCACAACAATTACGATATAATAAATGATTGGACTCCTTTGGACAATGTACACATGTATAAGGCTGCAAAATGAGGAATTATATTGCCTTAGATTGCCAAAATATTGGAAAACGATACTAATGTCGTAGAATGCCAAAATCAATTCCAAAGGAAAAGAAGAAAATGTGAAGAAATGAAAATGAAGAGTCTATTATTCACCATACCATACTCCGTGTGTTTAGTCATTTGTTCAGCCTTCATGGCAAACTTTTTCAATTCGCACACTCACGTCAGTTTTGGGGTTTCCAGAGGATGTCATCCATATAATCAAATCAACATGGTTATGCCTCAGTACTAAAAATCTAGAGCCTGCCTGCAAACATTAAGCATAGGAAAATACAATGTGTTTTCTTTGGTTAGGTCTTGTTAAGTACCCCACCTACCTCATCATACATGAACTGCAGGGTGAGGGCTGACTTGCCCACCCCACCACTGCCCACCATGATGACCTTGTGTAGCGCCATCTGCAGAGGCTTCGGTTTGGAAGCCATGGTCCAACACTACGTCTCTACAGCTAAACACAACCTGGAAAACAATAAACAAACAAATAAATTATTGTTTTCATGTCTATGGAGGCTTCATTTTTCCACATACATGACTAGCTTTTCAGGTTCAGATACGCTTTTCTCTATTATCAGAAATGTTTGCCTGTAACATACTGTTACCATATATATATTCAACGCTGGCAGAATTTTTTCCCTTTCTATTGCAAATCAAACAAGTTTGGAATAAAAACTATCATAGCATACCGGTAGTTCTACTAACAATTGCAACCATTTCAGTTTGTACAAAATGTATTTCCTACTTGACTTCTTAACCCTTACATAATATGTAAATAAAACTATGAATTGAAAGATGATGAAAAACAATAAAAATTTAGCTATACATGTAGATGTAGTACCCTCAGCAGCCAGAAGATGAAAATTCCTTTCTCAAACAAAACTCTTTTCCTTCAAAAGGCTCAAGGAAAAATCAGTCCACTTCATCAACCTGTCATTTTAGCTGACCTCTCCTGCCAGTACTGACCCCATAAATATCACACCAATAAAGAAGTCATAAAAACAATGATGAGTTTGCAATAACGGTGTTCCCTCTGGTCCACCATAGCACGCCCTACTGACACTACCGGTACCTGGAATCACTGGAAATTCATCTAACTTCGCGGTGGTTTTATTTTTAGGAAGGAAAAAGGCGGTTTTCGCAGTGTTTGAAGTTCACACTTGAAACAATTCTGTTGTACAGTAGATCTATAAAACAGTGTTGCAATTTCGTGGTCAAAAATAAAACCACCACAACATTTATACACATCAGGGCTAAAAATTCATTTTTGGGAATAGGTGCACTGGTGCACCCAACCCAAAAATTTAGGTGCACAGAATTTTTTTGGGGGGTGCACCATATAAAAGAAAACCTAATTACAGATCTTACTGGTCCTCTGAGCTTAAATTTGAAATGAGGGCTAACTTCATAATCTTAAAAGTAAGTTACAACAAAGATTTTATTTTTTTTCTGACACTTAAATGTCAAGAATATCTTGTATACTACTATACATTTGGTATGTACAAAAATACCTACAAAAAAATTGGGTGCACAGCTCCAATTTTGCGTGCACTAAGGTGCAGTATTTCGAGCCCTGCACATACAGTAGATTACTTGTAAAGATCCATCTAAGGCTTACAAAAAGATTATTAGCAGTACAGCATCACTACAGCACAGTATAATTTTTCAGGGTGATGTTATTACTGGTCGAGGTTAATTACATAGGAATCTATAGCAAAGATTGTGTTGACTAAGCCCTAAAGACTATAAGCTTTGATTCAGATCATGTACTATCCCAGACAGCATACTGTGACTCATGTCTAGATGTAGGTTTGTTTTCGTGATAGAACACCAGACGTATAATAAATCAGGGCAAATTTAATCAGGCTCTTGACTACCGTAGATTCCTGTACGTTTGCAGGGACAACTTCACGGTAGGGGGAAAAAGGCGTTCACACAATCACAGTGTTTAACGTTTGCTGTGGGCACACAGAGCACATTACTGAACAAATGTTTACAGTGGGATGATTTTTGCAGTGGAGAGGCTAGTCAGTAGTCTTGTGAACATAAAAGTATTGCAAATATTTGCAGAATTACAGTATACAATCTTGCCTATACCTTGCATGATCATGACAGGTAATAATATACCCCTCCCTGATACAGTCAGATAGCTAATACATATGAAATATTGGTTTGAAACAAATTGGAAAAATTGGAAGGAGGCAATATGTTAAATTTCACTGGTCAACAATCTAATATTTATTTAACTCCTTCCTTTTGCCGAATTTGTTTATCATAAATAATACAAGTTAGGTGATTGAAAAGCTAAGTCAGCATGGAGAAGATTTTAAGTAGCACAGAATATTAATAATAAATAATATCGACAAAAGTGAGCAAGTATTCTTTTAACGTTAACGTTATTAAGGGGTCTTTTGTTAGTTTGGGAGTGTGGATAGCAGATAAATATGAAGACAGGAGACAAGACAAGGCTATGATTTATTGTTTTGTCTTTAACTTTGATGTAGTGACCAGTGCATTTCATTCCTTTTATTAATATCAAAAATATGTGATGTTCACTGATTCAAAACCATTTGTACCATTTGTACTTTTATTTTTCAGTGACAAATGTGGTTCAGGCAGTGTGCTTAGCACAATATACGTATGATGTCAAAATTTGAAAATGTACCAATCTTGTTTTTTTGGGCCATCTTATTTTTTTTCTGCCCTCTCGCATTAGATTTGGAATCTGCGGAGGGATGTCATCCATAAAATTTACTCGCTGTAGCCTATCCAGAAGCACAACATTTTTACCCCAGGCCCAGGCGCCATTGCTAGCTCTGTTCCAGCATATGTCACTATACATTATTAAGAACAACTCCAGACACAACCAATTATAACCAGACAACTGTATCCCCAAGTCTATCTGTGTCAGGGGAATTGACTAGAGGATAAGACCCTGTTCATACCAGACTTATATTTAGCGGTTTCAACCGGTTTTTCAAAAACCGGTTTTTATTTAACCTGGTGTGAACGCAAATTAACCGGTTTTTAGGGGTTTAAATCCGATTTTGAAAAACCACCTCGGGAGGTGGTTTTTGAGGGGTTTTTGTGGGTTTTTTCCACCGAAAAACCTGGTCTGAACGCTAAGGGTTTATTGAACCGGTTTTTTGCGTCATAATTCCGGGGTCACGGGGTCAGCATCCTGGCCGTGTGCGACCTGCAAGCTTTTTTGAGCGCGTTGTTTTGACCAACTTGAGTTCTTTTCCACTGTTTTTCCACGGTTTTTCTTCATTTTGCGATGGAATCAGCAAACGCAACCTGGTCGGCGAACGGGACGCTCCTGATACTTAGGTTGGAGAGCAGGAGTCGCCAAATTCGAAAAAGGCTAGGGGGGGGGGGGGCGAGGGCTCTACCGAAACAAAAATGTTGGAGGAGGCTGATTTCTTGAAGATAAAGGATCAGTGCCGCACTAAGGTAAAAAAAAAAACTGAAGACGGCATACAAGCAAGAAGGCCAAGGAAAACAATCAGAAGAGCGAGAGGAACGGTTATTCAAACTGCAGTCATGGCCGATTAATTGGATATTCACCGGACAGGATTTTTACAAAACCGGTTATCAAAAGTCTGGTATGAACGCTAAGGGTTTTAGCCGGGTTTTTGAAAAACCGGTTGAAACCGCTAAATATAAGTCTGGTATGAACAGGGTCTAAAAAATCAGCCAAGCTAAATTATTCATGTTGGAAAAACACACAAACCACTGAGATGGTAGAAATCAAATAATCCTACCAGTGACCAACTTGTGGGCTGATTCTATCACCAATTAGATTAACAGCCAAAAAGGAAGGTTGTATTTTTAGCTTTCAGAATTCCACGTCTACTGTAGAATGTAATGAATTTGTACAGATAGAGAAGGATGCGTTAGAATGGAAGAAATCATTTCAATCAAAGGAATTCTTAGGAAAAATGTTAAAAAGTTGGATAGAAAGTTAGAAATTAGGAAATAGACTTTGCATTCTAGTAAGTACACTGTACATAGATGTGATTTAGATGCAAGATATTTGAAAAGCTATAATAAATTCTACCCTGACACAGATAGAAGACAAATTCACAATATTAGATTAAATCTATCAGATTTAAATTGAAGTGGACATCCTCTTTTTCTGCGTGATGACACAGAGGAAATGTTTTAAAAGATGATTTTACAAAATATTCAACAGAATGTCTGATTCACGACCGACAGTTTGCATACAAGTGATAGCCAAGACTATGAATGATTTGCATATGTCTTCAAATAATTTGCATGTATATGATGTAAACAAAAACAGCAATCACTCCTTTACTTCAGTATCAGACCCCCCTGTTTTCCTGAATGGTTCGACCCAATGACTCACCTGTGGGATTTATTGACAAACCAGGAGGGGTCACCGGGCGGGGCCACAGACATGACAACACAGACATACCGCTTATCACAGACAATAAAGCTGCCTAAACACAGCCCAAACAGTCTGGACACTTCTTCTGCTACCTGTAATTTAACTCAAACCAAGATTGGGAAAGCTGCTATACTGTTAACCTACACGAGGGCCTGCATGGGGGTTTCCAACAACGCTCTACGTTAGTTACATTTTGAGAGCCTATTACATTGAATCCAGGAATTCAGTTTGTAGCTACAACACATTACGTAGAATCAAATGGTGAATTATGCTCTACGCAAAATGCGGCAATTACGCTCTACGTTGAATTAGAGCGGTCTGTCTACGATCTACAATTCTACATAGAATTAAAATGGCCAATTACGCTATACGGAAAAGGGCATGCAGGCCCCCTCCTTTTCCCTCATAAAAAAAAGCACCAGGAAAGTAAATGGCTAAATGCAGTACAGAACATATCCTACTTCCCAGGTACAGTGGACTCATTTCCCCATCTGGAATGCCTGAATTTCTGACCCCCCTATTGGGAGTAATGATTGAACACACCCCAGAGGAAAGGTGTGGGTGGAGGGTGGAAGGGAAGTCCTACATTCCAAGCTAACAAAAATTTGGGCACAAGTCTAATTGTCAACTATTCCATCTGGTTTTCTATCAACAACCTCATCATATAGTACATGTATCTTTACCAAAACGTGTTAAAGAATAAAAACAGGACATTTCAGCTTCATTTTCTCCCAAAACTACTCTATGCTACTAGTACTAGTACTCTATCTAAAATGTTACTCTACTCTACTCTAAAACATGTACAATGCTCAGTTATTGAATCAGTATTTGTTCAACTAGCTGCAAAATATTTCCAGTACTGTCACCAGTGTTGGTTTAGTTGACATGTTAAGTATGATGTCTGCCTTTTCGGGATTTTCCTGCTGTTACTAGTGTGTGTCCTGTCAAAATAAGCCAGTCACTCAAGTTCACTCAGTTGAGTTTCTTCCTGTATTTTGGCATAGAGTGTACTTACATTTTGAGCTTATACAGTACATTGTATACACAAGTTTAACTCATGTTATATATGCTTCCTTGTAACACTGTTACAGTGATCCCTAGATATACTTTTGGGACTGGAAGTTACAATAAAGGACTTTCATTTATTAAAATTTATTATAATATTAAGGAAAAACCTAATTGAAATCCCTCAATGGAGAAGCAACTATTTTTTCCTATACCCACTTGTATCATAAGGACATAAAACGTAGCAATAACTGTCAAACTCTCCCTTCCTCGTCTTCTCGATTCCAACACACACAAAGACACAAACAATAACACAGACAGAATACCTCAAATACAATGACAACACCTGGATTTACAGACAAAAGACCAACTGCTAAAATGGGGAAAAATCAAACTTCAAACAATCGCTGCACTTGGTTTCCTTTGTGATAGTTTATTCACTACAGTAGTTCCTCTCTTGGATGATAATGATTCATGATGATGTGAAGATAAAACACAGAATCAGGCCAATCTTGAATTATTTATGAAGCATTCAGTCCCAGTTTGAAGAAACGTGGACATAAAAAGATCAAAATTGTGACTGTTTATTTGTCAGTTGCACTACAAATATATGTTTGTGTAAATGAATGGAAACTGTTGATCTTGCCACCTGTGAAAATTGTGTTTTGAGTTCAATTTGAAATTCATATTAACTTCTGCTTTGTAACTAAGATTTGTATCAATGTACCAACCTAACGTTAGATGTGTTTATATCCAAAAGCTTATTAAAGAAATTAATGTTTGGATCTGGAATGTAGGATAGAGGAAGCGAAAGAAATTTATGTTATGTCAACTCAACATGTACTACATGTCCCACCCTAAATTGAAAACACACTTTTTAAACACTCACTACATACATGTATAACAGACATCGTTTTTTGTCGTGTCTGGGCTATAATAAATTCAGTATACCCAGGGGCGAACTGTTGAAAGAAATCGCCGTATAAAAAATCGATGACTACTAAAGCTGTCAGCCCAGGAGATGGATGGAGGAGGTCCCAGCCGAAATTATAATTCGGGGCTTCCCGTCCAAAAATTTGTTACATGTTTCCGAGTGGCAAACCGGAGGGGTTTCCTCCCAAGAAAAAATGGCGTTGTATCAACGGGTTTAACGACATTAACTTGGACAAAAAGAGTTCAGATGGTAGAGAAGAAGTCACTTAACACTACGGCCTACCTTAAATGGTCTGGGGGTCTGTGAAAAGTGATCCTCGGCGCCCTACATACAAGGCTACCGCAGAGCGCTCGGCTCAGCTCGGTCGGTCTCGTTACAGGAACCAAAATGGCGGAAGGGTGGGGCGCATGGCATCATGGGACCATCCTTTCCTATCCTGTCTTTTCCAATGATATCGCCAGAGGTCGCTGCTGTATGGTCCCTCCAGAAAATATTATGTAGCCTCTACCAGGCACCGCGGATGCTGGAAAAATGGTAGAAATTAGCCAAAATAAAGGGAACAATATACAGGGGAGTTAACCGGCCAGAGAGGGTACATTTTGAGACCCACATTGACCCACGTGGCAAAATGTACTCTCTACCGGACCAACTCCCCTGGCCCTGGCATGGTACGGCAAATACTACCGACCGTGAGCAAAAGTCCTGCTGGGTGACTAGTTGAGCCCGGCGCCGGGTAGAGCCTAGATGTCAGACCCATAGCACACTGGACACAGGATAACTTGCTAGTGTGCTATGGGTCTGGCACCCAGGCTAGGCGTCGGGGAACTTGTTTAGCCCCAGCAACGACATCTCGCCCAAACTACGACTGGATACCAGGCTATGAGATATCGGTAATCTCCAAGCAGATTCGGCGGGGCAAAGGGACTTTGGCTTCCTGTATCCACTGGCCTCCTGTATCCATCGTCCGTCCCACAAATTTGCCGCAGAACGGAAGAGTTCAAACATTAATTACTCTGACACGTTTTCGGCAGGAGTTTACTAACGTTACCTCCTGGTGTCTACCCGCACACTGTGGGTGATCGGACCGTTGTTTCAATTTGTGTAAGGCCGTATCACCAATGTTTTCATCAAACTTTTGGCAATGAGGAACTTTTCAGCACCAAGGACAGGACAATATCACCCAAGAAATCGGACCGTTGTTTTTCGTTACGTTAGGTCATTTCACCAATGCTTTCCTCCAACGTTTGGCAATTGAGGACATTTTTCAGCACCAAGGACAGGGCAATATCACCAAAGAAATGTGACCATGCCAAGTCCTGCCCTTTAGATGGTCTCACAGCCAAGCCAAGGCTATCAACCCCCTTTGAGTGTCCCATGGCCAGGCCTGTTCCAGGCTATCAATTCATTTTGAATGGCTACAAGACCATGGCCAAACCTGTACAAGGCTGTTATGGTTTGTATAATAGCATGACGCAATCACGCAACCACATGTGTTAGTGACTCGTTCCCAGGTTTCGATATCAGGGGCTAAAATAGAGATTTACCGAATCCCGGTATAGTGGAATATTTCGCTAACAATCACCCCTTGCATACCCCTCTTCTTGCTCGTAAGTTTATATTGTTCCGATTCTTATAAATTTATTTTTCTTTTGGACAATATGGGAGATCTTGATCGTCCTACGACAGAAGTACGAAGAAGTGCAGTACGCAATCATCCCCTATGCGAGACTCCTTTGAAACTCCTAGAGTAACATGCAAACAAACATGGCGGCCCGGTTGTAATTAACGTCAGTACGGCAGAATATCGGTCGTGCTCTGGAGTATTTAGCGGGATTTGAAGACTACCAACCTTCCGTGCACCGAGTTAAGAGAGCAGACAAGCAGAAGGGACAACCATAAACCGGGATGAAAACGTATATAATCGCGCAGACGACGGGTGTCTGGTTCGGTCAACAAAATCTTATATTGTGAATGCAGTAAACTGAAAGGAACGAATGAATGAATGATTGAACGAACGAAAAAGTGAAACGTGTCCCTTGCCTATGGCATGCCTACGTTTTCAATCAAGGAATGATTCCATGCACACGACTCGCACACAGTAGACTGTTGTTGCACGTCACAAATAGCCAGAGGTCGCTGCTACACGGTACATCTGCCGGATCGTGTCAATACGTTTCACCGACGTCAGGGCACTTTGCAGTGAATGGGACGCATATTTCCAACTCTATTTAAAACAAAGTCTAAAAACATGGGACGGTGAAACATATGTTGCTGTGAGTGACTTAATTTAGTATTTTGTACAAAGGTTCATCACAAAGGCCAGTTTGCAACTGCACTATAGTACTACAGTACGTCATAGTAACGTCAGCCACTGGTAAATGTGACCCTGCAGTTTGGAGACAAATCGCTAGAGGCCACTGCTACACCGTCCTTCGGCCAGGTTTCGTCCTGACGTTTCGCCGACGTCAGGTTTTGCAGTCAAAAGAACGACTATTTCACACTCTAACACTAATTGATTCTAACAATAGCAATAATCATAACAACACAATTTCAGCTAAAATCATGGGACAGTAAACCATAACAGGAAACTGCAATTTCGGCGGCGTTTTCGGGAATGTTGCTACGAAAGACACGCTACATTTACTATTCAACATGTGAACAAACACGGCGGCCCGGTTGTGTTTGGTGCGCGACACGGTAGGATTGGTCGTGAAACCGGAAGAAACTACACAATATATAACTTAGCATTTGAGTCACGTTTTATGGACATGTGTAGCGCCACACTGCGTGATCTGCATAAAAATCATCTTATTTGCATGTTCGTGAGATTTAAATGGTACAAATTACTCATTTGCATGTTTGTGAGACTTAAATGGTTCTGACCGCACAACAGAGTATTCATGGGCGAACCCCGTACGGGTACCAAGTAGTGCTGCACAATGCTAGAGAAAGGTGCAGACATTGTTCTGTGCATGGCATCTAGATGGAACCTGTGGTAAATGTTAGAGGAATAAGCCAGTTTTGAGACTGTAAAAGTTGAATTATGGTGCGTGTTCAGTCGTCGTAGATTTGCGCTTTGATACTTGTACTGTAAGTTGTGTAGTACTACAGTTACGTCATAGTTACGTCAGCCACAGGTAAATGTGACCCTGCAGTTTGGAGACAAATCGCTAGAGGCCACTGCTACACCGTCCTTCGGCCAGGTTTCCTCCTGACGTTTCGTCGACGTCAGGACGTTTTGCACTCAAGGGAACGACTATTTCATACTCTAACACTAATTAATTCTACAGAGTTAACAGAGCAGACAAGCATAAGGGACAACCATAAATTGGGATGAAAACAGATAAAATCACGCAGACGAATTGCACAGCGAATTACAACAATAACATGCATGTACAGTGCAGTGGTAGAAAATACGATTTGCATATGAATCACTGCACACACAATGCTAGACCATGCAGCAGCGACCTCTAGCGATTTATCACACTCCTCAGCTCTGTTGGGTTTTTCTACTCCAGGCATCTTGATCAGCACCAAGGTCAGGAACAGGCTTGACCGTGCGGCTTTTCAGAAGGATCTCGTAGCCTGGAAGAGCCTGACTTTGCGGCGATTCAGAAGGATCGAATGTTAACTGACCGTGGGGCACTCAAAGGGGGCTGATAGCCTTGTAGTTGTACAGGCTTGGCCGTGAGATCATCTAAAATGAAGTGATAGCCTGTATCAGCTGACTCAGCCATACACTTCGTAGCAACATTCCCGAAAACGCCGCCGAAATTGCCGTTTCCTGTTATGGTTTGCCGTCCCATGTCTTAAGCTGAAATTTTGTTATGATTATCGCTATTGTTGGAATTGATTAGTGTTAGAGTATGAAATAGTGTTCCCTTGACTGCAAACCTCCTCACGTCGGCGAAATGTCAAGACGAAACCTGGCCGATGGACAGTGTAGCAGTGACCTCTGGCGATTTGTCTGCAAACTGTAGGGGCACATTTACCTGTGGCTGACGTATTGTATATTCTAACCAAACTGATAGGAGCATGAGCAAAATAATTCATAGGATATTGTAAGTTTAAAACTATTCAAACAATTTTTTTTTCAATAAGGCCATGTTGATTTTATTATTTTAATAACATCCACGCGCTCACAAATTTTCGTCCGTTTCTAAAAAAGTTTTTGACCATACTGTAAATCATACAGAGCAGCTGCAAAATTAGCAAATATATGCCGAAGATTGCAAAGAAATATTGGAGAATGATACTAATGTCTTAGAATGCCAAAATCAATTCCAAAGGAAAAGAAGAAAATGTGAAGAAGATTCTATTATTCACCATACCATACTACATGTATGTGTTTAGTAAATTCTTCAACCTTCATGACCATATAGATTTCATAATGAAGGCAACTTTTTTTGACAAATTTTTTTTTATTCACACGATCGCATCAGTTTTGAGGCTCCCAGAGGATGTCATCCATATAATCAAATCAACATGGCCTAAGTACCAGGTTTTTGATCAATGCAATATTTTCAATGGAATGCAAGACAGAGAACCAAATGACACACACTGATAGGACACTGATCCTTTATTGTTTCTGGCACATCTTAGGAAGGATAAGAAGTAACACTAGCTGTCAATGCAGCTCACAAGGTTTCTCCAGAAAATCTTCCTCACCAAACCGACTTTTTCGTTTAACTGAACCGTGAAGCAAAGAATACAAAGTCTCATAAAATCGTCCACAAAACATCCATTTCTGTTTAGGCCTCTGTTAATCAGTTTATCCATATGCTACAGGATTGGTTAAATAAAACTCATACAATAAGAAAATTCAGTTTGTTTGCTATAGAGACCATTTATGTTAGGTACACAATGGTTTTTAGAATAATACCTGTTTTCAAATAGTATTTGATATACATTGTTAAACTGTTAAATGAATTTGCTAGACTAAGTACAACCCAGTTTACACATCTAGCACATATATGCTAATCACCCGTAGCAGAACTGTGCCATCGCCATAGTAACATATGTTGCTATGGGAATATGTAGTTGCTATGGTAACAATGAACTGATACAACAAACATGAATCCATCTAGATGCATCTTGGATGTTATACATGTACCATTTTTCCAAACACATGTCGGCATTCTGGTTTGTAAAATACATGTTTACCAATGTGATTAAAGATAAATTAATATATGTATAAATATATACACAACTTCGCAACCTAATTTAAATGCAGCGATATCTATATCGTAACACTTTTTATACCTCTATGAATGCTTGCTTCACAATCATTTTTTCTGTAACTCTTCAAGAATTATGCTACAAGCAAGATATTATATTTCCAAAACATAATCTATATATGTACACAGGATAATATGATACTGACAATGTATAAAGATAATGAACTGAAAATGAAGAAAAAAACACCTATTACGCATGTAACACATTATCCATATAGTTCAACAACTTACACAGCTTAAAGAGCTGGAAACATTTCTTGTCATTATCAACTTGAAGGAAACATCACTTCTTTATGTAACACTATATAAGCTTGTTTAAGTGATCGACATAATGCTTAATAGGACTTATTACTGACAATGGAACTCTCCTACCATCTACTTTCACTTCTTGATCCTTTGTTCCATCCACTTTCCCTTTTATCAGTGTTACATACTATTAGGTACACATCTTTTACATAAGAAAAAGTATAGCAATGTCCCTAATTACATTTATGAAGTAGTGATCCTGAAATTATTCTTCTAAGTCCAGTAATCGCCACATTGTATACTTTGCCACCAGGGCAAGATATATTTCTCGCAACTGTATTCTCTGATTTCTCACACACCCCATAGTGAACCTCACGGAACTATGTAGTCTGTACACTGTCCCTAATACACACCCTAAATATATCAAAATTGGGTTCTATGGGGGCCACCAAAATACTTTTTTTCTTTTAAAGGATACATTTAATGCTTATAGAATACAGCATATATACGGAGCACTAGTAACTCAAAAGAAAGCAGGTTAATTTTCACATTAGAAAAATATCTACCTCTAGACTAATGAAAGATATTCTAGAAGTACATTCTGTACTTTAATAATCCTCTTACAAAGTTTCTACACAATTACATGAGAAACACAAAATGCAAAAAGATCTATTAGGAAGACTTGAATAGCAACCATATGTTCATGGCTCTACTAACAAGCACATACTATTTATAATGATAAACAGTTGCTTTTTTTTTAAATGGCATTGACTTTGGTGGACTTTCTAAATTGCATGTGGTGACCAAAAACTACTTTATCAGAATTCTTACTTAAGTTAGCTGTTCCACCATCCACAACTTCTTTAAAGTGTCTGAAAATCAACAGATTCTTTCATGGTTGATGAGAACCAAACGGAAGTTACAGAATCAAATCTTTTTGAACATGGTTTGAAAACAAACCAAAGCGACCACTTTGCAAGATAAATAATAACTCATTGTTATAAATTAAATAGTCTTAACTCATATACACGATGTAACTTGCTACAACATTTTTGTTAAGTGAGGCAAATTAAGGAAAAAGTTACAAAGCAGCATAAATAACATAAGATTTATAATCATTTGCTAACACGCTGAGTTCAAAATATTGACTAGCTCGACTCATTTACAAGCGCAGCAGTGATTTCAGCTTGCTTGAGTATCCTTTATGGCTAAATTGGTAAATGATAATACATGAACATGTACTACAAAAGTGTACATAGCAGGGGCCAATGTGTGCACAACTCCTCACCACACATACACAGTCATATCATCAAATGTTAAATTCGACTTTACATTTACTGAAATCACTGACCTAGTAAATGTCTTGAAAAGGGAAAGAATATGTGAGCGATCCCGTAGTCATGTGAATGTATGCAGATGTACCACGTCTGCAGAATGTACTGTGCCAGCCAGAAACCCAGATTTTTCACAGATTTCGTTGGATATTTGGTCAACGTTGTATTGGAATTTACAGACAATATCTTTTCCGATAACATTTGAAAACTATTACAACCTTAGATAAGACATTCTGTCGAACTGCCATGCACAATACATTAGTACATGTTTTGCGCAGTACATTCTGCAGACATGCTTGCAGGTGTGTCCTAAGTTGGCCAGGCGTGTGCTCTGAGACACCTGTACAACAGCTGCAGCTACACCAGGTCCACAGGAGACACCTGTACAACAGCTGCAGCTACACCAGGTCCACAGGAGACACCTGTACAATACCTGCAGCTACACCAGGTCAACAGGTGACACCTGTACAACACCTGCAGCTACACCAGGTCCACAGGAGACACCTGTACAACACCTGCAGCTACACCAGGTCCACAGGAGACACCTGTACAACAGCTGCAGCTACACCAGGTCCACAGGAGACACCTGTACAACACCTGCAGCTACACCAGGTCCACAGGAGACACCTGTACAACAGCTGCAGCTACACCAGGTCCACAGGTGACACCTGGAAGGTGTTTTCCTTGGGAGACACCTGTGGGGGAACAGAAGCAGGGACTAGTGGTCATTTGCTAAAAAGATGGAAGGTCATTTGCTGTCAACTTAGATTGATATAACTTTGGATCAATGAATTTGCTTCAAACTTAGGATTGATAAATGGCCACAGCAAATATGAGATTTGGAGTGGTCACTTGCTAAAAAGACATACATGGACAGTTCTGGTAGTCATACATGGACAGTTCTGGACTCTTGTCCATAAATATCAACCCTAACCTTCTCCCCTTCTAAGCCCAGTACATATGTAAAGAACCATAGAATGCACATGTGGTGGTCATCCATAAAATCATATTTGTGTGACTTTTGCAATCAAACTGGACATGTGAGAGCTAAAATTCACATATTTATTAACGATTCTTAATTACCTGAATAAAAATGACAGCCTTGCCTCTCTTACCTTGATGTGTGGTGTACATGTACTTAATCTGTGTTAGTCCATGTGAACGGGTTACAGATTCAGTGATGCAAGTACAATGTAGAAAGGGGAACTACATACAAACAACTTGAAGTAAGTGCACTCAACACAAAGCTACACATGTATGCTATTTTATGAAATTACCATAAGGTATTCACAGATCCCAGAAGGCTATCGGTAGTTGTGTTTAGTGTTTTCCCACCTTTTTAACCGTTGAATTCAGGTTTCCGGCCTTAATGGCCTCCATAGCAGCTCTACGTGCGTTTACTGCATCGTCAGAATTTTGTGTACCACCGGAAGACGTCCGACTTTTCACCGCCATAGCGTGGTTGTAAGGCGGCGGTGGCGGTCGTGAGGGGGGTGGAGCTGGCACACTACTACCGTTGGAGGAACCGTTTGTTTGAGTGCTCGGTGGTTTGTCGAGGACGTGGCCTAACGAAGCGTCGTGGGGCTCGGGACTGGAAACCTGGACACGGGGAGAGTGAGAGGTGTACACACCCAAGCCATGCAAGGTTATTGCTAAGGTACGTGCCATGCACAGCAGATACAAGCAGAGGTACAGGTGGCAAACTGTACATACAGCATCTACACACAGAACACTGAACATTAAAACTGCAAGGGCTAACATTTCAAGAACAAAACAGTGGCAAGGGAGGCAATAGAAAATATCCTAAATTTGTCAAAAATATCTTTTTCAAGTCCTGTTTTAACCATTTAAAACTTGCTGCATTATGTTTTTTGCTGTGTGTAAAGCTCATCTACCTTTTGCCAACCTTCCCCATATTTTACAACAGACAGTTTTATACCACAGTAATGTGCAAAACAGTTGTTAGTGTTAGGGTGGTGACATGGATAAGGTGGGTCAGTAACAGCAAAGAGTGAATCAGCCATCGCTGTGTTGTGTACCCATATAAGATACAAACCCTGAAACTCTGAAGAAATGGTATTAGTAGAGCTGAGACCATTAAAACACTGGTAGATGCATTTCCATTCAAATGGGAAAATGATGTCACAAACTACATTGTACAGTGTCTTCTACAGAACTGGTTTGGGCGAAAACTTTTAACAATTGTATGAATTTGGGTAACAAATTTGGAGATTTTACACTACACAATACAATGGGACCTAAAGACAAATGTGGTTCATTCAAAAATTGTGATTCTTTTTAGCTACAGAGTAGCACGGACACAAACTTTTCCATTTTGAATGAATAATGTTGTCAATCTGCAGCAGCGGAGACATTTATCTTTTTATTCTTCCAGCAACATTGTCACCACCAGCACCACGGGAGATTCATTATTCATCCCCACAGCACCATAAACAAGTCTCCCCTGGGGGAGAATCATTTTTTACCCCTACTGATGGACCCTCGTAGCCAGCTGGGGAAGGTGGTCTCGGTGGTGCCTCATCGTTAGGATCGAGAGCACCATGCTCCGATTTCTCAATGACACGACCATACACAACTTTGTTGGTCTGAGGTCGGGGTACCTGAAAATGTTGAGAAGTTGCAAAACACACCACATTTCTTAACTTGACTTAGTGTCTATACCTTCTTAACTCTGTGATAAAGTCTATCAATTCATACCCTTCCACAGACAACTCTAAAACTTGACACAATATAAAAGTAATATCTGGACAATGTAAAGATTTAAACACTGTTTGTTGACAGAAAGATGGCCCCTACCTTCCGTAGTTTGACGGTAGCCTCTACGCCACGTATCGCCGTCATCAGCTTCTCATGTGGGTTGTCTGGTTCCTTCTTCGGCAGCGGTTTCAGCCTCCGCTCGGACACCGGTCTTAAGCCCGCCGCCGCCGCGGGACTGAAACTCTCGTCATCAGGATCCACCGGCTGCACGGTCTCCAGGTACTCTGACCTTGGGCGGTACTTTGTCTTGAACACGGACGCACTGCTCTGGGTCTCCGTAGCGAAATGGGAGGAGTAGTTAGCCGAGGCCGGCCTGAGTTTCGCTCCGAAGGCGTAGAAGCCTTGTCTCCGGGACCCTTCTTCTTGTGAGTCTGGTGGGGTGGGTTTGATGGGGTGGGGAGGGGGAACGATGAAGGCTGGTTTTATGTGAACGTCCAGTGGTGCAGCTGAGTTTGCTGCCGCCCACGGCGGCCTCGGCTCACTTTCAGTCGGAGATGCAACATTGGGGGGCGAGGATGGCTTGAGGGGGTGGGGAGGGTGGACAGTGTGATACGCTGATATGCCCTGTGGGGGGGTCGGGGAGGTCACCTTGTGATAGCTTGGGGTGAACGGGGGTGATTTGTGCATGGAGCTCTTGGAGAAGCTGTCACTTCTCTTAGGTGGGGCCGGCTTGTGGGCTGTCTTCTCCTCCTTAGACACGTCCTCCTTGTCAAATGACCGACTGAAGGGACGTGGAGCTGAGAAGTACACCGCTCTCTTCTCCGCTGCAGTGTTCCTGCGTACAGGCTCGTTCTTAATGATGGGCTCGCCAGTGTGAGGGAACACTATGACTTCCTTATCGGGCTGAGGCTCTGCAGGGGGTTTCTGAGGCCCTGCTCCATCCTCCTGTGAAGAGTCTTCCGTGGGTCTGTCTTTGTGCACCTGCTTACGCAGCTTTGTCATGTCTACATGAGGTCCTGCTTTGTTCATCGAACTTACTGAGATCACTTCTGGTTTTGTGTCTGCCCTCTGTATCTGAACCGGTTCTGATTTAACCTGTGGCTCAGGGGCTTTGTCGATTGATGTGCTACGTTTCCTCACCACCCTTTCCACAGGGATGGCATTGTCTGGAAGAACTTGGAAATTGGTGAGTCCGATGGACGACCTGTCAGGCTTGTGAGCAAACTTGATGTTACTCAAACTCACAAAACTCCTCGGCTCCGACTTTTTCTCCTCTGGCACTTTGCCTTCATCCCTGGAATCTTTACGCACACTTTTCAATGGCTCTCTCTCCTCCTCTCTAACTTTTGGCGCACTGTGTTCAACTGTTTGCTGTGGGGGTCTGCTCTCCTCTATGGCTGTCTCTTCTTCTTGTACATTCCCAGTTTCTTCGCCTTCTTTATCAAAGTCTATGTCCACAACTCTGGATTTCACATGACCTTTGAACCCGCGTACCGACCCCTCCAAGCTCACAATGTGGTGAGAGGGAGAGGACAATTTCTTCTCCTCGTGTTCAACTTCGATAAAAGAGCGAACACGCACCTGCTGGGGTCCTTCTTTCTCTCTCAGTACCACTTTCTCAGTGTCTGGCACATTCGTGTCTTCCCTTTCCTCTGATTGGCCATTCACTGCCTGTCCATTTGAAACAACCCTGTTTGATTGGTCCATTTCTACCCATGCCTTTGACTGGTCACTAGCCACATGTCCATTTGGAATAGCTTCCTTTGATTGGTTGCTAACTTCTGCAGTCTTTTGCTGTGATTGGTCGGGTGCTGCATTAGACTCTGATAGGCTGGAGAGAGAGCTAATGGAAGGGGAATCTGCCCGTCCTACTCCCACTTTCTCCTCGCTGCTTTCAGTTAAAGATGAAAGTTCCGCATCGTCTAATTCACTAGATACATTTGGAGGGGTTTCAACAGTGTGTTCAACTTCGCCAGTTTCTGGCTGTGACACAGCATGTGTTTCTTCAATCGTACGTGTCTCCTCTCTAATTTCTTTTAAGTCCAACTGGCCACTTCCGTGACTTACACTTGGAGATTCGTCCGAGCTGAAACCCTCTGTCAAACTGTCCACTGTCTGTGTCAGGTATTCCAGTTCTAATGGGTCTGACTGAGTGGCCTCTGATTGGTCAGATGTATTGACTGCTGATTGGTCAGGATAGGAACCGGCTGAATCTTCATTCCTCTTTACATCCTCTGATTGGTCAGGATAGGAATCTGCCAATTCCATAGTGATTTTTCTGTCCTCTGATTGGTCAGAGATATTGACAGTTGATTGGTCGGAAAAGGAGCTTGCTGATTGGTCAGAAGCTTTCCTGTCATCTGATTGGATAGTGCTCACAGTGACAAATCCTGTGTCGTCTGAGTCATCTCCACTGTCAGAATCTGCCTTCTCTGCACCAAAATACATGGAGGCCACATTGCCTTCTTCCATCTTCTCCTCTTCCTTAAAGTCAGCATCTATGCTCACCTCGGATACATCTATCGCCTCATTTACTTGTGTGATGGTGGGTTTCTCAGCTGTAACAAAAAGCAAACATTACAATAAGTGAGCTGCTCATTCTAGGACGACTGGTGTAACTTCTGGGTCACTCATAGGATCACTCTCATTTCTCAAAGGCAACATATCAACCAAGATCGCCTTTCAAAACTGCATGCCACAGTTAAACCCCATGCCTGACCAATCTGGCATGCTAGTAAGTCAGCATGGTAAGAGATGAGGCTTGAGGTAAAACATTCGGCCACAGCATCATTCATAAAATCTCAATCATGCGAATTGTAGTCAAACTCCTCCATTCAAAAAAACATCTCATGTTCTTCCTAAGAGAAAGAAAATCTACTTGTTAGACACAAGAGAGTCTTTTTAAAAAATCATTCTTTTGAGCATTATCTATAAATCTATTAGATGGCACAGCCAAACACAGTTTTTGCTGGTCAGTGCTGCTAGATGACAATTAGCAGCTCAGGTTATACACGTGTACATTCTGCAGCCCCAGCAAAAAGGTACCAGAAATGTATCTTTCCATGCCAACAATGTGCAGAACTCAATCTGTGTACTCAGTACATGTATTACCAGCTGCATGGTCAGCTCTCAGCTGCAGTCTCCATTCTCAGTCAGATTGGACTTTGTAATCTCGGGATATCGGGAAGGAAAATCAGCACCCTAGTCCTGTTACAAACTGACCTGGAAGCCACTGTCTTTTAAAAGAATGCCCTGCCTAGATCCTCCTTCTCTTCTCTTCAACTTTTAAGCTATTTTAACACAATTTACCCAACAAGATGGTTGTCTCTGTTTGGTTCAGTTGTTGCAAGGAGGTTGAATACAAATATTCAATTTTTAACCTTGTGGTTGTTATAAGGAGTTTCCAAAGTTCAACTGGCATTCATATATTAAGAAGTGGAAGCATTTGTTCTTTTGGTCATTTGGCTACATAAAAAGTGAGCTCCCTTGTAGCTCAAATGAATTGTACCCTGGTATGTTAATGTAAAATTTGATTCTGCTTGGACCAGTGTTGATCTAACAATGAACACAAGTCTTAGATAAAAGGCAAATAAGGTTCCTCACATGTCTCTTTGAACGTGTATCACAAAAAAGGGGAAGACTTAGTCTTTTACTTTCATCTGCCCATTTTCAAGCACAATTTTGATTACTAGTAAGTGCGTAGGTATAGTTAGGCCGCATTCATGGAAATATGTCTTAATGTCACCAACTGGTATTTTATAGATCCCACTATCCCTGTTTATTTATTTATTAATCTTGAGGGTCGCCCCTTCAGTTGATAAACAACTGATTTCCAAGGGGGCCCTGATAACTCCATAACTCCTGTCAAATAACTCCATTTTCCTCCTATTAAAGACTTCTTGCCAAATAACCATATCAATGGGGCTTAAACCTGTTATTAGTGATCTTTCACAGAACCAGTTTTTCCAGTGTGATGACAAGGCCGGTTCATCCCAGTTCACACAGGTGGGCTGTAACCTTTGACAGTACATTAAGAACCAGCGGAAGTTCTCAGTGCAATGATGCATACCTGGGGCATGTTTCCCACGACAAATGATGACCTCAGTCATCTCAAACATTTAGAAGCTTGATCAGCAAATCAATGTCAAATTTGTTGAACCAAGGAGGTTACAGTGGACACTATAACCTCCTTGGTTGAATAGTATCATCATTCCACACTATAAATATCTCGTTTGACTTTTTAATCTTCCTTAGCCCAAAATTATGACAATGAGCAGAGAGTTAATTATAAAAACTAATTTCCAAACCTGATGAATTCTTGGTGATTTGGAACAGTTCAGGCTACTTTTCCATAGAAATAAGGCTCTAATATATACAACATAGTGACACAAAGAATCAGTGTAGTGTAATAATATATAACTCTACCTACACATCAGGTATATGTTCTGTGCTATAAAATTCAACTATTAAGAAAGGAAGAATGAAATTGAATAAAAATCTTTTTGCAATTTTATTGCACATGATAATTATAAGTCTTTGTTTTCTACCTCTACATCGATATCTGCATATAATATATAAATATCGACATGCATACGAAGTATACCAAATATAAATCAATGTCTTGCCCACCCCTACCTTAAATATGGTTATTGGATATTTATAATACATGTATCTAAACTGTATCATCCTGTCCAGCTTTCAGTAAGGTTGCATGATATGAAATAAAATACTATATCTGATATGACCATTATTCAACATCTTCCTACCTATATTCACTGCATGCTTTTAAGAATTTGCTCACTGACGTTGTTACCTTCTGCTACTTTCCAGTTGATGAATTTTCCTTGCATAGTAACTATATGTACTTTGAAAGCCTGTACAGTTTCAGAATCTATATACTGTGACTATGGGTACTTTATAATTCTCTAGGAAGGTTTTTACATAAAGAATGTTAACAACACATAGATTTGCATAGTTTGCCTTCCTACATTGACTGCACCAAAGAATGGTATGTTTTTTTGGTATCCAATAAGATAACAACTACAAAATGGATTTCCTAGCTATAGCACCTTTAGCTTTGATAAATAAGTTGAGATATGGGATTTATATGCTTGGGTAGAGGAGCTCATATAGCGAGTAGATTGCAAAAAGAAAACAGGCTTGGTCACAGGACTGAAAACAGCCTTTCTGTGACAGCAGGCAAGTACAAAATTTTATATTCCTATGAGGCAAGAAAACTGAAAGTATAAATAATCTACAGTCACTATAGAACACACAGAATATAAACCAAAAGTGGTGTTGCCTGGCTAGAAATCGAGCAATGTTCCATTCAAAAATCATCTGTAATTGTGGAAGTCATTATCAGTAATCATGCACATCAAGCAAGAGTAGACATCAAGACACTAAAAGACGGTTTCATCAGTTGACCAATCAGCATGCACATGCATCTGTCAATCATTAGATGGCTTCATCAGTTGACCAATCATCACGCACATGCATCTGTCAATCATCTGGGAGGAACTGCATGCTGTAGGTGAACCACAACTCATTGTAGGAGGAGGCTCCTCTCATACTCATTTACCACTTACGGTATGTCACTAAAGATATTGAAAAAAAGGAAAAGAAAAAAATGAAAAACTTTCATGCCACAAATGTTTTAAAAAAGGTTTGATTTTTTTGCCAGTTTGTTTAAAACCAAGTGTCTAAAGTAAGGTAATAAGGCCACACCAATTTAATTTGTTGGTTCTCGGATTCGCCTCTTCGTTTTTTTCTGATTTGCAAAAAAAAAAAAAATTTGATACTGGTCCTGAATCAACTGAAAAATGCTCATATTTTGCCCCCAACAGTTGAGGAAAGTCCTTTTCTTCCTAGTTGTTACAGTTTTCCCATCTATAATTGCAGTGGTTTGATTAAAAGTTCAAAATTCAATGTTTAAATTTTAACCCAGCCTTTTGTGTTGACTTCATGGCTCATTCCGTAGCATTTAAGCCTATAATGGGATGCCTAGACCTGTTTTTATTTTTATTTTTTTTTCGCCCTGTCGCTTCATATTTTTTCTAAAAAATCCGAGAACCAACAAATTAAATTGGTGTGGCCTAAGCTGGGCTTTGTCAACAGTCAACAGAGTGAAGTTTACCACAAAATGTTTTAAAGATTTTGTTTGCTTGCATGCTGCAAGTCGTGATAAGTTGTCACCCAGAGCAATCAAAAATAAAAACATAACAAGACTCAGGTATAATAATAATCATAACCTCCTCCCAGAAGACTTGCAACTCTCCAAATTTTGTTCAGACATGCCTACTAACAGGTCTGATTCAGACTAGAAGATTCTACCTGGAAGACAACAGTACAGCAAAAAGGGGGATGGAATCTGAGAAAAGATAGCTTCTTTACTAGTCAGTCGACTGTAGACAACGTTGCTGAAATGGAATGCTGAGCAAGGTAAATAGCTGCAAAGAAGAAACTCAAACTCATTAAACGAAGAGCAAACAGGAAAAATCCTGAAATAAAAGAAGTTTAGTCGACATGTACAGAAACTCAACGTGGGTGCATGCTATGGCTCAGGAGTTGGGTCCACAGGAGAATCATGGGAACTGAGGCTGCCAGTCAGAGTATTGGGTGAGAGAGGATCATGGGAACTATCAGCTAAGCCTCTTCTCCAGAGGTAGTTCTCATATATACTGGTTTTAATATGATTGGGTTGAAGACTTCGACGTCGTCAGGAAAGCTGCCGGTGCTTTCCGTGTCCGAGAGGTCGCTATAATCCTCGTCCCATTCGGTGAACCAGCCTGCAATGCATGAAGGGATTGAGGAATGAGCACCTGTCAGATTACCCATAATTCTCCTGGGTCCCCAAAACAACTAGAAGGGCAAGGTTAAAACAAAATATGGATGACATTAAGTTTATGAGTAGTTAGAATGTAAGCAGGAACAAAAGCAAAAGCCCAAACCGATATTGTGTACAGCATTAGAAAAAAAAGCAGGCTAGCAAGTCAAAGACAGACAACCAAACTATTTTCTGATACTCATTATATAGTTTGTATAACTCCCTTTACTTCCTACACACTTCGTGTAAATGCTTTCCATAATACACGCCACATATAATAAGCTTCCATAATGTGATAAACACCACACTTCATAATTTAATATGAAAACTACACTGTTGCAAGTATGTGACATCCTAAAGATTCTACCAAGCACACAGCAATATGCACTTCCTATCAAGTTCCTTAGAAATCTCTTGCATTTCAAGAATTGTTTTCAACTTACCCAAAGCCATGTTTGGTACAAAAACAAATCATGCAATACATTTTCCATCACATTCTTCCATGCACAGAAGATGAAAACTTATAAGAAACTACTTAACTACTATAGCACTGCTGCACAGGTAACGTTACATGTATACAACAAGGGACATAGAAAAAAGAACTAAGAAAGGACTAAGAACAATAGAATACAGTTTCTTCTTCTTCAGAAAGTTCTAAAAGAATGAGAGAAAAACACTTTTTGATAACTACAAAATGATTTGGTTTATCCCTTAAAAGTAGCAGAAAATAAATTTTCCTTGTATCTCCGTGCCAGTTTTTTTGTTGTGAAGAGCTAAAAAATTTGAAGGAGAATGTTCGAATGATGTCTACTGCACAACAGTATATAAAAGAAATTAAACTTTCTTATTCAGCATTTCTGTGATCATCTTTCACCTTCGGCTTCAGGGCAACAATGACTCGTCATCAACAGCAGTAACAGCTGTAGTATGAATCAGAACCAGTAATTGTTTTCTGAAGGTGACAGACAGTGAGGGAAACGTCTGACATGATACAGTCTCTTGCCAACCTTGACTCAATTATTCCCAGATATACGACACAAGAGCTAGAACTTAGTAGAGTCAGACTTACTGGCAGCTGAAGATGCCTCTCCGTACTCTGAAGGAGGAGCCAACATGGCAACGGCTTCATCTTCCTCTTCCTCCTCCATCTTAACTTCCTCCTCTCGCGGGGATGGGGAGGGGGGCACGTCAGGAGGAGGGATGTCGGGCGGCGGCGGGATGTCAAAGGTCGCAGGTCGGAATTCCAGGCTGAGGTCGCCTGGGGCAGCATAGCTCATGGGTCGAGGCGGCTTGGCCGGCAAAGTGTTGTATCCTGTGGTCAGGCAATGCATGTTAGAAAATATCACAACCATTTTCTATATGAAAACCTATGAAAGGACTATACAACACCAACACATAACTTCTTCAGCTGACCTTTCAAAAGAGATGAGGTAGCTTGTTCCAGTTATCTTGGTTTACAGAATGTTTTTCATCTACAATAGTTATAACTGTTACAACAACACCATCAGAGTCAATGTACCAGAAAATTCAAAATTTCCCTGTTATTTTCATGTGCAATTATTAAGAATATGGGGCAATGTCCAATAGACGGAAACCCTTTTTCCTGTCCAAGCAATTTTAGGCTTTGATATGAACTCTTTAAGTCCCAACTCTCTTGTCCAGGAGCAGGGTTCTAGTTGCTGAACCAAAACATACTACCGTGGCACATGTAGTACAATTGCATCTTCGTTCCTAATAACTTGAAGTTCTCTCTTCTGCTTAACTACTACGTATACTGCTTGGTAGAATTAATAGCCAAGGCTTATAAACTGATAAGTATATGACCTCTGATGTTCATGTCATCCTGGTACAAGTCTCCATCCACCACCTCAGGGGACCTGGTCCCCGGGGGAGGGGGCGGGGCTCGTCGCTTGGATCTCGGCAGGGTCAGACTGTCACCTGTAGGGGGGACAAAAAGGCCTCTTAAACCTCATGTTGACGTTTGATGTCTAAAATAAAGCTACAAACTGTATTTGTACATCTACATGTGAAAAATCACCATCATCATCAAACAGCCTCCAGTTTAATTCCGGACTTCCAGTTTAATTCCGGACTGGCCTCCCATATCTCAGCCACCTTACACCCTGATGGGCTAAAATTGCAAACTATAGGTAAAAATGATGTAAGAAATACGTAGCCACCATCGATTGCCCCCTGGGGATTAATCTAAATTTGCAACATTATGCATAATTATGCATAATTATGCATAATTATGCATAAGGGTTTGAAGGTTATGCATAATTATGCATAATGGTCAAGAGTTATGCATAATGCTTCAAACAGTTATGCATAATTGTTCATAAGGCTTCCAAGGGTTATGCATAATTATGCATAACTGTTCTCAGGCTTATGCATAATTATGCATAACTGTTCTCAGGCTTATGCATAATTATGCATAACTGTTCTCAGGCTTATGCATAATTATGCATAATAGTTGGAATTTTCCAAGTTACGCTCTGTTTACCATTGGTTTTGCTGTTATATCTGTTGTGTTGTGTTGACTGTAGTTTGTTTGTTTGTTTGTTTGTTTGTTTTAGGATCTCCATCAGTGTGAATTTCACACTACTCCTGTCCGTAGTGAATAATCAGATAAGTACTAGTATTTGGACCATCGCACACCAGAGCATGCCCCTTCTCTTTTTCAAAAGGTGTGGTTTGTTACAACACTACATGGACTCTTAGCTGGTGAGTTACACTGGCCAAAGGGTGGCCAAGGTTTAACTGGCCTTTCTTATTAGGTAGGTCAACTTCTCTCTGTTTGTAGACCCCGTTCACCTTCAAAAAGATGGATCCGGATTGACCACAGACCCCGATCGAAATTATTGAAATTCAGTCAATCCAGATCAGTTTTTGCAGTGTGAACACTCAAATCCAGATTGATTTTCTCCCATCCCGATCCAAAAGTAATCCACCTCGAGGAGGTAGTTCAAGACACTTGCGGCGGGATCAGGCGTAACCGCGAGTGTGAACACAAAATGGATTGGCTTCCGATGCCTGGTGTGATGCAAAGTACCACAAAAATAACCGATCAGCCTATAATATCATTAGACATGGACCTTGTAAGATGCTGAGAATACATTGCCAATCAAGTATGAATAGAAAACACGCAGTTACATGTTTTCCCCCAAGTTACTAACTTTACGCTCGAAAGTTGAATGGCGAGTGGGATCACAGTCTTTTTAGTGAATGTTACAACCCACAAAATATCAGCCTTCACGCAACGGGAGCTAAATCCTGGCCACTCAAACATGTTCACAGAGGAAATCAGTCCTATCTGGCAAAATAGATCCTAAAAGGATATAATTTGTTGAAACTGTCACAGATGGCCTAATATAAGCTACTTCTAATACTGCCCTAACGTTAAACTGTTACATCAGATGTATTCGTTTTCTTCTGTCGTTGGTCTATATTTCTGCCTAGATTCCACGTTGTATAAACTTTTTGAGTTCCTTCTTAAGCAAAATTTCTGGCGCAGTTGCAGCGGTTCTGGCGTGGTCAAGATGATGGGCAATCTGCATTTGAAATGCGGTGACTTGAAACACACAAAAAAGGCAATTTAACTGCAAATCTAAGTGTTAGCAACAAGGATGTAGTGTTTGCCCACACAGCTGAGCAGCATATACATATTGTATAGTCAAATTTTTATAATGGAGCATTGGGTTTTTCTCTGCTGCATAGAAGTTTACCCTTACAGTCATGTTACGAGAAGTTTCTAAACGGGAACAAACTATGCGGCTGCAGATGTCTTACTGAGGGACGACTGTACTGTGTGTGCAAGATGTTGGTTAGCTTGAGGAATGAATCCCCTTCAATTTATACCTCTAGATCTGGGAGGAGGTTTGAAACTTTTTACTGAGCACAATGCTACTAAAATTGGCTCACTTTGCATATTGATTCTGACAAGAGTTATCCTACAGGTATGAAGTGGCACAGGGAACAATTTTCCTGCAGCCTTTTTGTAGTGCCCATTCATGCTCTCCATGTTATGAAGGACAATCTTCCCTTCCCCCTGTGCAGTGCTGAAAGCGTTTACCATCATCCAACATGGTAGTCATTTTTGAATTACATTGATTCTGGTAGTTTGGTACAAAGTTTCCAATAGTTGTCAGAGAGTAGATTCTATTTTATTCAACTGGAAGAAGTGAAAATTTCATGTGCATTGTATATGCCTCAAGAAAGGCTTCACATGTCTTAATTACACGCTGGATTAGCCAGCTAATCCTTGGGAGACCCTCACACTCACAGTGCAGTTGGGTGGACTCTGGTACAAATGTAGGCCCTCTGGTCAGGGGATAAATCATTTAGCAACACCAGAAGCCAGACACATGCTGTTTGGGGACCACCTCTATTTATTCTTAGGAGGTCTCCTGATACCTCCTTATCTAGGGCAGATGAGGCCATGACAAGCAAGCCCACAATTTTCTACCACAGTTGCTTCTTGGAGATCATGTTACAAGCCAACCCTAGCATGCTAACCAGTAGTAGGCATTTTGTTGGTCTACTAAAAAGGTTACGAAAAATTGCAGAACTTTTGAAACTTAAAAAATCACTAGTGGATGGGTTATAGTATTGAAAACTAAACTTGTAAGTAATATTTTCATAATTTACCAAGGATATACATTTTGTAATGTCCTTCTTAAAGCATAGTCTTGATGTCAGACTGTTTCCAGTATTTTAAACACATTGTCTAGTATACAGTCAAACTTGTAAAAGTGACCACCTCTCCGTGAATAGTTTCATCAGGTTAGTAAGTCACTGAGTAGAGAGAGACTCTCTTTACACAAGTCTTTTATTCAACATTTCGGTGACTGTCTCTCACCTTGGCAACCGTGGACCTGTTCTCTGTCTTCTGGGCCATCTGGTCATAATGACAGCTTTTTCTCATTCCCAAATTTTACGGCATACATGTATGTTGTAAGACAACCACTTGTCCAATGCCACCACGACTGGCACTATATTTGAGGATGCACATCATGGCTCAACCTCTGCATATGACGACCATGCCATTTTCAAATGTGGCAGAAAACGTTTTTTGATGATAGCTAGCAAGAAGTCTTGATGGAAGCGGCCAGTTTGCCATTGATTAGACAGCATGGCCATCTTTGTGCAATACAAAATCAGGTACCAGCTGGGTCACTTTGGGTCAGCAGTCTAGAGTAGAGTAGAGTATTGTAAACTGGGTGGGAATTTTGCTGAGGTTTTCTTGGCTTTCACATATCTCCTCGTCCTTGCCATACTTTTTGTATAAGAAGACCACTTTTCCTTGGTCCCGAGTGCTCGAAAAGTTACAGCTGTTACAGTATGTACCTGTACATGTACAAACGTAGGTCAGCTCTTCTGCCCCATGTCCAACAAGGGGCAATTGTACATTTTGTAATGCACACACATACTGGCCAGGCACATGTAAGATAACTACATGTATAATTTTTATGTAACTGTAAGGCAGATTTGGTTCCTCAGGAATAAGGCAGTAATATGCTGGATTCCTCCCTTGCTTGTTTACTGAAGCACTCCACCCTGGCAGCTAGGGTAACACAAGTGTAATCCTCTTCCTCTGACTTCTAGCAGTAGAGGTCGTCACACCAAATTAACACTCAAGTCAATGATTGGCCAGGAGTTTCCCCACTGGACATCCATGTGTGGAGAGAAACTAGGTCACCACAGGTCACCCCTATCTCCTTACACATCCCTAGGCTGGCCTGTGTGTCAGAGCTGCCCAGGCAGTGTCTGTAACACTAACTTCTTTAGTCACCTTGTGAGTCATTCAAATTCCACCAACAATTTCAACTTTGTGGGTAACTTCACATGGATCATTTGAACAAGGAGGTTAACATTAGAAGGTTCATCTTTAACCTCCTTATTTAGGCCACTGCAAGTAATTTCTATAAACCCTCATCAACATATGTATATACATATCATTGACATTGACATTAGACATTGGTGGTGGTGTCAGACAGCCGATACTAGAATAAAGAAAGCCCCTCTTTTCACTGATCCTAACCACCAGGTCAATATTACTGACTGCCCAACATAGTCACTCTAGAGTTCCTCTTTAGACGGTGTGGTTCCCTAGCCTGGGTGCCAAACCCATAGCACACTGGACACAATATATCTCAGTGAGCCAGTTGTGCTTGCCTTCCAGTGTGTTCAGTGAATTCTCCAAGCAGATGTTAGGCTACAAAATTGTGATGTTTTCTAGCTGGGTGAGATGCCTGTATCCAGTGTCTAAAAAAAGTAACTTTTCAAGCATTTGTTGGCCTAGAAAATTGGCCTCCCTCTAACTCATTTCTAGAAGTTTCCAAAGTGTGGGAGGCCTGGATAAAAGAAATGAAAGGCCACAGGAAAAATTGCTTTCCTTTGATGAGATTATTACTATTAGAATTGAAGTCAGTCTGCTGCATGTTGGGTAGCCTCAGCCTGTGCACACAGGATAACTTTCAGCCTAATGTGCTGTGTGTCTGACATCCAGGCCAGCTTTTGGTGCTGTCACTATTCTTTACAGTAAGTTTATTTCAGCAGATTCACAGAAAATTAGACAGAGGCTGGGATTGATATACATTTTGACATCAATGTTGTCATAAAGTGATGAATAGAAATTCTTCAAGATGCAATTCAATAACTCAGAATTTCAGTTTCCTCTGCAATTTCTATTAGTATGAAACAAACTGATGAGGTGTGACTTCACGAACCATGCTCACTGAGATACTTTGTCTAGCCTGGGTGCCAAACCCATAGCACACTGGACACAAATAAAGTACCTCATTGAGATACTTTGTGTCCAGTGTGCTATGGGTCTGGCAAACAGGCTATACTATGTCCAGTATGCTATCGGTTTGGCACCCAGGCTACACGAAAGCTGGTTCACTGGGATAACCAAAAGGTCAGACTATCCTTGGAACAACAAAGACCTCACTGGTGTTCAGTCCCAGTGGGATGTCTCAGCACACTCACTCAGGGCTGGCATGGCTGGGGTTAGGCTGAGGTCACAGAAAAGAAAGGTGCCATATCATATGTCATTGAGTCTCCATGTTCTCAATGTCAGGCAATCTGTTCTGGTACAGGGAACTGGGAAGAGTACAACTATAGTTCACCCTTTAAAGAGGGGCCTGGCAAGGGGAGGGGGGGGGTCCGGACAACGCTCTACGCTGAATTCGGAAACCCTCGATTACGCTTTACGATAACTTCCAAATGGCTACAACGCATTACGTAGAACTAAAACGGCGAATACGCTATACGTAGGAGTAAAACGGACAATTACGCTCTACGGAAAAGGGCTTACGGGCCTCCTTTAACTTATTATAGGACCTACATTATAAGGCAAGTTGGGTTTAAAATTGCAGAGATGGGAGGTCAGTCCCAAATTATACTGGAGAGTGTTTCCTGCACACTAGAGCAAGCTGGAAGATTTGATGGCTATGCCAAATTTTGTACAAAAGGGGGTTCTAGGAATACCAGACGAGTATATTGAGAATGTGTTCACTTAAAAAACAACTTCAAAACAGTCAGGTTTTTTTTTTATTACTTGTATGTCTTTCCACGTTTGTCTTTCTACATTTCCTGTTCAGAACAACATGCCCCCAAGGAAATTACACGACAGCCCCCCCCTCAGTTAGCACTTAAACTCTGGGAAGGAAATAGTGTTCTGTTGTACACAGTACAGGAACTTTAATCTGCAACTAAATGTTGCAGTGTGTTATATCATTGTTGGATATTAGAGCCTCGCCTTATAATTAGTAACATAATGCTACAGTACAAGCAACATTCCAGTCAAAGGTTTTGGAAATAAAATGCTGGCTCAGAGATCCAGCCCCCAGGGAGCACTGTTTGTTTAAGAGGATAGCCATTTCACAGCCATGAGACTTCCAGCTATAATAGATATGGATACTAGACTAACACGCTCTATGATATGGCAAATCAGATTTGAAAGGAAGGGTTGGTGAAATTGTAGCCTCCACATCTGACCAGTGTTATGACATACATTACATGTAACATTACTACACTGATTGTTACCAAGGATAGCAAGTGGTCATAACCAAGCAATGACAAAAAAAAGCATGTCTCAGAAATAAGCTATTTGAGCTGTGAACCATCCCGAGGCGGGCCTAGTCATTTGAAGGGGAAACACACTTCTCCATACAAGTACAGGTACATGTAGGGAAGGCCCTGTGTGCTTAACACAAAATGCGGGATATGGCAGAGCTTTTACTGTATTAGCATTAGAAGAATGTGGAGACTTCTGAGTCACTCTGCTATTTTCATTGACAACCCAAGGTGTTCTTCAGAGTTCTATCTCAGCCAGAGGGCAGAGCCTGCATGGGAGGCTTTGATACAAATCAATCTGTCATGCCCTGTTACCAATTAATCCTTAAGTAAATACATGAAACAGCTTCTGGTTTTTCATGCTGCTTAGCTGCTGCCTATCAGGAAACACACTTCTCCATTCAACTTCAAGTACAGGAAGGCCTGGCCCTCTGTGAAAAGGTGGGATTATTGGCAGAGTTTGGCATTTAGCATTTAGCAGAATGTGGAGATATGACTATGGAGAAATTTTTTTCCCTTATCAATAGCTTCTACATGTGTGTACATGTAAGGTATAATTTCTGAACCCTTACATACAGAGCTCTGATGGAACTGGTGTTTCATACCATACATGTAGATGACTATTGTTCCTATTGGGTTCTAACTGCACAAGCTAAACTTGGTACAAGACTGCCATGCAAGTTGCAATAAAGTCAAAGTTATCGAAGGCTTTTTCAACTGTGTTAGGTTAACATAAAATTCCCTTTCAAACCTCTGTCACATAGTCGAAATACAAGGGAAACACAGGGGAAACACTCTGGACAGAAGAGGGTAAGTTTCCTCTGTGTGTCCTCTCCTTTTTCCCTCTTCAGAGGGTCCCTAATGTTTGTTTTAGAGGAGGTATAGTGGAAGTGTTTCCAGTGTGTTTCCTTCTCGCCAATTAGAGACTGTGTTTCCAGTGTGTTTCCTCTGTGTGTCCTGGTAATTAATCACTTCCAGGAGCAGAGCCCTGCAAAGCTGAAGGACAGCAGGCTCCTGCCTTATCCCTGGGGCTTGTTATGGGTGAAAAATCAATTATCCATGCACTGCCAAGGCATAGACAGAACAGTGAAGGAATGTATAGTGGTGCCATGACAGACCACCTTACCATGTGGTCACACAAGTCACATGATACAGACTATCATTTTTGTCCCTTACTGTGTGTTCTAAGGAACTAGAAGGACCAATTCTCTTTCAAGGCAATGCATACCCATCCAGATACAGGTTTAGAAACACTGGTGATAGAACACAGTTACAAATGTACTTGATTTATGAATGATGGATAGAAATTCTGCCCCTTGTACTCCTTGTATATATATATATATAACTACAGGCAAAAATTTGGAACAATGAAGACATTGTTTCATTTTGTATATATGTAGGCGAGGGGCTGGAGTCTGTCTGATATTGCAACACAATTTCTGAAAATATAACAGGTGTAAAAGGGGAACGAACAACCGGTACCTCAGACTGTAGACAGTTTTAGGTCAGTCAGGGCAGCTTAGGGGCCTTTGGAGGTCAAGCTGTCAAATGTTGCAGGGAAGTAATTAACACTGGTCACTGGCTATGCCTGATTTTCTGCTCCAGTCAGAATCCTGTGACAGCTCCTTGTGTTTCCATGGGCGGAGAAGTTGGTAATGGATTATCTATATGTTTCCTGTGTGTTTCCTTCTGTCCAACAATGGAAACATAGGGGAAACACATTCTAGTGTGTTTCCACTGTACGACATAGGTTTGCGAGTGATTACAGTCTTCATGAATGGTGGTACTCACATGTTAGAGACAACCATAAAAGTCTCTCCATGTTTGTTGGTTGTACAACAAAGACCTGATCTTACTGTAACACATGGGCAAAAACCTGATACGAAAACTGTGTGCTCAAGTGAGCATACAAAAACTGGGCATGTTGGATTATTGTCAAAAATCTAAATCAATTAAAAGTTCTCCCAAAATGGACGTGCAGGTTACATTTGTGGACCTCACGTGTGCCTTTAATACAATAGGCCATGGCGGTCTCCTCCACAGTTTGTCATGCGTAGGGATAAGACACGACTTATGGCGGCGTCTGAACAGTTACCTGAGCAAAAATATTGTGTTCAATGCGAGAATTGGGGAATGAGCATCTCTGCAGCTAAAGCCATTCTTGCAGGCACACCTCAGGGGGGAATTCTGTTACCAACAGGCAACACCCTTCATCATAGCGATTAACAACCTAGACTCTGGGATCCCGCCCAATGTCACACCTGTGAAATATTCCTGATGGCATCTTTACCACATGTTAGAGACAACTGGTGTGTTACGCCAAAAGGCGGTTATACCGGCTATACAGATACAGATACCAGGACAAATGCAAACTATTTAAGTCTCACTGGACAGTGTTGACTCATGGGCAAATTCATATTTTTGAATGAAGGCGAATGCAAATAAGGACCAGGTGACATGGTCATCAGTTGCCGTCAAAATTCAGTTATACCCCCACCACTTACATTTTGTACCTTAAGGGGCGAAACCGTTGAGAGGGTCTCTTTATAAGCTCCTTGGAGTAGTCGTCAGATTTACACAATGTCATACTATTAGGTAAAAGTTGATGTACAGTTTTCGTGCACTTTTGTACTGCATGTACAGAGTTTCCATACTGTCAGGTTTTTGCCCATATGTAAATTGGGACTTTTGTGGACGGTCAGACGGCTTAAGCTTCCTGCTACGTAACGGGACTGAGGATGAGGAGAAAACAGGGTCTTTGAGCTGTTGCAGCTGCAAACATGGCTGGCACAATCTAACTTTGCAAGCATAACAATGATATGACAGCAAAACCACGGTGTAACTTGGAAAATCCCATGTGTATTATTACGCACTAAGAACTATCATGCATATTTATGCATAACCCTAAAAACACTTATGCATAATTATGCATAATTATGCATAACCCTGAGAACAGTTATGCATAATTATGCATAACCCTAGCAAGCCTTATGAACAATTATGCATAACTGTTTGAAGAATTATGCATAACCCTTGACCATTATGCATAATTATGCATAACCTTCAAAACCTTATGCATAATTATGCATAATTATGCATAATTATGCATAATGTTGCAAATTTAGATTATTCCCCAGGGGGCAATCGATGGTGGCTACGTATTTCTTACATCATTTTTACCTATAGTTTGCAATTTTAGCCCATCAGGGTGTAAGGTGGCTGAGATATGGGAGGCCAGTCCGGAATTAAACTGGAAGTCCGGAATTAAACTGGAGGCTGTTATCACCATTCCAGACTTCCAGTGCAAAATTATGTAACACTAATGGAGATTATAATAAAACAAACAAACAAAATTGCACTTTGTTACAGGCAGACTAAGAAAGATCTTAAAAGTAAATGTGAGGAAAGAATGTGTTCAAGAAAGTTGACAGAAATAAAAACAGAGCAGCAAAGAAAAAAAAATACTAGATGAGCTCTTGACCTACAAAAGTTAAATTCTGTAACAGTTCATTACTTATTTTATAACAGAGGAAATTAACAGCTATGTTCCCAGTAATCTTCTACCTGAATTGAACTCAATGCTGGCCTCTGCACCAGGAGATGATGCCTGACTGTCTGCTCCGTGGATAGTTTCCCTGGTTGGGCTGGCCTCTGCGGCACGATAAGGTGCCTCCATAGCTGCAGTCTGGGGCGGCCTTGGCGCAGGCTTCCTCCTGTTTCTCTCCAACGTGGTGTCTCCTCCCGCGTACGAATGTCTCCAGTCCGCACCAGGCTTCGACGCTCCAGGGGGTGGGGGAGGGGGTCTCTTCTTCCTCCTCTCCACCACCTCTACAGGGGGCTGGGCACTTGTGGAGGGGTGATCGCTGAGGGGTGTCTGCGGGAGGCTGCGTGTGGGGGAGGGGGGGGACTGGGTGGAGGGAAAACTGGTGGAACGAGCGTACTGGTGTGACGATGACTGAGATGCTGAGTCTCCGAGCTGTGAAAGAACAAACTTTGGAAATTATTTCATTTGTACAGAATTCAGTTAGCATCTAGAGCACCATATACAGACCTTACGCTTTAAGATGTACCTTGTTGGTACATTTTAGGAACACCACGTTAACACCATTGGTCTATGATTTGAAGGCATTCGATTTATGTGACAATCAATATTGAAAGCCCTTTGCACCATGACACCAACTTGGTATAATCATGAATAATTGTTTCTGGAACATTCTGTTCAAAAAGTTTTTGTGAACAGTAAAAAAATTGGCATATAATACAAGTTTGACACCATTTTTAAGTTGCAAACCTTGAAGTTCTTTCGACCACTTTGCACCACCTTATTTGCATGTGAGTTTTTTTAACAACTTCCCTCACCTGGCAATGAATGTAACAGATAGTAGGTGACCAGTTAGTACAAGTTAATACCATGCCAGTGACTATACTGAAACCAATACTTGGTGCCACCTGATATAATCATGGTGTTCACCTGATACGGGATTTCTCCAGAAACTGTTGACCTCCTACTCTTAAATCCCTATAAAATACAGTTAACATCAGCACAGACATACAACACATACTTAAGATGGTCTTAGTAAAATTTTTGGTCCCTTGGAAACCTCATGATTCATACATATTGTGTATATGGCATAGATGCATTGAAAGTCTGGTTAGAAATGGACAGACCAGGATTCTAATTTATAGGACCAAAAATTAACAAAGTCCATCTTATACAAGATGTATCACACAGATACACACAGATGTGTATTCACCATAAAATGCAGAAACAACAATTATTTCTAGAAAGTTTAAAGTTTACGGAAACATACTTCACTGGAACATCAGAATTAGAATAGACCGATGCCCAAATCCCACCCACCTCTATCGAAATGACAGGAAAATGAAAATATTTGACAGACATGCAGCTACTGTTTCATTGGCCGAACTGCTAATTCCCATGCTCTGATTGGTTGAACAGCTAATTGTGATGGACAGTCAGGATTGGTCCATTACAGTACCATGATGGCAGGCTTGTATTGTTTTGTGGTTTTGTGTACAGTATAATGCAGTCTCTGCAAATCAATGGTGAATACGCATCACAAAGTTTTCCAGATCTGACGATCACATTGATTGGTTCTTATAATCACCTTATACTCCACCTCCCCAGTGTAAGAACCACCATCTTCACCCTGCGTTAGAGAGGTAAGGGTGCACAGCTACATGTAAGATTCAGTGGTGCAGGGAAACGCAGTTAGCAATTACAATGATAGGATTAAGGTAGCAGAACACAGTTTTCGCCCTATGGGGATTCCTATAGTTAAGCACCTCGAGGTGACTCACTTCAACGCGGTAAAAATTATAGTAGGGTGCACTATTGAATCACGGCCAACTAATATGTTGAAATATACGGTATATTCTACAAAATAACTGAAAACCAAAAAAAGTTATCGTTTTTTAACATAATGACGACCACTTTGATTTGGCCCTCTATCGGGGTCAACGGAACTGCAGCCGGCTCACCCTGGAACGTGGTTGCGTAATGCCGCGCATTTATACACAAACAGGGAAATCTTCACAATCCAACTCATACTATGTACAAGCCGATACCTTTCCTTACCACACAGTGCAGTTCATTCATGGCTACCTCTCACATAAGTCGCTTTAGACAGGATGCGAGAGGTTTGTCTGCACTACTTTCTATACCCGCGTCATAGACTCCGGGGGTCGCGGATAATTACTGTGTTCTGCGACCTTAAGCAAGCAATCAGTGCGACATGCAAATTAGATATGGTGCAAATGTGCAAAACAGGCATTCAGTGTGCAAGTGCAAAATACAGTACATGTACATGTAGTAGCAACCTCTTCCACTGCCTAAATATAAGCATGTGTAGTGCTTTTTTTGTTAAGTTCTGGTTAACCTTCTCCTTGCTAAAGTAGCCCATTGGCACCAATTTATAGTCTGACCGTCAGTGGTTATAGGGTTATATAGGCAGCAGGTAGATGTTTAAGTCTTTCTTGATATACATGTACATTGTATCAACTGAGATGAATCATGTTCTCTTGAATTTTCCTGTGCTTCTCTGGTAAATTTGATGGCCATTGTCAACCTGCTTATCATAGCTTTAGTCTTTAAAAATTTTGTTTGCTTCACAAACTCAAAGATACTACAAACTCTTGATTTTCAGTGTGCCAAGGACTGAGATTGCATGATTAATATACAGTCAAAATACTGGTGACACCAGGCAATTAATTATATGCAGTTGACTTGTTCAACTACTTGTTACTAATTTGGACTCAAATGTCTAGAATACTCAAAGCTTGCTGCAAGAAGCCTAGTCTGTATAACGTAAACTCTGCCGTCCGCGGCTTTACTGGCCGGATGTTGGGCGGCCGGCAACCGTAAAGCGATTTAATGAGGCTACAAGAAGCCAGAGACAAGAATGCTATAGGCATGGCGTCAAGCAGAGTCCACCGTAAGGCTTAAAAAAACAATGTAGTAGCAAAAACAAGCTAAGACTCGATAGAGCTGCAGTTATCAAAAAGCATGTAGTAAAACATCATAATTTCACATACACCTTTTCATCAATATATGTACCTTACCTGTGTGGCAAAAATGTAACGTGGTTATTCATCCTACATACTACCAATGGCATAAAATGATATTCAAAGGAATACTTACAAACTTGAACTTCCTCTTATTCTTGAAGGCACCGAAGCTAAAGAGGGACTTCTTCACTTTGTCCTTGAAGCCGAGAGAGGTCATTGACTGTGACTTCTCCAGCGGAGCGGGTTTGTACGCGGCGACCTCGTCGTACGCAGACACGGGTCTCGATGGAGACTTGTACGGTGAGGGCTGAAATCTTGGGTCTCCTGCTACAGGAAAGGACAGTACTTTAACAATACACCACTATTTTTAATAGACTGTAGGACTTACAACTTTACTACATGCACATGTAATAAACTTCAATATTCCTCAAAGAAGCTCAAAGTGGTTCAGGCTAGAAAGGAAGAACTTAGTAAAAAATATGAAGCATAGGGTAGAGAAAACACTGGATCGCAGTACAGTGTGGTTTAAAGTCGGTCTACTCCGACCCACAAACCCTGTAGCCATGTGATCATTTCAACTGGTAGGCATATCTACTGGGAAGGGACTTTCGTCAGGAAAGTTTGAAGTGACTGACAAGTTCACCAAATGACCACACTAACCGTCTGGATTCCAGGTTATGTTGAGGGTATTTTACAACAGATTTCATATTTTGGATCTGAACACAAAGGAACATCGCATGCAGGCCCCACGACACGGGAACAGCTATGTGGGAATCAGTACCACTTGAAAAGCTGCCCTTTTTCCTCCGTCTGGGCAGCCAAGGGCACCAGACCCTTCTCTTGTTTTCCGGTGTGTCGGGTAAGAAGTCTAACTCTACTGGTGACGCCAGGCTAGAGTGACAAGATCTAACAACTACAGAACAGAAGCAAGACAGTCAGAGCTGGAAGAGAGGAGTTAGTAAGTGTGCAAGTGCTGTTTTCATGTGTAGAATTTAATATTTTTTAGTTAAAAAGTGGAGAAATTCTAAAGTTGTTAAAATGTATGGACATTGTGCAAGTCAGATTAAGATTATAACTGACCATAACCGTGAGTTTTCACTAGATAGCCTGGGTTCCATCTTATTTGTATGCCAGGGCTCCCATACTCACTCCCTAAAAATAATAGAAAGTATGGGAGCACCAGTATACATGTACAAATAGGATGGCACTCAGGCTAAGTTTTAACTGTGGCTGAACAAAGTTTGACAACATGAAATATTCAATAAAATGTAAGATAATACAGTCACATGCTGCCATACAGTTATGGTCTTTTGCATGCAAGTGCTACTGACCAAAGAAGAGAAGTTGATTCTTGTCATCTTCTACATATAGGACACAAGGAGAACAGAAAGGACAGTGATGGGAAGTGATGTTAGTACCTTCGTGGTCTGTCTCACCCCCCACAGCATAGAAGGTGGGAAGAGGAAGGTCTTGGAGACAGAAAGAGAAGTATTTACTGTAAGAAGCTGCTTTCTTTCTGACTACACATGGAACCTTGGATGACTGGCACTCCCAAAGTTTTGAACAGCAAAACTAATTAACTCTGAGCTAAATTTTGATTGGAGAGAATACAATGATGATAATACATCTAGGTAGAGAGGCAGCCATCCAAGGCAAGTGGTCTGAGCACAGCTAGTAAGACAGAGTGGAAGCTTCTTGAAGATAGAGACAGGTTCTTGAATGAGACTTGAAGATAGTGTACAGCAGTGCTGTAGCAATGAGCATGCTTTCAACAAGTAACATAAATGACTAGTACACAATCATGCAATTTTACCTCTTACCCATGCACAAAGAAGTAAGTTATCATAATTGAGAATTCATAAATGGCCCTCAACAGTTATATTCTTCATGATCAAATGATGTCAGCTTTTCCTGTCACCTTTTAGAAACTGCAGCATATCAACGACAGTATTGGAGATTACGCTTTTGCCTTTTTGTGATATGGGATAATCAGCACGTTGGCAAAAGGTACTACACCTGCGCGAAACCCGTAATATATTGTGCATAGTGCTTCGGCAGAACATCTCATATATATAAGGTCGTATTTGCGCATATAAGGCTAACACTCCGCCTGTAGTTTTCAAATGTTATATCGGAAAAAAATATTGTCTGCAACATGCAAAATTCTGATGCAACGTTGACCAAAAATCCAACGAAAACAGTGGAAAAATGGGGGTTTTGTGCAGGTGCAGTACATTCTGCAGATGTGCTGGGATAATCCAGTTACGGATATACAGTGTTGGTAAGGCCTTGAGCCATTATGCACACATTCCTTATTTACCTGGTCTGGTGTCCACCACCAGTACTTCAGCCATGTTATAGTCCTCTAACGTTCGGCTCGTGTCCAGAACTACCTCGGGTTTGTCCACCTCGCGCAGCGCGAAGCGGGCGGGGTCCATGTTACACTTCTCACAGATGACCGGATACAGCTCGGCCACAGTCAGCTTACGACTCACGCGGACAAACGTCTTCTGGTTCTGCGGAAGGTTCACGACCAATCGAAACGTTCTCTGGAAAGACAAAATACAGTATATAACATACACCCTATCTTGTCCAAGTCTGCATGCTCTCATTGATATTAACAGGCACATTTACAAACTTGGCATATCTCAAAAAGGACAATTTCTACACTGATTTTGTCTCAACCTATTAAAAGGCTTATCTGTATCTGTATCTGTATAGCCGGTATAACCGCCCCTCGGCGTAACACACCAGCTTAACAGGCATGCGGCACGGCGGCAGCTACCTATACTACACCTATACTACACCGAATACCTTTGAGCATCTAAACCTAAACATTGTTTAAAACTATCTAGTGAGGATGCTCCCACTGTACTTGATGACAGCCAGTTCCACTCTACAATACGATATATTATGTTGTCACGAGGTATAATATATCAATGTTTTCCTTCCTTTCATATGCAGATGAAAACCAAAACACAAAAATCAATTTTTGTGACCTTCGGCTACAAAGAAAAACAACACATTCTTTATGAACTACCATTCTACCTGTGTTATGTAAACATATCATGTCTGCTATTGCAATATGTTTGACCTTTTCCAAACCTGTTTGAATGTTATTGTGGCTGTTTGTAAGGGAACTGGACATTTGGGAAAAAATACATGAGAAGAAATATATTACAAGTTCTGCTGTTTTCTTATGCTGAATACTTGGAATGTCATTTCAACATGTGAAAAAACTTCACCTCCCCACTATATATCTCTTCTTTGTCCACTACTGACTGTAATACCTGTCACACATAGCCAGCCATGGCCTCCCAACCTTCTCCAGATCATGATAGGGAGTAATAAGTTGCGAGCAAGATCATCGGTGGTTGGAACTTGGTTGGCTGTGCCAGTCAACTACGAATTTAACTAAAATCCAGGATCCCAACCTAGCTCTAACTTTGGTTGGGGAGTGGTTGAGAGCAAAGTTATGGGAAGGTTCTGAATGTGTGACAGGGTCTTAACAGAAAAACAACATGCATCGCTCACCTCAGGTGCACTCGGCACTTTCGGTTGTACGGGTTTCCACCTATCACGATCCTCGCTGACCACCTCGTTCTTCGGCCTGACCACGACTTGCGTGACATCGGGAAGACGGCCAATGGGAGTGCTGGGCATGTACGAGATGATTTCGCCGTCCTCGGTGGGCGGGATGACCATGGTGTGAGAGGAGGGGCTGAGGCCGGGGTACTGACGCTTGTACTTGGCACAGATCTGAACCAACAGGTCCATCATATGTGTGCTGCAAGGGGAAGGGGGGGGCGATAAATGCAGTCAGTTAACTCACTCACTCACTCACTCACTGCACGGCTTAGCGTCCGTTGTTCCCCGTCATGCAAGGGTTGGACGTCGTAGGATGTCGTTTAGGTCTAATAGCTGCTCTCCAGCTGCATCTGTCTAGTGGGTTGGCCTTCTGCAGTTTCAAGCTCTTGACATCTTCCCCAATACTGTCTACCCATCTCTTTTTTGGACGGCCATGCCGGTTAAAGTTAGAAATATTGTCAGTTTCTTCTTAGTACTGTTTCATGATGCACTGTATTCTGCAGTTTCTTCGTTTCCTTCCACTGTGTCTACTTCACTTGTTAGCTTTAGGATGGTTCATCAGTGAAAGAAGTTGTAATTTTCAAACTTTCTGTACCCATACACACTTCTAACAAATGTTTAGTGTTAGATAGTCTGATATGCTTCTGAAAGTTTTTTTAGCAATGCTCATTTGCTCTACCTGTTTTCCCACCAACTTAAACCCCTTTTTAATTATTTGTGAATAATTTCATTAGGCTGTCAACAGACTGTATACAGTTTAAAACTGCAGCAGTGACATCTAGCTGCAGTACGAATCAGAACCAGTCATTGTTACAATGAAGAAGCTGACAGACAGTCCCCCAAATAATGTAAGTCTTATACAACACTTTTCAATCAGAATTCTGTAATTTGTCAAGACGTAAGTCAAGACTCTAAGATACAAAATTCCTTTATACAAAGTGAAGTAAGAATAAACTTGAAGATGTTACCTTGCCATAAACTTTGTTGTCTTGATCTCTCCTCCAGGTAGAATCACATCCAGGTCAACAAACCCATCCAGGTCCTGTACCGGGTCCACGTTTTCATTAGTCACGTGACTGTTCTCTTTCCCGGGGGCCAGGCCGTTCACGCTGGGGCGGACGTTTCCGTTCACGTTCCCGTTCATGTTGCCGTTCATTTTCGCGTGGGGTTTCCTGGCCGGGGGTGGGGGCGGCGCTCGGGCTCTCTTCCTATGGAGGAAAATAAACAACAAGAGAGTCAATAACAACAGGCTATATTCATTACTATGGCACAACACTGTTTAGTCTAAAGCATTATATATTAAATCATCCAAACTGATCCAAACGCATCATGCCAGCCTTTTCCTGTTTGAATATAAGTTTTTCAATGTCTTTGGGATTCAAATGATTTCAAATGATCTACGCCTTAATTAAGCAGCTTCAATTAAGTCTGTTACGACTATTGTTGCTATTAGGCCTCTGTATAGAAGGCTCGAGAACTCCTTTTCAAAATATCCCAAGGCCAACAGACAAATACCAGTATAACTCAAGATAAAAGTTATCTGCACCGTAACATCAATTCTTCGTGTCATATGACATGGGCTAAATGTCAGTTTGATCACTGCCTTGTCCTATTAGCCTGGTTACCAAACCTATTATAGTGCCCGAGTCCTACGCCCTCTCTGGGAGCTGAAGTAGGTTTGGTGACCAGGCTATTGTCCTATTTTATGTGTGGATAAAGGATATAGCCTTGTGACTGGTGGCCATGTAACTTTTGTCCTTGAAAAGTGTGATGTAAATTTGGATTCAGGGCTTGAGGAAAAGTAGATAGTTGACAGGGCTGTGGGGTCATACTGTATGTAGCAAACAATGAAGATAACATGTGATACTTTCAAATTCAAGTACATTGTACCGGTACAATCTGGATATATTACAAAGAGAAATGGAGGCAGAAAGACAGGGATTCAAAAACATTATGACATATTACCACTGCCTATTTGACAACCTTCAATTTGAAATACTGTTCAATGTACCATATATGCAAATGTATATCTATGACTAATACAATTTTTTAACTTGTACTAGTACACACATGGTTAAACACTGTGTTCAGTCATTTAAAAAAAACAATGTTCATGTACAGAGGCATTCAAGGCTCATAGAGCAACAAAATTATAGTGTAGATGTAAAGTTGAGGTTGAGTATCATTTTAAAAGGTACACACAAGTGCATTTTAAGTCTAGTGGCTAGAATGACAGTGATACTCATAACTACATGCACTAAGATAACACCAGCGACCTTGAACCATTGTTATGTCCTTGACTCCTTGTTCTACCTGTGACAAAGTCAAATATCAAGCTTTCCTGTCTTGTTTGTACTTGGCTGAGTACTGTAGTTGGTTTGTCAGCCATGAATGGCTAACTTGTTCAACTGGACAGCCCATGACAATATTAGGGGAAAGAGCAGTGGTCATAGCAATGTTTACAAGTGGCCAAGATACACCTGTACAAATCTGTCAGACAGAGAAGTCTTTGTATTCTAAATGAGAATAGGAACATACATGTAGGAATGATATACCACATCGTAGTCAACTACTACACAAAGTGCTTTAAAACTTCCTAACAACAATTTCTTCACGTTCTTTGTATACTTTCCCTGCACAATTATTTCTACTGATGCACATATACATGGCACAGTTCCCTTGCATTGAATATCTGTCTTTTTGTCTAATTACATGTAAAAAAGACAACAAACACACAAATACATTTTTACCATGCAAAATCTCCCACAATTTTCTTTCTTTGCATGTTATTATGTTATTTATGCAGAAATGGGTATGTCTATATGCCTTGGGTTTGGATGTTTCTGAAATTTTACAATTTGACCATCAAATCTGTCAACATTGAACTTGAAAACACTGTAGATAGATATATATAATATACAGATTGCCATAAATCTAAAACCTGAAAAGGGCTGTGAGAGCTAGGACAGCATAACTACCCAAAGATAAAGCAACTACTTAAGTTATATATACTTAGAATGCCCTACTTTCGTCTAAGTTTAGACCAACTAAATTCCATACCTGCAAGCTAAGAGACCCTGTTTACAAGTTGATAATTATCATTGTTTTCACAGCACATTTTGAAAATGACATAACAAAAATATTTGCGTACAATGATATAAGTAGCCCTAACAAAAATAGCAATTAAAATTTAAAGAAAAAGAATGCATAAGTCTTCCTAGAATCCTACCAAGCAGGACAAGACAAGATACTTCCCTCTTCTTACCTCATCTCCCAGGCTAAGCCTCCAGAGAACATTCTAGTCATGCCTGAGTTACAAAGTAAACAAACTGTTGCACCAACTATGAGGGCCTGCCTCCTTACTAAAGACCAGTAGCTACAGCTAACTAATAGAATCAACATTCTCATTCTTCCCACAATATTCTACATCATTCTTGCTCCAGAAAATCTTGTTTAATCTGCTTGGTCTTTGTTCAAGCATTAGTTATCTTGTTATCTGGAATATTTCCTTACACCAGTGTTTATTTTTTTCACACCCTGGCATCTAAATTGTGGTCTGCAGAGGATGTCAGCCATGAAATCAAATTTGCACAGCCTAAAAACACTTCCCATGGGTAGATAGAGGAGGGGCAGTGTGTATACTACAGTCTGTAGCACTGGAATCAATACGGAAACAGACTGTCACCATTTTCTGGTAGAACTAAAAAGCTGCATGCAAGTTTCAAATATTTCTGCCTTGCTCTTGCTATGCTCTCAGTTAAGTCACATATCTTATGTATGTATAGGTCTATACGTATTCAAAGCATAAGATATGTACTAAAAAATACATTGTACTAGTATTATGTACTGTATCCCATTATGGTTCAACATTGACTTTTCAAAAGATGTTAAGAAGACTAAAGTTACTAGTAATGTTATCACATATGATAATGCAAAACTATAAAACCCAGGCATGACGTAGAGTCAAGAACTTATATCCTAATTGTTACAAGTATAATTTCCTAAAGGTATATGTCTCACTTGTTATGAGTATCAAAACAGAATTGAAATCTCAAGTGAACTGCTGAAATACTTGTTTGTTTGTTTGTTTGTTTATTGTTTATTAACCAGAGAAACATATCGCCCAGGAGGTTGAATACATAGTATTACTTAGGTATTTGACAACAAGAGAAACAAAAGAAAAGAGCTCATACCGGTATTAAAAAGAGAATAACGTATGAAAGAAAGAGGGACAAAAGAACAGTACTGGAAAGAAAAATATCAGTGGGGCTCTGTACAAATACAGAGAATGAGGCAAAGTACACAACTGAGAGACATTTTGTGACAGGTCACTTGCTATGGAACTGGTGCATAGCAGTCTAATGCTAACAAAGGTCCCGGATTTCCAGACATTTTAGCCACCCAAGAGGCAAAAAATAAATCAACAAGCCCTGGAATTGGAGTCCATTTCATATTCAAATAGAACAGTTCTAGATTATTTTTTCTTCACTTTGAATCTCTAATCATAACTTCTATTCAGTTTGTAATTTCCATTTAGTTATACTTCAAAGATATTTATTTAGCGTTTGATATTTGACACTTGTAAATAGAAAGAAATGAAAAAAAGTCTACTGTAAATTCCTGCAAGTTATTGATTTTCTATAACGGACCCATCACACTTATGTTCGTCACATAAGCCATAATGACAGCTCATTTAGAATTCAGTCGATAATAGCGATCAATTACTTCATTGCCATTATGTCAACTTCATGCATATATTATTGTACATTTTGTGTATACGTGTATACACACAGGAGTATTTTGACTTTTCATATTGATCACCAAACAAATCTTTTCTACATTTGTATACACTGTACCAGGATCTCAAGATAAAAAAAGACACTATACTTGACCTTATACATGTAATTACATACGTCATCTTTACAGTGAAAAATTTTTATCCACTGTAATTTTTGATGGTACGTTATAAAAACAGCTCAAAGCTAAGACCCAATTATGAACAAAATAAAATCATTAAAAGTAAAGATAAAACAAAACCTGCTAGCAAAGATAACTTGAAGACTATAAACAAGTCATAGCTCTATTATACACTTTATGATCACAATAATTTGAAAATGTCGCTATGCATGCCAAAGTGCATACTGCATGCATGACCATGCATGTACCTGGAGCCATGACTTCCCTATCATGATCAGATATCTCCTGATGATAACACCTTAGACAGACACAGAAGACACCTCTCAAAAGACAAGCCTAATTGGTTCTAATGTACACTAAAGACAGTAACAGACAATGACAGACAAACTGTGTAATCTAAATTAAATAGACAGCAATGTTAGACATTACAAACACCAACATTTTTTTACCTGTACATACCTATAGACTGATCACAGACTGATAACAACTCAACCACAGCACAGACAAAGGTGTCAGGCTGTACAGTTGTCTGACAAGATTTTCTACACGTACCAGATGTTTGGAGGAAGAGTCAAGACACCCTGGCAACCTACCTTGTCTATTGCACAATGGCGTCTTCATGAATGTACACCGAACAGTCCTGATGACACCACTGACAGCAATTAACTGAGGTGAGTCTCTGTCACGAACCACACCCCTGCACTGGCTCTAATTTACATACTTTCACACTGTTCTGCACCACCTATAAGGTAGTCCTACCAAAACATTCCAACCGTGGGTGGGACCAGTATTCCTTCTTTACAAAAAATCTTCCCTAATCCTTGTCCTTGACATCAAAGACACGAACCTTTTGAAGAAGCGTCTTTAACAGTAAGATGCAGTTCTACCTGATAATTCAGACAGCTTGCAATAGTTTAGTATCGGGTGATGCAATTTTGACCCACACACCCACACGTATGCAAAATGGTACGTTCCTGTGGCGGCTCTATCCATGTGAAGATTCGCATGAGATAGAACACCAGAGGTCAACGTAGGTCACTGACAAATGACAGAACAAGTGAATTGTTATGAGTTAAATGCCTCTCCCGGGTAGAGGCAATGGTGCTTATAATACTTATCACTCTGTATGGCTGCAGATAAGCGAAATATATTTCAGACAGATACAAAACTATGTAAACATTTTGGGAAGGACCTAGGACAGAGTTAGATGGTTTGTTTGCTGGCTGGCATACCGATATGTCGCGGTATTGTCGGGTTTCCTTGAATAATGGGGTTGAATAGGCAAGACCAGACAATTGCTGAGCTCAATGCTTTGAGCTATCAGTGACTGTAACAGTTCTGGTTCACTTGGTTTGCAGAAAAACAGCCCAGGTAAGACAACACCTGAAAGAGAACTTCCTGTTTTCTTACACCGTGGATGTCAAAGCTGATAGTCTTTTGGCATCGTGTTTTTATACATCATAGTAAAACCCATCATTTAATTGCCCCCCTCAACACTGCAATTCGCAAGATCCAGTCTTATATGTCTAAAATTGTAGCATATTTACAATTTTAGCTACTACATTTTTCTTTCTTCATATTCTGCCTATCTTCTCCCAACCAGGTGCTATCAACCTACTCTGTCTAGACAAACAGACACACAAATGCACAGCTCAGCCACCCAAAAGAAATGACTGCATTTATTGCTCAAGAGTTGTTTAAATACAATGTATGGCAACTACAGCTAAGGGCTGAGCCTATGTATTATATGAAAAAGAGCAGGCTTAGATTGGCAGTTTTTAAATGACACTTCAAGTTACTCATAGCCTTATTTGTGCATACCGTATTTATTCCAATAGCGTACGCACTTTTTTAACTTTTCATGTCGCAAGCAGGTGTTCCAGACCAAGGCCAAAGTCGGGGTGCGTACGTTAAAGGGGGTTCTGTCCCCAAAAAATCGGAAAGAGATCGGAGCCAGCAAGGGAGCCGGCCTCACAATGTGTCCAGAAGTACTTGTTACGCACCACTCCGAAGAATAGTTCATGTTATACTTCAAATAAGAGGTTAAAAATGTCCCTGTTCAAATAAAGACATATTTTATACCTTGAGTAAGTAAGTGTGATATGAGAAAATAAAATACGATGTAGCATGATTTATTTAGAAATATAATTTTTACAAGTATCGTAAGCTGACTCGGTGCACCATCCGCCATGTTACCGGTAAGTTGGCCGCTTTTCCCGATGAATAATACAGCTGAAATGCCAGCACATCCACAAATAATTTGATCAAATACTTAATTGCTGCGATCTAAATTGTTACAGGGTTCTCTTAAGCGGGAGTTGTTTATTGTTTTGATTGGTAAAATGCAGGGTAAAATACGCTAAAATCTAGCGTGGGTATTAAAAAGAAAACCCACGCCGCGGTCCACACTTCCGGGTTAAAGGAGTACTAACCTCCAGAAGGCGGTGCTATATTCCGACAGGCATTAATTTTAGGAAGTGAAAAATGCATATTACTTTACAGTATACAATTAAATGCCCATTTTGTGCGCAAGTCTTCAAACGCATCGAATCCAGGACAAACTCTCCAAATACCCTCAAAACTATCCCAGAATACACCACGCTGCCACATTGGTGTCTATGTTTTAAACAAAAAGTTGCGTTACAGACTTTATTTCAGGGGCGATAAGAAAAATTTGTACCGTTTTGTGTTCTTTGGCATCTTACCAATCATTGCCCTTCTTAAAGTCCTTATCGCCCCTCATTTATGCCGAAAATATTGACGATGAAAAAAGCGGGGTAATCTAGTTATCTTTTCAATAAGTGGCGTAATCTAATTATGTGTACAATTAATACTTACATGCAAATAAGTTGAGAAAATCAAAACACGCAGGATGAAACTGGCGCTCTGCATTAGACATCCTGATATTATAGTATTCAAGCCACAGGTCAAGCAAAGTAAAGCAAGTAATTTCTCAATAATCAGCTTGTTAGTGTGCTTGTCTCCTGCCATTTTCGCCGAAAAATGTTTATGTTGACCTGAAGTGTATGAGTATTGCGTAAGCCAGAGTTCCCGGATGTATCGATTGTGGTTCAGCATGGGGAAAATTGATATTGATATCGCTTGACAAACATGCGTCGCACAAGTCGTACAAGCAAAATTATGTGAAAAGTCGGCTAATTATGTCTTCATTGCAGCATGATGAATCGGAAAATAGCACTTCCTTCTGGAGGTTAGTACTCCTTTAAGTGACGACAAAATCACGTCGAAAACGCTAAAAATCCGCTTAGAAACATATATTTACCCCATAGATTCTTGAAACTATGCATTTCTTCACTAGAATATCGATGTGTGGTTGTGGAAAATAGCATTTTAGCGCCGATATCGAACAAGAAAATTGTTTACACGCGCGTCGGCCAGCTCAAGTCTACCGCCAGCAGCGCCGGCGGCTGACGCAGCAACCAATCAGAGATGCGAAATGCCGACACGTGACGCGGGATTTGCATACAATCTAGGGCGCGCGGTGCACGAAATATTTTTGCGTCAATATTCAGCGCCGTGTTTCAAGAGATTAATACCGGGAAACAATATACAGGTAAATATTTTTTCACTGTAGCGATATGTAATGCAAACCTTTTCCACGGCGCTGTGTGCCTGATGATCTTCCCCGGCATCTACGTTCTGCTGCGATCACTTACCTTTGGATGTTATCCTGCCTGTTCACATACTTACCGGAAGTGAAATTTGGTGGCGCTAACTGTCGTCTTGACGTTGGATTCTACCTAAAATACTGCACAGACACTTTAAAAAAATCCCTTTAAGCAAGCACTAGCATAGGGATACGTCTATAAAGCTTATTGTTTATTTCAATTTCCTTGCGATCCACGGAAAATTCTGAATAAGGGGTGCGTACGTTAATGGGGTTTTTCATTTGAATCTTTCGGCTCCCAGTGCAAGGCCTGCGATCGGCCCCAGATCGGGGGTGCGTACGTTAATAGAGATGCGTACGCTATTGGAATAAATACGGTATACATGTAGGTGCTTTAGGACGAAATCCACTTGACTATACTAAGATGCAATGCTTGCAGTTCTTTCTCCTCCACTCTTACCGTTAATGAAACAGCCCCTACCCGCGGTATGTTTGCTAACCTCCGGAATGTTTTACTGGCTCTAAATTGAGAAGCCCTCCTTCACAGGCTAGGGTTTTGTCTACACAGAGTGACAAGTGGCTTCTCTGGAGAGCCCTTGCTAAGCAGCTAGTTTGCAAGTCAAGAGTCCAGCCTTCTGACCTGCCTTCATTAAGAATGCTTGACAAGTTTCAACCTCTTGAAGACTAGAAGGCTGGGCATACTATATGATTTGGGGAGTTGCAAAAACCTATTTCTAGAGGAAATAAATGCTGATAATTTTGAGACAGAAGATATATATTTAATAGGTCAAGGTAGTTGGACAAAAAGGCAAATACTGTCCCAGTAATTTACATATGCAAGTGACAGGGCCCCTAACCATATTTGATAAACGATAAGAAATTTTGTAAAACTCATTGCAGGTGTTCCCTTTTTTTGTCACCCCATTTCTTAGCTTCCTCATCTCAATAAACCATTCCCCTCATAAGTTGCTATGAAAAGCTTATCTAATGGATACACATACATGTAATGGCGGCCTACAACTTGTACAAGGCACACATTGTGTCTGCATGTACTTATCCCTTAGACCTAAATACATAGTACATGTTGTCCTTTTAAAATGAAATGTCTTTGCCGTAACCAACAACAGAAAACAGTTTGAGACCTTTTCAGCACTCTTACCACACGTTCTTAGCACTCTAGCCCATCAGGTCACATGTGGGCTCAAACAAAAGATGACCAAAAATGTCTGCTGAAAGCACCCTTGAAGATACTTCATTTTCACGTGTACTAACATGGGGGGCTGTGTTTACATCTACTATGGACAATCAACATCCTGAACCTAGATCTGCCAGTCTTCCAACCCACCAGACAACAAATTTAAGGGGCAAGGTCTCCTCCCCTCCCCCCCCCCATACCAAGGGCACAGGTGTCACTGACCCTCTAACACATATGCATGTCTACATCCAATCTAGAATCAGTTAAAAGATTATTTATTATCTATATTTATGGAGATTTACCATGTTTGTGGAAGGATTGACATAATGAGTGACTATCACTTTTTCAAGAATCACACCGGGAAGGACAACTTCTCTTTTTAACTTTAAAAACATGTAACTACCAACAGAGATGAACTTTCATGATAACTTCTCTTTTTGATAGATGTGGTGGGATTTTTATCATGCTTGAGGTGCGACTCTCCTCAAGCACGGGACTGTTGCTAAAATCCTATCTGAAAGGATGTAATATTGTAAAGCGGTAGAAAACTTGTTCTAGCACAGTCGCAAAGACACGGTCAATAGAATGTTCTTCATCAAGAGGCAACCCAAATCTGTCATTTAAGTTGTTCATCATGTTTCACAGTTCTACTTATCCGCACTGAGGACCAAAGAATGTAGTCTTCTTCGGTCTTTATCTCTAGTCACGTTCACTTTTCTATAGCCATTCATGGGCTCAGAGCCCCCACACATGCACAAACGTCAACGAAATGCTTTCATGTGACTGAGTCAAACACCAAGTCAGGGGCAAATCACACTGTAAACTGACTCCACTGGCTAACAGGTGGATACAAAAACCTTGGGACATACCATATATCAAGCTCCCACCTCAATATAGCCATTATACAGGAGAAAACATCTGTACCTGAGTACAGGGGACTAAACAAAGTCTTTCTCACTTACAGCCGATCAGATAAAAGTCTAGATACCTTACTTCTAACAAGAATGGCAGATGTTATGTCCAAAATACATTATTAGGTTACATAGTAAAATGGGGAAACAAGTACAATAACAGTAGACCACGACTTGTTTTGTCTCCAAGAGTGTAACCCTTAATATAGCATGCCAGTTGGTAAAGCAACAACAGGTCTAAAGTATGTTAAGAAGCAAGCCTGCTTCAATCTTAATAAAATATAAGTCCAAACAATCAAATCCAGTCCAGTTCCAGACTTGCTAACACGTGTGTACATGTAGATGTTAGTAACCACACAAATTCTGAACTTGAATTTGAAAAAGGACAGTCATTCCAACTTCAAGCGGAAAAGGAGTCATTGTATTTCCTTTCCTTATTTACACCTAACATTACTTCCTTGTAAGGATAAGCATTACTTAAAGATGTCCATGTAAATGAAGTCAACAGCAAAGGAATTGGGACAAGCTACGTGTTATCTTAAGTCAGCAAGCTTAAGCCTAATCTTAAATCAAACCGCATGCCTAAAAGACAATGATGAAATGACATGTAAACATACCTCCAGCACTAATTGTAAAAGGTTGGTAACTCTGCTCCTAGGGAGGTCAGTGTTTCTAACCTACACTCACCATCACCAAGTATGCCAAACAGTCTGACACCTTTAAGAGCCATTGACACCAATGTTTTCATCATTACTTAAGACCGACCTGTCAATGTTTTGCTAAACATTGCCAAACACCTTTGTGAACTGAACCTATACATAACCTTTCTTTTGTCAAGGCCTTTAAGGTAGATTATGGCTAATATATCTAAAGCCGTACAAACATTTGCATTCCTTTACAACTTACTTAAACTATATGTTACTTGCTATGGCAGGCCATCTTTGAGAGTTGAAATAGACATTCTTCAAGCATAATTAGGTAATATCTAAAATCATGACGACAAAATATTATATTATTTACATTAAAGGATAAATAAAAAGGTAGCCCAACAACCTGTAACTTTTTTCTATCCTGCTAAAATATCAAATAATCTTGACCACCCCAATCACAAAGTGGACTAGTCCAATCTCCTCAAACCTTCTGGCGTGTATTTCAGAATTGGACTAATCCACTTCCCAAAGGGGGCCACTCCAGATTTGTGACACCCCCCACCGGAAGGTGACCCCACTACCCACTGAGTGATATATCTAACCCAGGGAACTAGGACATACCTCTTAATTGCTTTGTATCGAGAAACGTATCATATTACCGTATGCACAGTGGTCGCACTGGCAGTTGTTATAAATCATTTATGCTCATATTGATTTTATCTTACTGAGGTGACAAGCTCAAATATAATATTATATTTGCAATGCCATAGAAATAATATCAGCTACTGATACTAGTATTGATCTTGATAAAACAGAAATTTTCAATCTCAATTTTTTTTATAATAGCAAAGCTCTCAACAAGAGATTCAAAGAGATTACATGTGTGTATGATCAACAAAAATTGCTGTAGGATTCCATTCCTTCTATAAGTTGTCTGAACCATGGCAAAGGAATTTGGGGAAAAATGCTGCTATCATGACAATTATTATACATTTTGTATAATCACAATAATGTACAATGTCATGCACTAATAAAAGCATAACTATAGCTGACCTCAACTCTTCCATATTCTTCTTGATTAACCTGGCATAACTCAATTTAAACAATCTAGCGATCTTTCTAATCTTTCATTAACATTCTAGTATCCTACTTTACCAGACAACCATTAACAATAGCATCGAGGTATACAAGCGAGAACAGTGTTTAGACATGGATACAATCTTTTGAAATCAACTTGTTTCATAACCATAGGATTGAAATACCTATACACATGCTGATCAAGCTATTATCCCGAGATGGCATGTTAGCGATTAAGATAATGTAACAGGACAGGCTGGCAGTAAGTTTTGACTTATTGGTTCAGGATCGGATGACAAAGGCAACACATCTGAACCCCCTGTGGTTGTACTTGTAGTGGCCATTACTTGTTAGGTAGAAGGGCTGCCTATTGTTTCCAGGTACCCCCTGGGTCGCACCGCAATTATGGTGCGACTGAAAAACGGTGCAACGGTCCGAATGCATTCTGACCAAAAGTATGGAATTAACAAATCGTCCTTGTGTTAGTACAGATCGCCTTTCTGCTATACCTGTTCTCTTAGAAAGTTTGGTGCCTAACTGCTAACTTAGCAGCCTGAAAGTAAACTGAGAATAGTATAACTTCACTATAAGACCACACCAATTTAATTTGTTGGTTCACGGATTCACCCGCTTCTATTTTTTTTATTTACAAAAAAAAAAAACATTTCAGCCTCTAAATCAACTCCAAAATGCTTAAATTTTGACCCCAACAGTTGAAGGAAGTCCCTTCTCTTCAGAATTGTTACAGTTTTCAGTCTATCAATGCAGTGGTTTGGTTAAAAGTTTGAAATTCATTGTTTGAATTACGAACCAGCCTGGTATGTTGACTTCATGGCTCCTATCATATCATTCAGTGCAATTATTGGAGGTCTGTTTTTGTTTTTATTTTTTTTTTCGCCCTATCGCTTCACATCTTTTCTGAAAAAGTCAGAGAACCAACAAGTCAAATTAGTATTGCCTAAAGTAGCAAAATACTTGCCTAACTTAGTAAGGCTGGGCTCACGGGCACAAACGCTTCAACAGGACTTGGCCAGGAAAGTTTCAGTGTTTGATTGTTCTTAAGTTAGTAGTTTCCTTCCTGCATCCACAAGCCAAATCACCTAAACAGCCCAAAACTCAATCCCCAATTCAGGACAGGAATAACCATCAGTATGAATGGAAATGACTGTGAGAAGCTTTTAGTTCAACTGTTGAATAGTTTCAGGCAGTAACAGTATGGGGTGACTGTGGCCAAACTGTTAAGCTGTAAAATCATACTATCATTATAGTAAAGGCTGCATTATGACGGTGTCTCTAAAATCTTCATCACTCCATACAAATTATGGATAAATGCATGAAACAAACCTGTTTTCCATGAAAATGTCCTCCCAAAGCAATACAAGCCAGCAATGAACTTGAGTTTCCAAATGTCCTTGGGTCCATGCATTGGCACCATCTGCGTATTTTCAACGCTTGGTTGAAGAATCCAATGACCAAGACCTCCCTTCACCTCCAGCCATTTAGATAGAAAGGTAAATATGAAGAGAAACTCCAGATGCAGACATGGCATTGTAGGAATCAAAGACCCATCTCATGTGGCCAAAGCAGTGCTTTGTACTGGTTCACATGACTTTGAATTTAGGCTAGGGTAAGCAAAAAGCATGATAAACTATTACTAGATAGATCTAGTGTTTCTTTGTAATATCTGTTCAAGGTTGAAAATCTGCAATTTCCCGGGCTTGCAAACAGCAAGGGGTGACAACTTTTAGTCCTATTATATATATGTTAAACATCTTAACAGCTTTGATAAACTAATTTAATACTGGCAGCTCTTTTTCCTTCTGCCCCTTCTTTTATTGATAATTCACTCCTATGGAAAAAAATATTAAACAAGATTAACATGTGTCATATTTCACCAATCATTTTTGTAATTTCCATGCGAGAGGTCTACTAAAATCGCTTGCCATGACCTCTCCCCCCCCCCATTACTCCCCATTTGGTCACTTCCAAAACCCTGTGGTCTCCAACAAAATGTGGACTTGATTAGAAGAGGAATTGGTCAAATACCAGCGAGTAATGGAAAGGGACAAGTGATTGTGAGGCCGAGCCAATTCTAACACCTGCTACACACAACTGCGGAGCAATGTTTTTAGTTCCACTGTTTTTATGTTTTGTTCATATCATGACCTTTGACCTAGAACAGGTGTGTGGCCAGCCTGGCCAACATCTCATATTTCATAACAAAGAACAAAAATGCACAGGCTCAAAATGCTACTAAATAATATCCAAAAATGAACCATTACAAATGCACAGAAAAATTCCCAACTAGTGACATTCCAATACCTTAATTGTTGCAGAACATTTTTTATGTTAATTATTGCTCATATGAAATAATATGACCTATCTTATTTTGGGCCACATTTGACAGAAAACTAAGACTTCACACAAGAGTTGTAAAGTTTGTGCATTGTGAAAACATATTGCAGTGCAATATCTTCCTCGTACATGTATGACTACGTACTGTACTAAAGCATTGTTTCAACTGCAAATTCAAAACAGTTTGGAAACTTCCCTACCCTCCTACCGTGAAATAAAACAATTACTAAAAAACAATTACTAAAGTTTACAATAAAAGTTTACAATGAAACAATTACTAAAGTGGAGAAGAAGAACCCATTGTCTCCTGTGATGACATCCTCGATGTCCCGTTCAAGATTCTAGGTTCAAAGTTTCACGATTTATAGTTTACCCCCCATGCACAAATTGAGACATTGTTCAAACATACTGCCCACAGGTCGTCTGCAGTGCAGCATGCCTGTGATGACCTCTGATAACCCCTGAAGTAAACACCCACATCTCAAACCTCCTTCAAGTCATCTCACCACACCAGCAGTCTTTAAGACACGCCCTCACAGTCTTAGCATCTTGGAGATCGTCCAAGACACACACCTGACAGCACTTAAACTTTAAGACTTGGGCTCACTTCTCAGACATTTGAAGAATTAACGACATTCTTTTATTAATCATTATTCAATATCAAGGATGACCAACCCTTTACCAACTGAATGGTTCAAAGGTTCAGAATGAGTCCACGTTGGATGTGGCCATTATAGAAATGGAATTATGCTTTTTTTTATCCAATTATTCATGGAAACGCAGTTCGTAGCTGACATTTTTTCGCTCGACTCTCATTGTGTCTGGTAGATTCTGTTTAACGTTAAGTAAATCCAAGACTCTCTTAAGATTATTAAAGTAAAAGACATCTTGTTTTGAAGTCTCTCTTCTACTTGATTAAATCTTACACCGAAGGAGAATTTGATTCATACCCGAGTGTTACGTTTTTAAAAGTTCTTATCTGTGTTAAAAATAACTTCTTGTATACACGTCTGCGGGATATGTTAAAAGTTATGTTGGAAATGTGCTGATGATGAGAAGACTACTTAATTAATTCCCCACAGACCGCTGTCAACAACAAATATATCAGCCATTCTCTCCCCTTAAATGGCATGCTTTTAAGTCACCTTAACTGCCAGACATAACCACGGACATGCCAAGGAAAACCTTCTTCACACGAAACATTGCTTTCTGTAAACAATGACTTGCAGCTTAAGTTGTTTGAAAATTTAAGCCTAGTAAATGTATTGGACTGAATAGATGAGTCTCTCACATTTAAATCTTGTAGTAGTCACACTGCCACTTTAGACTGATGCAATGTGTGTATTTACATGTGACAAAATGTATCACAATAATTTCTTTATTTCTTGCAAAATGGAGGGGGAGACAAAACAGGTGATTGCTTTCCTCTGCTAGCTGTCCCCCATATTTCTGGGCGATGATTTCCATATCAAAATGTCAGAATGTCTATTGTAATACACATATTGCAATGTACAATGCAACAAAGGTGCATTCCACAATACTGAAGTTGTTGGACAGAATCCAGCATTCCTGTGTATGGGTGAGGTCCGGATGTAGATGTGAAATTCTGTTAGCAGTTATCTGAGGCAAACATTCAATAATTTGGTCAAACATTGCCAGTGTCTGGGCTATCACGTAACAATTTTGTGTTTGACTAGGGCACACTCTGTTTGCACTTAGCTCCTACGTATGTATTTTATACCAAGCAGTCACTTTTGAAATCAGACAGAAGAAAGAAAGCCGATAAGGGAAATACTGGTAGGTATAGCTGGGAGACCATTTTGACCTTCATGTCAGTCTGTGGTTACACCATTTCCCCCCCTTCCTGTGATTCTACCCTATTTAAACACCTATTGACACACAAGCAAACAGATGAATATGCAAAAAACTAGGTCAGAATGACAGAAAATCTTATAACCATGCATGACACATTTTAGAAATTTCAGCCATTAAATACAGCATAGATGTGCAGCAATGCACAGAATCTCCTTAATAATGGGTTACCCTTACCCAGGCTTCGTTCCTATTCCAGAGCCAGTAATGTGCATAAAAAGGGCAATTATGGGACCCATTAGCTAAAGTACTGGTACAGGAGCACAAGTAATGGATAGAAATGGGTTAATCAGTGGCCTTCCCAGGGGGGAGGGTAAATTGGACAATCTGACAGCTGAAAAATTCATCCAAGGAATATCAGAACAAATTTATGTGTTCCAACATTCCTTAAATGCATTTATTTTGCTATACATGATTATGATAAATCCTTACATTATCATGACTCACCAAATGACCAACAGAATCAGATAAAATTTAAAATACATGGCAACTGTTACATAATCAATCGAGTTATTTTACGTTAACACCAAAGTGCAAGATTTCACTTCTATTAGTGACAAATGATAATCATACAATTTCTTCACTGATTCCTGAGAAAAAGAGACGAAAATTGCAATATAAGACTATAAATAGTATAATATTCCAGAAAAAAAATCATTGTCCAAGGACTAATCAGCACTGTATACAGTATTTTGTAAGTTGCCAAAAAGGTGCCAAAATGCACACCAAAATGGTTGTATTCACCGTACTTTATGGTACTCCTGACACGGGCAGTGATATTGATCATCACACATGCTTGAAAGTCTGCAATAAACCTAAGTGGCCACAGATAACAGTGGTTTTCCATCCATACATTGCCTTCCAGTTGGCAAAGTGCCTTCTATGTAGGCAACAAAGCTTGTCCAACTGTCCTATACAACTTGGCTGTTTATTTTTCAGTTCAAAACTGAAGAAAAGGCACTAACATCCTTAATCTTTAACTCTGATCCTAAGAAAAACATTGGATAAGACTTCAAATACAGCCAAATACATTGTTATGGGTTCACCACACCACGAAGTGGTGGTGAACCCATATTGCTTTTTCTGATGTTTCTTCTTCTTCTCCTCCTTCTCCTGCCATTTTTTAAATGGATTCAGCTTCTTCATTTTAGGGCCCAAGGTCCTGAAATTTGGTATGGAGGTACAGTGGGCAAATACCCCTAGGCGTTTTTAAATTATTGTGATACAGGCTTTTAGAATGGTTTTATTGAGTTTTTTGGCTGTGTTATAGCAAATGTATTACTGTGTTAGTGTGCCCTTGTTTACCACGTTTGGGCATGAGTCATCACAATGGAATGCAGGGCATCAACCAATAGGCATGCAGCTTTCCTCTATACTTCATGCTGATTGGCTGTTGGGATTTAACTTGATTAACACCTGCACAGAGCATTTCCACCTGCACAGAGCATTTCTTGCTGATTGGCTGTTGGGATTTAACTTGATTAACACCTGCACAGAGCATTTCCATACTGACAGTATGTCTGTATTCAAGTGTTTTGGTAGGTATTTCAAGCTTTCCTGCTCCAGCATTGGAGTGCGGGGCATGGACGTTTTTTTTATTTTGAAAATCAACAGTTTGCATTATGACAATTAAAAATCCTAACCAATAAAGTAGGGAATAGCTATCCAACTGTTGTTTTAGTTGTATGTTACTTCATATTATAGTTATATCAATGTAAATCATTGTTTTCCCTTGTGTTTCTCATTCTTTCCCTGCCATGTCGTAAAAATGTGGTGAACCCATCGCTGATTTGCTCCAAAGCAAATATTGGCCTTTCTAGTTCATTATGGGTTCACCACACCACGAAGTGGTGTGGTGAAACCATATTGCTTTTTCTGATGTTTCTTCTCCTTCTTCTCCTCCTCCTGCTCCTGCCATTTTTTAAATGGATTCAGCTTCTTCATTTTAGGGCCTAAGGTCCTGAAATTTGGTATGGAGGTACAGTGGGCAAATACCCCTAGGCGTTTTTTAAATTTTTGTGATACAGGCTTTTAGAATGGTTTTATTTGAGTTTTTTGGCTGTGTTATAGCAAATGTATTACTGTGTTAGTGTGCCTTGTTTACCACGTTTGGGCATGAGTCATCACAATGGAATGCAGGGCATCAACCAATAGGCATGCAGCTTTCCTCTATACTTCTTGCTGATTGGCTGTTGGGATTTAACTTGATTAACACCTGCACAGAGCATTTCCACCTGCACAGAGCATTTCTTGCTGATTGGCTGTTGGGATTTAACTTGATTAACACCTGCACAGAGCATTTCCATACTGACAGTATGTCTGTATTCAAGTGTTTTGGTAGGTATTTCAAGCTTTCCTGCTCCAGCATTGGAATGCGGGGCATGGACGTTTTTTTTTTTTTTTGAAAATCAACAGTTTGCATTATGCAATTAAAAATCCTAACCAATAAAGTAGGGAATAGCTATCCAACTGTTGTTTTAGTTGTATTTTACTTCATATTATAGTTATATCAATGTAAATCATTGTTTTCCCTTGTGTTTCTCATTCTTTCCCTGCCATGTCGTAAAATGTGGTGAACCCATCGCTGTATTTGCTCCAAAGCAAATATTGGCCTTTCTAGTTTAAATGGATTCAGCTTCTTCATTTTAGGGCCTAAGGTCCTGAAATTTGGTATGGAGGTACAGTGGGCAAATACCCCTAGGCGTTTTTTTTTAATTTTTGTGATACAGGCTTTTAGAATGGTTTTATTTGAGTTTTTTGGCTGTATTACTGTGTTAGTGTGCCGTGTTTACCACGTCTGGGCATGAGTCATCACAATGGAATGCAGGGCATCAACCAATAGGCATGCAGCTTTCCTCTATACTTCTTGCTGATTGGCTGTTGGGATTTAACTTGATTAACACCTGCACAGAGCATTTCCACCTGCACAGAGCATTTCTTGCTGATTGGCTGTTGGGATTTAACTTGATTAACACCTGCACAGAGCATTTCCATACTGACAGTATGTCTTTATTCAAGTGTTTTGGTAGGTATTTCAAGCCTTTCTGCTCCAGCATTGGAATGCGGGGCATGGACGTTTTTTATTTTATTTTGAAAAT